>NC_046318.1:48887357-49236983 GCF_009819535.1 Lacerta agilis | reverse complement strand
TGATGGAAATTGTAGTCCCAAAATTTCTGGAGGGCCGAGTCTGCCTATGCCTGATCTAGGGCCTAGAAACGTACTGCAAGAACTATCTTGATTCTGCTCCTAAACCTAGTGAAAAACACATCACAGCTAAAATAAAAGGCACAAGTTAAATGGGTGTGTAAACTTCTGTAGTCTGAATAATTTATCCATGATTCTGACTACATCACTTTTTTTGGTTCCAGATACTTTTTGGGGACAAGGGGGGATCCATCATTAGACTCCTGACTCCACTGATATTGGAGCTAACTGATATTTTTTAAGGTGGATTTTTTTTTTTGAGCAGAAATAATGCAGAAATTGCTTGCTATGAGATCACTTTGTAAAAATAAATTTTAATTCATTTTCTTGTTTTTATTTGTATGTTTCTTTAACCACACTTTTTCTTGCATAACTGTCATACAGTTTTTAATGTTGATTGGCAGTAAACTATTCCTTTAAACGCATATGCTATTCAACTTTACAATAATGCTGAATAATATTGCATGAGACATCGTAAAACAATTTAAAAAACAAAATGTCATAAAATGCAGACATTTCCTACAATAAGCAATTGCTCTCAAAGGCAATCTGATCATTCATTTTCATAACATAGACTAGTAAAATGGTGATAGCATTTTTATTTAATTGTTCAGCACAATATTGTAGGTTGCTGAGTTAGCCATCAATAAAGAACCACAAACATGGTCAAATGTATAATCACACACATTTTAAGCAAACTCTGCGCAATTTCATTCTGTGTAAAAGCTCCATCAAATGATACCTTTCAATTTTAAATTGCCGTTTGGAGAGAGACAAACTTCAACCACATAATTATAACATATGTGCTCTCTGCAAGATCAGTCCTGAGGGTGGAGTTTTAAACCTTTCTATTTTCTTTCTTTATCACACTTGATATTTTGCTATATAGTGCCTCATCTTTATCACACTTGATATAGCAAATATACTGTTTTTGTTTTTTGTTTTGCTTTACTCCCTATCAGCAAAACACACAGCATCTGAAGAAGCCACAAACCCTTCTTTTGTGTATGTTTTCTCACAGATTAAGCTAACTTTTAAGTAGATTAATGGTTTGCTTTCAACCCTGACAGTTTCCCCTGCCACACAGACAGATCTATTTTTGACTCAAATTTTATTTTAGGATGTCCTGGCTCTGATGCTAAATTAGAAACCATGGTGTGAATTTTATAGAACACTATTTCCTTTTATAAAGGATGTTCACAGCTAATCTGTCATCTAAAGGGCAGACAGAGGTCAATAAGGCTAGGAAACCAAGACAGGTGGGCTGATAGAAGCCTGAAACTTGATTTTTCCTAGTACTTCAGTGGCTAAATTAAAACTCTCCTTGTTTCTTTTCATTGTCAAACAAAATCGAAATGTATGGCAACACAAATAATACATATCAGTCCCCATCCTGACTGATGTTCCTGGGATTTCACATCTCTTTCAGCTACAGTATATGCAACTGTCATATTTCCTTTTGTGATCAGCTTTCATGCTGCACTGTAAACCTGTACACATGATTTATGCCACATTTTAGAGGCCTTTTCAGTGCAAATAAGGTAATATTCAACAAATGAATATTGACTTTAATAAGGCACCGTAAACCTGCATACATTTAATTGTATTTATGAGATATTTTAGAGTTGTTTTCAATGCAAATAAAGTGGTATTCAACAAATGAAACAATCATGTATTGATCTTAAACTTAAAAATAACATTTTTAAAAAATACCAAGATTGCAATCCAGTAATTCATGACTTACATTGATTGATGTCAACGAAGCTACTCTAAGTATGAGTTATTGGATATTACCCATAAAACATATGAATTTCTGTTTGCCTGCATTCATATTTTCCCTGACCTGAATATTGGAAGCCCTTGTCCATGATGCCTTTATTGCCTAATCCACAAACCACTTCAGCATGCTACTTTAGCTATACAGAATGAATGAATGAATGAATGAATGAATGAATCTTTATTTGCATCAGCCATCAACCATAGCAATAAAACTACAATATGATATACAAATGCTTAGCTATATGGACTTTAATGCAAGTAAACATGCTCAAAACTAATTGCTCTGATTATTAGTTTTGTGGCTGAGGCTTATACTTGGACGTAGCTCTGTTGGTTAGAACACTGTGCCGATAATGCCAAGATTGCAGGTTTGATCCAGATGCATATTACTGCATTGCAGGGGGTTGGGCTAGATGAACCTTGGGATCACTTCCAACTCTACAATTCTATTTTTTTAAAAAAATAATCCACATCCTAAAAACAGTACAAAGATTTAAAAACAAATCCACACATAAAAATAGTTCCAGTGCAGATGCAGACTGGAATAAAGCTCTATATCTAAGTTATAAGAATTCTACTCCAAGTAAACAAGTTTTGAATGGGAGCATAAAACATCAGTGATGTGACACTTTCTGCTTTGGTAAAGATGTGATTAATTGAAGATGTGAAAGTGATAGCACTCACAGATGGAAAAAAAAAGACTTTTATGATGCTGGCAGCAGTTTTTTGACCTGTAGAACTAAACAGGATATTCAGCTGGAGTCAAGGCTGTCTCTCTTTCAGATTTCAGGAAAAGCTATGAAACCAACCCTGTTCACAAGAACTGAACATGCCTGTAAGTTACATCATTTCAGTGGTGCTATCAACTTTAGTCAATTTGTGTGTGTGGATTTTAACTGCTATGTTTATTATGTGTCTCATGGCTTCTCCCTTTACATTTTTAATGAGTCAATTATCATTTGTCAATAATTATCCCCAATGGTTTGCCCCCTACTAATTAGTTGCCCATCCACCCACAAACAAAATAATCTTCCTTGAGTATTTTAGTTTCTGGAGCCTGCCAAGCCCTAAGCTATCATCAACTCTACTGGTTGCTCAATTTACACCTGCTAAGATGAGATCAGCCAATATTAGTTTGGACAAATGAAGATTTTGCTGGGGTAGTCAAAAGTTGCCTACCAGTCATGGATAAGCAGCTACACTTAGTTGCTTTAATGAGCAGCATTTTTTTAATATAACAGAGAGAGAGAGAGAGAGCTTATATCCCCACTTTTGAAAAGATGCCACTTCCATTCACTTTTTAAAAGACAGTTATAAAAATGTGGCAGTTTATGTTTTTGCATTTAAGATAATGTAATTCCTTTAGGAAATTCCTGCCAGTGGAAGAAAAGCAAGGAGGGAGCCAAGCTAACCTCTCTAGGAATGGAATTCCAAAGTCTGGGAGCAGCCTGTGAAGGTGACAGAACTGAGAGAAGGCCCTCCCACAAAGATCTCAGGACCCTGGCAAGTTTGTATGAGAGAATGCTGTCTTTCAATAGGCTGGGCCTAAGCCATAACTTGCACTTTGAAATGTGCCTGGAAACAGATCAGCCAGTGGAACCATTGTAACAGGGGAATTGTATGCTTCCTGTAGCCAGCTCTGGTCAACCATCTGGCTGTAGCTCTTTGAGTTTTGGAGCACAGGGCAGCCTCGTCCAGGAAGGAGGCAGCAGCTGGGGCACCCTAGCCAAGTGCCACACGCGTCCCATGCCGTGTCCTCACTGCATTTTCAGGTAGCACTGGGCCTGTCCACTGGAGGGCGCCCTGCAACCCCAGTACTGTGGCACCCGGCTCCCCCCAAACCTCTCTTCTTCTGCTACCGGGTGCACTAGCTTTAACTGTGCAAATACCCCCTTGGCCACCTCAGAAACCTGGGCATCAAGACTCAGGGTGAAGCTCAGAAGCCCCTGCAAACTGTGAACCTGTGTCTTCAAGGGGAGTGTAGCCCCATCCAGCACAGATTGAACAGCACTTCTGTCTTGTCTGGATTAAGTTTCAATTTGTTCACCCCCGTCCAGGTCATTACTGATGATAGACACCAGTTTCGATGATGAGAGTTGGAGCCAAACATCATCTGGCAGGCTACATATTCCACATTTCTGCTCTAGAGACTTTGTTGGCATCATAAGGAATATAAACCACTTAAAGGTTTTGCTTATGATTAAGCTGTATCTAAATTAAATATGTAATGCAGCCTCCCCTTACATGTGCTGGCTATGCTAAAGGGACTTATAGTCCAAAATTTGTTTATGTGAATCATTCTTGGATCACAGTATGATGCCCATTAATTTACATTTCATAAAGGAACAAGTAGACAATCCCCCCCATCCCACAAAAAAAAACCGCACAAAAAAACCACACACACCCTAGAAAATTAAGCAATCCTAACATGGTTGTTTAATGAACTGAAAGGTTAAGTCAATAATTATAGAGCACTGAGTTTTGAAAACACAGGATGTAAATCTTAAGGGCTTGTAAGTGTTTTCTTCTATTTTCTCACCAATTAAGTAAGATCCACTTTCCTAGCCTCAGGAGCAAGCAGGTTTTATCAGGTGTAAGTGTGTACACATAGCATTAGCCATGTTCATGGTGCTGCATCTTCCTACATGGATGAGAAAACAGAAAGAGCAACTATTATGCTTCCTACAGTCAAAGCAAGCAAGCAAACATAAAATTACCAAACAATCTTCAAGCTTTGCTTTCTGGGCCTGTGAAAATATAAATGACCCATTCGTCATATTTTCATGCAGCAACTTTTCATTTAATACATATCACTTGTTGTTAATTGTTAATTACTAATTTTAATAATATTTCTGTTTCCTCCCATAGGGGTCCATATTTCCTCAATAAACTAGAGGGTGCCTCCCTTACTTGGAAATATTGATATAACTGCAGGGGAAATTATCAGGGTAACACTTCTATATATGATTTAATCCCTTGCCTAGATATTAATTACTGTGTACACAACCCAATTCTGCTTAGTACCATGGTGTCATGTTCCCAATCATACCATTTCCATGTGATATGAATTCATTAGTCATATTTCGTGATATTCAGGATCTGATATACACATACCACAAAGTCACAAAAATTCCACATGAAAAACCCTGGCTGATCAAGTCCTGTCAAATAATAAATAGATGTCAAAATCCACATATTTCAAAGGGAGTCCAACTTAATTATGGTTGGAAAGTGACACATTTTCTATTCACCTCATATTCATCGGGAACCAAATCATTTAAAACAACAGCATAGATTCACATTCAGAAATATGAATCCAAGTTTAGAAATTGATGAATATTGGCTTGCCTTTTTGGTCATTCAGGATAAAACCTATGACTGCACAAACATATTCTAGTATTTTCATAAAAAAGGAAAATAATTGCTTTAAATAGGATGCATGCGGAATAAATTTTGCTTCTAAATCACAGCAACAAGAAGCCTTGAAGAATATCAGACACTGTAAAGTAATCCCACAATACCTTGGAAAAAACCCAAGATTACTTTGTTCCTAGACATATTCTTTGTGGATAAATGAAGTGGGCATTCTTTTGATGAAGAAACATTGTTTGATGAAGAAACATTTCTTAAGGGTTATGAAGAAACGATGTTTCTTCATAACCCTTAAGAAATGCAGAATGAAACATAGTTTCACTCAGATAAGCAAAGAAATGCTTGACTTTTTTGATACTTGCATTTAAAAACAGTGCAGGAGACTTTTGTCTGCAACTATGAAGTTTGGGTAACTTGGGATAACATTGTTCTGATCTCTGAAATGGTCAGTGAGAGACAAGTGCTTTTATACATGCATGCCTATAGTCTTCTGCATGAGTGCCATTGCCTAGGTAGCCATAATAGTACTACCCATATATAAGAGGGAGGTGCCGTTGGTTTCCCTCCCCATCTGTTCAACTTTTGAATGCTTACTTGTTTTTAACTGCAGGCATGATTTATCCCCATAATATATGCCAAAGCATTAGGAACATAACACAAACCCTGCCTGATCGTGCCAAAAGCCTATCTAGTCCAGCATCCTGTTCTCCCAGTGGCCAAGGAGGTGCCCATGGAAAGCTCACAGTGCAATAGTACCACTTGTATTCCCGAGCAACTCATATTCAGAGGCACACTGTCTCTGATGGTAAAGGTAGAACATAACCATTGATGCCACTGATAGTTTTATTCTCTATCTATTTGGCTAATCCTTTTTTAAAGCCATCCTGGTTGATGGCTGTGACTGCACCTTGTGGGAACAGAATCCACAGTTTATCTATGCAGCATGTGAACAATGCTCTCCTTGGGGAAATGCACCTGGCACCATCACTGTCAGTTTTTAGGTGCTTGGCCTATATACCCGAGATAGCGTCTGCTGTGATACTCACTGTGAGGTATGGCTTGTCCTTCTTATGGACATTTTAGGAGTTTTGTATTTAAATTTTCTATTTTTAAAAATAATCTTTTATTGTTTTTTTCATAATTTTATACAATTTAACATAACCATTTCAAACATTAAAGTACAAGGTTGTTTTGAATCTTTAGGCCTCCTTCCCTCCCTGGGTTCCATATTTAAGATTAAATTTGCTGCATCTTTTACTCTTATCCATCTGTTAAATAACCATAATTATCATAAATAATTCCACATTACAAGTGTCATTACATCCCTACCAGAGATTTTAACTGTTTGCAGAGGTCTTTTAAATAAATTACAAATCTACTCCAGTCTTTAGAAAATACGTGATCAAGTTGTATTTAAATTTTCTAGTTGTAAATTGATTGTATATGTTTTTATTTTATCTTGCGAAGTTGCATTGTGACTTTTTTGGGATAAAGCGACTAATGAATGTGCTGGTTGTTGTTATTATGGTGGTGAAAAGGCTCCTTTGGTCTGTCCTGAATCTTAAAA
The DNA here is from genome assembly GCF_009819535.1 of Lacerta agilis. Lineage (NCBI taxonomy): Eukaryota > Metazoa > Chordata > Lepidosauria > Squamata > Lacertidae > Lacerta > Lacerta agilis. Next base: position 49,230,208 of record NC_046318.1, on the reverse strand, counting down.
CATTCATTTTCACTGTCCGTTGTCCTAAACTATATCACAGGGTGAGGAGAAAATGAGAAAAGGGAGAGGGGGAGGGAAGGCTCATTGAAGGGAAGGTAAAACATACATGAATAAAAATTGTCCACACTTCCAGCCTTGAATCTGATAAGTGGGTGTTGCCTCACCTGCTCTGTCCTTTCCTTGCTCTGTGGAACTAATGTGGCCTGTGACTATCAGGTGGCTGTTACTTAAATCAATCAGATAAAGAAATGTCCTGAGCCTGATAAAAAGAAAGAAATATAAAATTCAATCATGAGACTGTCACTTAAATCAATTAGCTAGATATCCAGAGCCAGCTACAGAGAAATAAATGCAGAAGTCAGGGATCATCATTTTCATTTAATTGCAACCAAGCCATTAAAACTCAGTGGCTTCTGCCCCCCCCCCAACGTTTGTGGAAGCCTTTCTCCTCACCAGCTAAGGGAAAATCTCTGGGAAATGTTTCGTATTGGCATACAGAGTACCGTGTGAGGACTCAACATCTGTTGGTCCTCTTAACTATCATGTCCAAGGGTGCTGCACTCTGCAGATTATCTGCATCAAAAGTTAAGATCTCGAATCTGAAACAAGATGGTGAGTCTTGAGTGCAGGTTATACAGAGAGAGAGATGAACTGCAATATTTGACCTCTCATTTTGCCGAACTTTTGCTGTAATTACACTTTGCTGTAATTCACACTTCTTGTGGATAAACTGATGTGTAGCCCAACCCAATGCACATTTACTAAGAAGCAAGCACCACTGGGTTTAATTGGGGGCTACCTACCTGTATCTACTTGCAGTTTGACGTGCTTTCACACTGCTAGGTTGGCAGGAGCAGGAACCGAGCAACGGGAGCTCACCCCGTCGTGAGGATTCGAACCGCCGACCTTCTGATCGGCAAGGCCTAGGTTCTGTGGTTTAGACCACAGTGCCACCCGCGCTTACTCAGAAGTAAATCCCATTGTGCAGAATAGGACATGCTCCCTTATGAGTGGGCATTATGAGTGATAGCCTTAGACTCCTGCTTTGCAGTCAATTTAATGTATATCCTCCAATAAGAACATAAATATATTCTCCTGGAAGCTCAGCAAATTGCTAAGCCTAAATTGCAGGTAGAAGCAAGGCAACATCTTAAAAATTACACAAAAAATAAATGTAGCTTAGTTTGCTCTTACAAAAAAAAAATCCAAAGTCCATATGAGAGCTGTATCCTTATTAGGCCAAGCAAAATGTCATTAAATAAGGTACTGGAAAGCACCTCATTTGAATGTCTACTAGCTTCACCCACACCTCCATCTTATCAATGCAGACAAGGATGGCTTGAGCAACCCCAGCAACCTTTTTCTTCCCTCATTCCCCTTGAATTTTCAACATCTAGTTTGATGAAGAGTTCTGTGGAACCTGAAAGCTTGCACACTATTTTATGACCTTTTGATTGGCCCAATAAAGGTATTTCCCTCATAATTTCATAACTATAAAAATAACTTCATAATTTTAAAAACATGTATTTCTTTGTCACAGCCCTGTTCCTTCATTAATGTTCATCCTTGAAGAGATTTTCCCCAAATCCCCTTACATTACCAGTCTAGATGGGCCTGTGTTCAGTGGAGTGGGCCATGTTAGAATGATGTTGAATACATGGACACTGGTATTCCTCATGTATTTGTTGAATGGCACACCCCTGCTGCTGCATGAACCAATTTTTCTTAATATTTTCTTATACATGGATGATTTATTTTGATTTTATAGCTGCTTACCAGTTAGGGCTTCCTGGGAATTGTATTTGGTGGTCCCTTCAACTATAATTCCCAGCATTTCTATCAAACCTTTTTTTTCAGGCTGTAGCTGAGATAGAGATGATCCAATAGAAAAACAGCAAATAAAAAGTGTACAAGCGTTTTCCTTGAGGAGCTTAGTGGAACTTAGTAGATTTGATCTGCTCATCATGCCAAGTGATACTTGATCTCATCAAAAGTTTTTTTCTAACTATAACTGTAGATCACTGATTAATCAATGTGATTGATATACACAAAATGAACTGACATTTTAGTTGTCATGCAGATGCAAAAGTGACAGGAGGTGATGAGAAAGGGTGCAATTGCCTAAAAATATACATTTTGGCAAAAACAAGCCAGTTAATTGATACAGACTACCGTATGTTTAAGAAGTCTGGAATTTAGACAACCTCATTGTGTTTTGATGTTGAAGTGAGTTCATACACCAGTTATCAGCTGGGTTATTTGATCTAGGCTAGGGCTATCTTTATCTTGTAGAGACTGTAGTTGGCCTTAGGTGTGATTAAGCTAGTCCTCACTTTTTTTAAAAAAAATGAGCATTTTGGAAAGCTTTCCCATTTTTCCACTCATCCTGAAACCACCCATTACTAATGTTAAGGATGTGCTGGTCTAGACCAATATGGAAGGGGGACAGATTGAGTTAATATTGAACTTTAAGAATAAGACTCTAAACAGTGAGATTTACTCCAGAAAAAGCATGTATCTGACTGTACTGCAGGACTGCAGTCCCAACTATACTAATTTTGGATTAAGCCCCACTAAACTTATCAGGAACTTTCTTCTGAGTAAACATGCGCTCTCCCATTTTGCCTGTAAGGCTATTTTGGTCAAGCCATGCCCACCTACATCGTGTATTTGCAGGCACCGCACTGATAAATGACATTTGCAAAGGCACAGGGCTTTGTGAACACTGACAATCAGCTGAACGTCAGCGCCTGCAAATTCCTGTCCTTTAGCCTGCATTATTTGATTCCAATCTACGTGGGCAAAGAGAAAAAGATCACCTGACATTGTGACATCAATCGGTCAAGGTGGCCAGCTCATCCACATGTCAAATTTGATCTGTGGAGCGGTGGGTGAGGTGGTGAGGTTAGTATCTGGCCAAATCCAGTTCCCCAACCATCATGTAAAAGACTAGGTGTGGCCTGTGAAAAACCGCAAGAACCTACCAGTGTTTATCGCGAAGTCTCATCAAGCACAGTAGGTCTTTCTCCCAAAGAGGATTGGTTTGGGATTAGGTATCTACCAACCAATGGACCTAAATACATAAACTAAAAATGAAGTTATGATAGGAGTGGAGGTGGTGAAATCGACTAAAAGGAAGACATTTGAAATAGTCAAGCTTCCGATCCAATAAACTCTAAAGTTTACTCTAAAGTAAATACGATTGCCTTAAATGGGGCTTACTCTTAAGGAATGCAGCATCAGTCTACAGAAACGACCAGCTTTATTTGCCTATTTTTGCTGCAAAGTGCAGAAAAACTTTCAACTCACCACCCGCTTTTCCTCCTACCATCGGTTTACCGCTTGAGAGGGCAAAGAGCGAAGTTACGTTTGTTCACGCGCCTCTTTATCTGGCAGCTTGGAAGAAATTAACACGATCAGTTCCTAAACGCAAGAGAAAGTCACCGGCTCAATTGTTCCCTTGGAATAAAAAGGGTGCGGTTCAGATGAACCATTCCAAAGAGTTCAAGCTAAAGGGATCTAGTTTTGAGCAGAAATTGGCACGATCCAATTTCTTGCACACTAGTTCCTGACAGTTCGGTTGACCGAATTGTCCTAGTGTGATTTCAGTTAATAGACTAATTGCTTTGAAGCGTCCCTTTCTTTTCTCTTTTGATCGCCTTTCGACTGAATCTGCGATCCTGAAATGAGAGCTAGAAGGGCAAGGGGCGCTTTCTTTTTTCTTTTTCGCTCTCCCGGAATAAAGGTCTAAGTGCTGCTCAAGAAACTGAGAAAGAGTAGAGGGAAAATACTTACGAGGTGATTTGTAAGGAAGACTGTGTTTTTTAAATCGCACATAAACTAATTATTGTTGAAGAAAATAATCTCCAGTATCCTCTTCCGTTTTAAGATCAAACTTAAAGGACAAACTCTTCGTTAACCCCAAGCAAAGGGAGGCTGTGTGTCCGGATTGGAACGTACAAACTCACTAGTGGTGGAGAGATTCTAAAATAACATTTTCTCCCCAAACCCCACCCCCACCGTGTTTGAGTTTTTCAATACGAATGTGGGACGGGGACCTCAAAGGAAGAGATGAGGAAGTGATCAGGGGAAATCAAAATCAACCTGATTCCATTCGGCGCCTTGATGATAAAACTTAAAACCATCACGGGACAGATAACACCTCTTCTTTCCCTAGACCTTGATTCTCCTTTGCAGAGTGTGGATACAGTGCTAGAGACCCTGCAGCAGCATTTGCCAACTTGGTCCCCACCCCCGCCAGTGCTTTAGACCCCAACTCTCATCAGCCCCAGCTAACACAAGCCAGTGTTCAGAGATGGCGGGAGAGCCCAATAACAGCAGGTCCAGTATCAGCAGGCGGGCACCAGGTTGACAACGGATGCCTTCTGCAGAAGTATACCCCCAGCCTGTGCCCCCGGGATCAAGTGTTTTGGTGTCCTTACACAAGGCTGTGACTGGGATCACAACCTACCTGTTCTTTCCAAACCTGTTCATTTATTGCCAGAAATTATTTAAGCGGTAAACTCACTATTTTTAGAGGAAAGCCAGTTGGAACACAGCCGTCCTTTACTTTCAAACCAGCTGTAGTGGATAATCACATTATTTTGCAAAGAAATACCCTTTCCAAAAGGGAAGCTACTTTTACTAGATCCTGGGGACCCATGAGCCAATGCCTCACTGGGGGGAGGGGGCAAGAGAGCCAGAGTTTCGGGAGTTGCATAACGGGGTGGAGTGGAAAATTCGTTTGCACGCAAATCTCCTCTTGACTGCCTTCAGCTTTCTTCACTTCAGCGGTTTAGTTTAGCAGAGTGTGGCCAGGGGGAAGAAAAATTGTGCGACCCCTGCATCTAGAGCCCTGCTTTAATGACTCCTCTAGAAAGTTCTCCAGCTGTAGGGAGAAACTGCCTGCATTTAAACAAACTTTCTGAAGCACTACTAGTATCTGAAATAGTATTATCTGGAAAGAAGTGGTGTTGGGATCTTGAGATTGGAGTGCCAGTCAGATTATAGTTCAGTCTAATTGTATGTTCATGTTAACTGCTTTGGGAGATGTCAAGTATTATCGAACTCTCCCCAGCAGTCTAATACCTTTAATATGCCACCTTTTTAATTATAGATATTGGCTGGAGGTAAAACCGACCCTGCTTTACTTCCATGCAGTACACATCTCACTCTACAACCTTCCAGCTTCTAGGCAGAAGTCTTATTAAAAGTGCCTATTTCTCCAGGATCCTTGTAGCAGCACCTTGTAGCAGTGTGAAGTGCGAATTGTTTGACCAGTTCTCCATTCTCCTGTTTGTCACAGGGGAAGCTGCCTCGGACCAAGCCAGACCATTGACCCATTTCCTCAATGTTTTCTACACTGACTGGCAGAGACTGTCCCCCACGATGCTGCGAGCTGAACCGGGGAGGATCTTCTGCTATACCTTCCGGAAGGGCGTTGGGTATATTATATAAACACACACGGCGAAGCCCACAAGAAGGACACCATCACTCATAACCACCTGAGTTATTTTATTACCGAGCTTTTTTCCAAGTCAAACGTCTACTGGGGGTTCCCCACGTCCAACCCCTTTCTGTACAAGGATCCCTTGAAGGAAGCGGGTTCGGAGGCGCCGGGCCAGTTGCCTCGTAGTGAGCTGTAAGGGCAGCCTCGCTGGCTCTGTCCGATGTGGAGGTTACAAGCAAGAAGGAGAAAGGGGGAAAGGGGCAAAAAAAGGCTACAGCGGGTACAGTACTTTAAAACCCCGCTCAATGTTCCCAGGCCTGGTTTCTAAAAATGCTTCAGTCAATAAATTACAATAAATAGAACCGAGGGATCCAGTCCTGCCCCCCTTCCAGTCCTCTGAGTCCCTCACAGCTCCGGATATGCACCCCCTCCTCCCGCGGCAGCGCAGTAGTAAGCGGCGGCAGAGTTCGCATCCGAGGCCTCGTGGCTCGCGTAGGGAGGGCAGCCGAAGGGCAGATACTGCTCAAACTCGGCGCGGTCCACGTCGGCCAGTAGCTCCACGTCATGCGGGGGAAGGTGCTCCAAGCCGACAGCGGTGTCTCCTCGACGGCAGGGTTGCTGCTGCTGCTGCTGCTGCACGGAATCCTGAGCAGAGGTGTAGGCGGCCACGGGAGCAGCGAAGCGGGCGCGGAAAAACCCGGCGCTGCTGCCCGCAGGGGCGCCGTTGCAAGGGTATTCGGCCCCGGGGGGCGTCGGGTAGCCGTAGGGCCCCAGCAGGCAGCCGCCTTCGTCGGGCTGGTGAGGAGGGAAAAAGGCGGGCTCCGCGCAGGCGCCGCTCTGAGACTCGGGCTCTGGGGTGGGCAAGTTGTAGCTCCCGAAATGGGCGCCCAAAGCAGTCAGTGGGAGAGGCGCACAGTCCCGGTAGTGAAAGTTCCCGCCGGCGTAGCCCGGCTGCTCGGGATACGGGAGGCCCAGCCCCTCGCAGCCGCTGCCCGCGTCCATGGACAGCCCCAGCTGGTGCTGCGGGTGGTGCTGGTGCTGGTGCTGCTGCTGCACGGGGAGGAAACCGCTCCCGCCTTCTGCCGCGCCATCGCCGCGCTTGAGGCGCTTCACCTGCTTCCTCCGCCGCGGCCGGTATTTGTAATTGGGGTGGTCGCGCATGTGCTGCAGCCGCAGCCGCTCCGCCTCCTCCACGAAGGGTCTCTTCTCCTCCTGGGTCAGCGCTCGCCACGACTGGCCTGTCAGCGCGAGGAGAGAAGGGAAAAAGAAGGTTTCAAACAGGCGCCCACAATTAAGCCTCGGCGGCTGCCTGTCATCCCCCCCCCCCAAAAAAACCTCCACACTGTGCCCTCAGGCGTTTCCCGCTTTGGCGCTTCCCTCAGCCAAGCAGGAAAACAAGTCAATTGACAACGCAGTCCTCACATTGAAGTTAATCCCATACAGTGCTCACCCCAAACCTCGGAACACTCTTTGCCTGTTGGCGTTTTCTCGCCTTGGCGCGGACTTTCCCTCAGGCAAGAAAAAAGTCAACTGACAGTCCTAGCAATGCCTACTCAGAAATTGATTCCATGCTCCAAGGTAAATGGGGATAAGACTACAGCACAAACCATTGCCTCCCACACCACCTCACAGCCCTCTTGGGGATGGGCAATCTGTGGCCCTTCAGGTGTTTCTGGATTCCCAGCTCCCATCAGCGTGAAGCAACCATTGCTCAAGGGTGATCGGAGCTGGGGTCCAGCAACTTCCGATAGGCCACAGGTTTCCACGCTCTGCTCAGCAGGGTGTAGGTCAGAGGGATGCACCTTCGTGGATGCACCTCTTCGGAGCCGGGCCGGTTTGTTCTGGCTTTTCGGGGGGATTTCAGGCTGCAGTGAGGTAGCCAACATTTGTGACACTTTTATCCAGGCTCAAAACAAGTGCAGACCCTTCGGGAGTCGAGGTGGCAGAGGACTACGTATGTGGATAAACCACGGCAGCTGGGCGGCCTCTTCGCGCCCCAAACCCAGCAGCTCATTGCGAAAAAACGCAGGCCAGTCGTCCTCCCGGTTGCGAAAGAGTATTTCCCATCCCGTTCCCCGCGCCAAAAAAGGCACGTCGAATTATAGCAATGGAAATAATTTATGTCGCTGGAATCCAAATCTTTGATGTCAAACCTTCCATTAACTCTGTCGAGGTTTAAACCATTTCAGCCCTCCTGATACCAAGCTGCCCCTCTTAGCCAAACCTTTGAAACTCCCTCGTGCCCACCCTGCCTGCGTGGTGGGCGGGATCGAGGGCGAGAGCGGCCTGGGACAATTCCCTGCTCTGTCCCGTGCGCTCCAAGCTCCAAAGTTATTCCTCCGCGTGGCCGAGCCAGCTTTCAAGAGAAGGAAGGGGCCTTGCGGAGATGGCAGTTGCTTTGGGGTGTGCTCTCGCGCATAAAGGCAAACTCCTAGGGGTCGACGTCCCTTTGGCGCCCCCAATAAAATATTTGAGGGGGCCGCCCCCCCCCCCGTTGATGGGCATTGCCTTTCACATGGTGTGCATGCCCACGATTATGCAGGCAAGGGCTTACCTGCCCCCCCCCCATATTTTATTCAAGTTGACACATCTGCTTTCGCGCAGCTACTTGGATTTTCTTCCAAGGCAGCATGCGTGGGATTGTGCGGTTACTCTGTTGTAGGTAACAACAGCAAGGTCTATGGACTTTCTTTGACATTGGCATCTTACAACCTCCCCGCCCCGTGCCTGTTGCCAAGCCTCCCGGGCACTTACCCAGCATCTTGCTGAGCTCGGCGTTGTGCAGATCCGGGTTCTGCTGCGCCAGCCGCTTGCGCTCGTCCTTGGCCCAGACCATGAAGGCGTTCATGGGGCGGCGGATGCGCGCTTCCCCTTTGGCCCGGCCCGGGCCGCCTTGCTGGCCTGCATCGGCGGCCGCCTCGCCCTTGCCCTTGCCCTCGGCCATCGGGCTCAGCGACTCTGCCCACGGACACTGCATCATGAGCGGAGGAGGGAGCGAGCACCGTCCTTGCGCCTGGTCGTCGCTGCTGGCGTATCCAGCATCGGGGCTGCTCATTGCCACGCCGCTCCGCCGGACCCACCCGCTCCTTGCCCTCTGTCCTCTTCCTGGCGCCCCCACAAGGCAAATCGGGATGGCTCGCTGGAAGGAACGCTTGGGAGAGACTCCTAGCGACACTCAGGCAGTCCGCGCTGGCTCTCGACTAGCTGGCAGCCGTCACCGCGCGGCTTCGTTTAAACTGAGCCCGGGCCAATCGGCTTCGTGGGCGGGGCCGGAGACCGTCGCAGCGGGCGAGCAGAGGACCAGTTCCATCTGCAATTCACCTGTATGGGAGCTGGCCAGGAGTAACCTTTCCAGCGACAAGTGGATTTTTCCATGACTTGGGGCTACGTGGAAGTAAATTCCATTGAGATCAATGGGATCTACTTTCAAGTTAAGGGCGATTGGGCTCGGAATGAGAGGGACCAGAAGGTGACTCGTTAAAGGTGACAGACGAGGATGTTTTTGCTTGGGATCACGCTATTTAAGTAGTTTGTTTTTATGGGAGGGAAAATGAACCACTTTCGACCTATTTTATCTGTTTCCTGTCTGCTGGACGTGTTTTCTAGACAGGAAATGTCATTGGTAAATCTGATGGAAGAAATACATTTTGAGAGCCGGCTTTAATAAGTGCATTTATAATATTTAAGCGTTACATTTGTACATGATACGTTATCGTGTATCATAATTCGTTAAGTTTTTGTATCGCATGGGTACACGCACACAAATGATGGATTCTAATAAAATACTGTATATATTTTGTAAATGCAAGTATCATACTTATTACGGATAACTATGCTCTAAATGTACTTCTTTTGTTTCTCAAACTGCTGCTGATGCTTCAGTTGGTATAATTAATTTAGAGTACTTGAACTTTAACTGGTTCATTTCCGATTATTTCAACAGCAGGAACTCAAGCACGTTTTAAGGGGTTTAAGTTTTTTCACACTTAAGGGATTTCTAATATTTCAGCACAATATTATGCAATGTGTTTTTTTACAATGTACATTAATGCACAAAATGAACAGGAGTACCACCTAATACTTTTAACATGCTTTTAACCTTGTAACCTGCTCTGCGACTTGCTGGTGAAGGGCAGGTAATGAATTTAATCATCATCGTCATAATCACACCACCTGCCAAACCTCTATTGTTAACTCAACATTTCACGTTTATGTAGGGGGTAATGAAAATCTAGGACACTTGCTTCAAAGAACCGGAAGTAAACGGTACTGATTCCAGCGAAAAGGACTCCCAAGTGTAACTGTAGGTTAGTATTTACGTTAGTAGGTGATGCTATTAAACGCACTGATGCTTACATGCTTTGAATTTGCATCTAATTTTTTTTTCCTGAAATCAGTGGTACTTATTTCAGCGTAGTACTGTACCTTCATTCGTAAATACCCTTACTGGAAAATAAGCTCCACAGCTGGACTTGCTTCCGAGTAAGCATGTATTGAGTTTCGCTACAAGGCGTGGGATGTCAGTCTTTGGGCAGCTTCAGCCAAAACCAACATTCAGGTGAACGTAGTCGCTCCTTGGCTTAACTCAGCTTCACCAACTTGCGCTTCCTGCGGAATGCAATTAGTTGTTTTTCTTTGACCATTCAGTTATTTTTCTTTGACTATATCGTAAAGGTTCCCCCTGATCCTGAAGCCATTCCGAGTTTAGTGTTTAGAATCGAGATTCCCAGGATCACCTGGATGTGAGTCAGCCTGGTTACTTTGGATCCAAGCTGTGGGTCAAAACGCCGCTGGATTGTATTTTGCAAAATTCCAGAGTGAAAATAATTCGTGGATCAAGATCCCTGAGATACTGTGCAGTTAGGCTTATATACTTTGAACTTTAAATTTATTTATTTTATTTAGAACCCCAAAGTTATGTTTTTTGCCTCTGAGAAGAAACGAAACTCTCTTGAAATGGTGATGATACTTTCTGTCTCATCTTGTTAGCCATTACCTTGGAAACTCTTCGGGATTCCCCGTCAAAATATTTATTCCGCTTGATAGCGGGACCACGCCATGCACAACCTCAGGAAAGCGCAGAGCGCCTGAGTGCTATGTTAGGAAAGTATATTTGACCCTGGGGCAGACGTTACAGAAACAGCTTCAGAGGAAACAGATTGCTTCTCTGTGGGACATTTACATTGCGCTAGAGAGCCTTCAGCCCCGCATCCCACGACATCTGCGTAAACTGCGATCCACAAACAACTGAGGCCATATTGTTTGCAGTTCAGACCGATGTGAAGTCAAGGGAGTTGTTGCATTTTAGAGCATTTTTTAAATTTGTTATTTTACTAGCAGCGAAGTGCATTGGGTCCCTTCCATGTGCGAGACATGCGCTCCGGGGGATCGATCCAGCAGTCCCTTGTCTCTAACCCGACTGTTGGAAGGTTCTCTGAAGAACCTCAGCATTCTCCTTACACCGAGTCAGACCATTACATCGCCTTTAGGGACTTGAGTTTTTTGTTTCGTTTTGTTTTCGAAAAGCAAGTTCAGGCCACAGCAAATTTTCCGTTCCAGATTCAGCGCCCTAGAATGAAAGGCAGAGAAAGGCGTGTTTCGAACCCGTCTCAAAACTTTCGAGTGAACTCTTGGAAGATCCTCTGGGAATTGAAGGATCTGGCGTGACAGAAGGGGATGCGGATCTCGGGAGAGGTTGTGTGCGCGCACCCCCCCCCCAAGACCCGCAGATCCCTCGCACCGGTTTATGTGCAACAACCTGGCCGAAACCGGCACCGCAAACCTATTCGCTCCTGTGCTCCGACCCTGGATACGCGACTGCAGAAATTAAATCCCGCAGCAATCGCGATCGGCATTGGCTGCCCCTTGCCAAGCACCGTCCAGTTTCGTTGCGTTGGGCTAGTGCTGCCTGCATTTCACTCCAAAGGAGTGACGCCCGGAGTAAGACCAGTGGGATCTGAGTGTGTGCTGCCCAATTTGGGAAAGTCCCCACGTGCTCCTCGTAACCCAAGCCCCGAAAAGTGCTGCTGCTGCTGTGTCTCCTCTCGGCCCGGGATCCCGTGTTTCCCTTGGCCCCCAGAGCCGGCGGGCGGGGGCTCCCATTGGGGACCAAGTGACCTTTTCAACTCGCGGCGCTGGAGCAGGGAGAGCGAGCGCCCTTAGCTCAGAGACGCCGCCTTTCTATTTCCACCGTTTTCCCATGCGCGGCGTTGAATGGCTGCGGATCGGCCCGCCACGTTATCAGAGCCGGCCACAAATGCCACATGAAAAGCAGCAAACATCCGCAGGGCTTCCTGCAAGGCTCGCTGGCTCGCAAGACAAGCTGGAGGGAAGAAAGGGAAGGTGGGTGGGTGGCCTCCGCACCGGGGCGGGGGGGGGGGGGGGTGCGCCTATATATCACAGCACACATTTCTCGGGACAATATTCGACGCAATGTGCTGCATACACACATGCATATGTAACAGAGACAATACCGCCTGTGCTCATTCATAGTGTGAGAGAGTGAGATGGGGGGGGGGGAGGAGTCCGCTCCTGCAACAGACTTGCTGCCGAATAAGTATATTTATGTTGTGATCGTTTCTATGGAACAGTATTTCCATATGAACTGGACTTGCAAAACTGCCAGTAAAAGCAGGAGGGTAATAAAATAGTATGGGGAGAAACACCCACTGTGAACCCGACAATGACAGTTGTTCTTGTGCTTTAACACTGTCACTGATTTCCCCATTGACAGCAGCAATCTTGACAGGAAATCTGTCAGTGACTATCAGAACCACTTTTCACTTCTCCCTCCATCACCCCTGAGCTAAACTAAACTCTTCTAATTAGCCGCCTAAGCTTCTAATTAGTGGAGTAGACTTTGCTCTTAACACACTGTTGAAGTTGTAATTCACAGTTGTTTGGAAGTACTTGTATAACATGCGAAGTTCATTTTCTTATAAAAGCGGAGGGTAAAAGAAATAAGCTAACATAATTATATGTATACCTACTTAAAAGTGACATCTTAATGATTTCGGTGGGGCTTACACTCTAGTTGATTTCAATGTGGCCTAGGACTGCAATGTGGTTTGTGGGCTGCAATCCACAAACCAGAACAGACTTCAGCAATCTCAGATTTGACAGACAGCCAGGGCACAATCCACAGTTTCTTACACCCAAACCCCCAAACATGCTGAGTGTTTATTTATTCTATTTTATATCCTGCCCTCCTTCCAAGGAATTCAAGGCAGGGTGCTTGGTTGTTCCTTTCCCTAATAGTGTTCTTACAACAACCCTGTGAAATTAAGACCAGTCCTAGTCTGACACTACATCACACTGGCTACCTAAGTCATAAAGAGTTTAGAATTGGGGTGGTATTCATCAATGTCTGTGGAACTGTGTGATATCTATGTACCTATGTATCATGCTTATGCAGAAGACGAACTCAGTGATTCAGTGGGGTTTACACTCAAGATGCATATGACTGAGGACAGCAGCACTGACCATTTCTAGGTCTGTGCAATCTGATGTGGTACAAGAGAGAGAGAAAGAGACCATGGTGTTCAATATGGTTTAGGATTACTGCTCCAAAGCAAAATTATTATTTTTAAAGAAAATAACATAGCTGGAGCTAAACATGTTTTAATCCAGGGGTAGCTAAACAATAGTCCTCTGGATTTTGCTGGACTATAACTCCCATCTTCCCCAGCCAGCATGCCCAATGGTCAGGGAGTATGGGAGTTGCTGTGCAACAAGAGAAGACAGACCACAGGTGGCCACCTCTGTTTTAATATGAAGTCAGTTGAAACTTATTCCAAAGTAAATGAGTTTTGAATTACAGCCATGAAGTATATACATATTTACTCAGAAGTAAGGTAAAGGTAAAGGGACCCCTGACCATTAGGTCCAGTCATGTCCGACTCTGGGGTTGCGGTGCTCATCTCACATTACTGGCCGAGGGAGCCGGCGTACAGCTTCCAGGTCATGTGGCCAGCATGACAAAGCCGCTTCTGGCGAACCAGAGCAGCGCACAGAAATGTTGTTTACCTTCCCGCCAGAGCGGTACCTGTTTATCTACTTGTACTTTGACATGCTTTCGAACTGCTAGGTTGGCAGGAGCTGGGACTGAGCAACGGGAGCTCACCCCGTTGCAGGGATTTGAACCGCCGACCTTCTGATCAGCAAGCCCTAGGCTCAGTGGTTTAACCCACCGCCACCCGCATCCCTCAGTGTTACTCAGAAGTAACACAGCATTAATAGGGATTACCTTCACTGAAACATGTTAGAATTTGGTTGCGTATTTTTACTTATTTCAGGATCTATATGCCAATCGCCATTTGAAGAATGTCTGGACAGTTTAAAGAAATACCAAAGGCTAGGAATGAGAGGAAAGAAAATGGCATCTCCAATACAGTGTTATTTTTTGAGAAATCTGGGGATGGAGGATGGCATAATATGATCCCTGACCATTAGCCATGCTCAGTGGGGCAGATGAGAGCCAGAATCCATCAACATCTGGAGCGTCCCATGTCACCTACTCTTACACTAGCACAAAGTCCACAGACTTCCTCATGATGTGACTAGTCCAAATCTATGGCTAGTATCTTGCTAAGTTACACTCAGAACAGATCCACTGAAATTAATGCCCATTAATTTCAGTGGATCTGTTCTGAGTATGACTAGTACTAGACACGAACCCATGCTTCTTCATAGCCTTACTTTGTAAAATGTTGGTGAATTTCATCTCAATTTAATGCCAAGAAGTAGTCCACAATATCAGAGTTCTGCTTAGCAATAGGTTATTTGTTCAGAAATCCAAAATCTGGCTTCTCAACTCCAGATGGGTGCAGCAGCATGGCATTATTCACTGGTGAGCAAAATTAATTCTGCATATGTTCAGAGGTGCTCTCTTTAAGACAATTTCAGATATTTTGGGACCGAGAAGTGGCACAGTAGATAGATCACAGGACTCAGTGCTGTTGATTCTTGCCTCAGATTAAGCCCGCAGAACAGACTGATATTGATCTAGTTGTCGGGTAATTAATGTTTGGTTCTGTGTAAAAAATTGTTCCCTGGCCTGATTGATTGGGGATGGAAAAACTCCACTCTGCTTCTTGAAGTATTAGTGTCTTTCAGATCAACAGATTTCCTTTGAAACTTGTTTGCTGAAGGGAGGGGAGTCAGACAAGAGTTAGCTCTTGGAGCCACATCCAGAAAAGGGGAATTTTTTTAAAAATGGGAGAGGTTGCTAATACCACCTTAAAAAAAGATTGTTCTCAGCTGCCTACACTAATACAAGTTTAAAAAAACTTTAGTTGAAGCATAATACAGAGAAATCAGGGGAAAATAAGGAGAAAATGGGCATACAAAGTATGTATATTTTTATATAGATGTGTTTAATTTTCCATATGTGAAACACGGAAAACAAAGCCGACATACCAAACAAAAGTAACAGCTATAGAAAAGAGAGACTGTAAGTAGTATGTTAAGCCATTTCTTAAATTGCTTCTGTCAGTGTATATGGGTGAATAACCAATATGGCTGTAACCAAATGATATGATCTTGGGGAGTCGTGATAGATAGTATGTATGTGTATGTGTGGTTGTAAATGTATAAATGTGTATATGTGGCTGTAAATGTGGAATGGCATTCAATTTCGTTGTACTATGTACAATGACAATAAAGTATCTATCTATCTATCTATCTATCTATCTATCTGTCTATCAACTATCTATCTATCATCTATATCTATCTATCTATCTATCTATCTATCTATCTATCTATCTATCTATCTATCTATCTATCTATCTATTATCTTGTTTCATAACACAACTTCTCCATTTTTCAATAAATAAATTATTGGGTTGTCTGCCTTTCCCAACTCTCACTACATATGCTAATTTTACCATGTGAGCCAAATCCCACACTTTGAGTATTCAATCTAACACAGAGATTTGTGACTTTTTTTCCAGTTGTAGCATATTGCTTTGCAGGCAGCTGTTAATATATCAAGTGTATTGTCAATTTTATATCCACTTGTAAGACTGGCTCCTCAATATATCCAAACATTGTATCAATGGTTCAACTGTTAATTCATACTCTGTTCTAAGTTTAATTTCATTTTCTATAATTCTTCAGAAGATGTATGTCAAGCCGGTTTTAAGAGGGAGACAAAATAATCAGAAACTGTTTCACCTCCCTCAGTTGAGAGGCATTTTGTGCATCAGTTAAGCTAAAAACTTCCCAGTTCTAATTTGCAGATCGTTTGTGCAATCTTATTTTGTGCTCTTATAAATACAGTTAGGATGGACTCACTATTCCCATGGACTCACAAAGGAGAAATAGTGACTTACTTCCAAGTTGAAGCAGTTCTGGTCAAGTAATGGTAAGAGGAAAACTGTGAAAGTTGCCCTCACCCACACCTGAAGTTTGTGCATCTCATCAAAGAACAGATAAGTGAGGCACCCCAATTCAAAGTGTTGGTCACATACAGGTATATATACCTTCCAATCCCTAGGACTGGCTGGGCAGGCTTTCATCCCAATACCTTCTTTTATGGAAATCAAATCCACAGGTACTTGGGACAGGACTTCCTCAGTGGTGGTGCCACAATTCTAGAACTGTTTATAATTTTTGATGGGTGTAGCAATTTTGCACTCTGTTTATATGCTGTTGAATTAAAGTCAGATAGGGTTTTAGACGTGGGTGGCGCTGTGGGTTAAACCACAGAGCCTAGGGCTTGCTGATCAGAAGGTCAGCGGTTCAAATCCCCATGACGGGGTGAGCTCCCGTTGCTCAGTCCCAGCTCCTGCCAACCTAGCAGTTCAAAAGCACGTCAAAGTGCAAGTAGATAAATAGGTACCACTCTGACAGGAAGGTAAACGGTGTTTCTGTGCGCTGCTCTGGTTCGCCAGAAGCGGCTTTGTCATGCTGGCCACATGACCCGGAGGCTGTACGCCGGCTCCCTTGGCCAGTAATGCGAGATGAGCGCCACAACCCCAGAGTCGGACGCTGGACCTAATGGTCAGGGGTCCCTTTACCTTTACCTAGGGTTTTAGATGTTTTTGTTGATTGGGGGGGGGGGAAGAGATCCTTCAAGCTTTTAAAGAAAAAACTGCTCATACAGTTTATAAATAAATAAAATTTCAAACGGACATATTATACATAAGTGCTGATTAACTCATCTACCTGATAAACAGCTTTGAGGCAGAATAGAACTTTTCCCCTGTCTCAACTACAGACATGAACATAAATCCTGTCCACGGCACTGGCACCAGCTGCAATCTGGTAGCCTCCCAAGGAAGATCACAAAGTGTTCAAGGTTATGCTTTAAGCCAGAATCAATAAACCTCTCCCAGTTTCTTCACTGTACAACTTGTACTGACTAATTATATGAACAGGTTGATGAATTATAAAAAGTTAACTTGTAAGATCAAAATTTGCAACCACTGGAGTATTGAAAATTGCCACTTGAACACACAGTGCTTACATTTTCAAACAGGATACGTATGGAGATATGCAAACACTGTTTATGGATATTTACCAGAATATCATTCACACACACACACACACACACACACACACACAGAGTCAGGGATAACCTATTATTTGACCTGCTGCTCTGGATGTGTCATCTGTCCTGCCGATTGGCTTCGCCTGATGGCTGCTGGTATTCCTGTTCTAGCTGCCACATTTTGACAGATATAACCAGGATCATCAGGCCACCCAAAACACCAGTGAAAAATGTACTGATGTGAGGGAGAAGGGAGGGGAAGAGAGCGTGCTGCTTGACATGATCATCAGAGAAATCTGATGGAAGAATGGCTGCTTGTTGAAGAGGAATGTTCCTCACAGGTTCTGTCATAGGATGGGAACCTTTTGGGAGGTCAAAACTCGAGGCTGAGTATACAGTGGTACCTTGGAAGTCAAACGGAACCCGTTCCGGAAGTCCGTTCGACTTCCAAAACATTTGGAAACCAAGGCGCAGTTTCCGATTGGCTGCATGAAGTTCCTGCAGCCAATCGGAAGCCATGGAAGCCGTGTTGGACATTTGGGTTCCAAATAACGTTCACAAACCAGAACACTTACTTCTGTGTTTGCAGCCTTCAGGAGCCAAAACGTTTGACTTGCAAGGCATTTGGGATCCAAGGTACGACTGTATTTAGGTTTGCCATATTTCAAACAGTGAAAATCCGGACAAAGTGTTTTTTTTTGGGGGGGGGGGCAAATTTGCAACAACAAAAAATGGAAGTTGTTGAGCTTCTTTAAAGGAAAATCTTTAAAAATGACACTGCCGACATGGGTTACCATATGTCTGGATTTCCCCAGACATTTTTAGTGATTTTTGCCTGGACACTGCTTCTGACTGCAGTATTCCAGATATGTATGGAAAATTCTGGAAATATGTCAACCCTAAGAATATTACATAGATTAACAAGCTCACAATCCAGTCCTATCCATGTTTACTCAGAAGTGTGTTTCACTATATTCAATGTGTCTTACTCCCTAGCAAATTTGTTTAGGGCTCTCAGTCTACAAATAGTAAACTAAAATATGTCACTTCAAAAGTAAGTCCCGTTTTATGCCCGTAAAGTAAGTCCTTAGGGCAGGGTTTTGAGCCTGACCAAACCTCTGAATGTAGGTTCCATTTCTTAAATCAATGGGACTTCCAAATAAACACACTGTTTAGATCAAACTAAACTGATGCTAAATACCCCCATTCTGACAAGTAGGTAATTGTGTGAGCCACTCAATCAACATTTCTTGCTTGGTTTTTTGGGATGCCAACTCTACAATTCTATGAGTATATGATATGTAATAGGCATGGGATAGGTAGAACACATTCCTCTCTGACTGCCCAACACCATTATCCTCTGGAATAATTTTACATTTTTAGTCAAGAGAATGGTTTGGACCAAGAGAGAGCTCAGTTAAAACTTAAGCAATATCCAGCTTGGTGATGCCATTAGAGGATCATAAAGCTATTCAGGTCTGTAAAACTATCTGCAGTGTCATTTGGAAGAACCAGCTAATCCTCTCCTGTGGTAGTACTTTCTGAAGGGAGATTTCACGGAAATTTCCTTAAGTGTTCAAGAAGCCGTTTCCATCTTCATGAAGCTCCTGTTGGAGACAGCCCTATAGAAAAGAAAAACACAGCTTGGATTGGGGTTGGCTACATTTACTAAAAAATATGAAGTATTATTATTAATATCATTAAGCTTTTCAAAGAAATCTTGTCTTCCAAAATGACTCAAATAGTAAGGTGAAGGGCAAGGCAGGCACTTTAAAAGACAAACCATATCTGGGAAGGAGAGTGGAGTCTAAGAGGACACAAAATTTGACCTTGCTAATTTAAATGTATAGAAGTAACGACTATAAAGGAAACAGAATATGAAGCTCTCACCACAATGGGTAAGGCTGTGCCCAGGTAGCCTGTGTACCTGCTCAGTCTGCTGTCCAGAAGCCAGCTAGGCAATTTCAAGGTTTCCCCACTCTTTTTTTTTAGGACTTGGACCACACGGCCCTTTAAATAGAGGAGAATGCTTTCAGACATAGGGCTGTCCTCTATAAAGTAGGACACTCAACTTCCCTAGTGATTGGGAAAGGTCAATAAGCACACCCTCTCCCCCAAAGTTTATGATTAGGACTACATTTGCTTTCACGGCAGTTGTGTGCCCATAGTATGAGATCTTCCCTGCTTTCTTCAGGAAGCAGCCCTATTAGTTTTCTGTGGGAAATTTGTAGTACAATACTGAAACGTGGATTTTCTTGAAAACACAACAACCATTGCATGCAAGAGCAGTCCTAATTCTCCAAGAAACCTCCATCTGGAATCACCCCAATACTGCTAAATACCATGACCACAATTCTGCAGCTTTGAAATGTGTGCTTAGCCTAAGAGATGGAGGGGGGCTTAAGGACTGTCTTCTCTGATGAGAAAAGTTCAACATAACCTGCCCTGCCCCCCAACATCCCTGTGTACAAAGCAATTCGCTCCCGCAGAAGAAAAGCCTTCTTTTTAGATTGTCTGGCCATGATGGGGAAATAAGTCCTGCTGAATGTAAAGCTGGTCTCAGCTGTAAGGGAGGAATTTTGTGGGGAGAGAGCACATGGGAGCATCAGAGGTCTGTGCAACTTTGGGAGACATGACTTTGTTCGGAGATAGCAAAGTCCACAACCTCTGATCCCTTTAGTACTAAAAATACGACTGGATTTGACCCAAATAGGTTCTTCACCTTTCAACATTTATCTCCACTGAAACTAATATGCTCTCTTTTATTATCTATTTTCTACTTCAAAGCTGGGCACTTTGTGGCTTAAATGATACTGTGGACAAATATATTAATACTTTTATTTGTACAATAAAAATAGAAATATATGTGAACTTTAAAATAATTGTAATTTTTGTGTATGAGAGAGAGACAACAAATCAGACTGGCATAAGAAACAAAATACTGAAAATCTGGGATGCCAGAATAATGGAAAACAGAGTATTTTTATTCCCATGTGTCAGGATGGCTTTACTGCTGGAAGAATTGGGGTGACTGCTCCAGGTATTGAAGGCGCCCCCTCATATGAGTTACAGTATTTCAAAGCCAACCTATGGTGCGGGCTGAGGCCTTTTCCCAGGCTCTGAGAATGGGAGGGTCAACCAAACAGGAAGTGGCCTGCTCACAGTGCAAGACACTGTTAAGTACGGTACTCAAATGGTAATAATAGCCAATGTACATAGAAATGAACAGGGAACTGGGGGTACATATCCCACACTAAGCTTAAGATCATCCCTTATCATACACCCTTCACCTCTATGTAATGTCATATAATTGCAACCAATCCAATTCTTGTTTGGGGCGTAAGAAACCATCAAGCTTTTAGGGTGGCCAAAACTTATTGTGGAGTGCACACATCTAGTTAGAACTTAAGAAGAGCCCTGTTGGATCATGCCAAAGGCCATGTAGTCCAGTATTTCTCACTCTCCCCACTTCTGATCTCTAGCAACTGGAATCCAGAGGCATAATTCCTCTGATAATGGGAGGTAGAACATAGCCATTGTGGCAATGTGTCATTGATAGCCTTGTCCTCCATTAATCAGTCTAATCCTCTTTTAGACAAATCCAAGCTGGTGTAGGTTGCCATATTTCAAAAATAAAGCTTTTTTTTTTAAAGAGACCCACCCAAATTGTTGAACCTACCCACCCCAAAGGTGATTTTAAGCTTTTGGAGCCATTTGCGCTGCTGCTTCCATCACGTTGCCATATATTCGATTTGGCAAAATTTTCCCCGGTGCCATTTTTACCCCCCCCCCCAACCAGGAATTTCCCTGATGTTTGGCAAGCCTAAATTGGTGACCAACACTATCTCTTCTGAGAGAAAGTTCTTTCTCAGCATCACCTACTTCAGTGAGGTGTTGTGAGGATAAAATGGGGAGAGGTTTATACGTGGAATGAAAGAATGAATGGATTACAATTGAGAGCCCTGAGCTAATGTGTGACTTTCCACCTAGCACCAACGCATAGCAATGCACTGTCTAGCTCTAGCATCTTACTGTGGCAGTAGCCCTACAGGTATGTGTGCACCTTTAGGTGAGTCATAGCCCACCTGGAGCATCCCCGACCTTGCTGTCTGTTCTCAACTTAGCAAATTGTTTTTTAAATCTTTATCAATAAATCCATTTTCTGTAAAAACTCTGATCCTAGCTCTCATACTACACTTTGCTATCTAGGACAAAGATTCTAACACTCTCCACTTTGTGTTCCCTCTTGATTTGTTAAAATGTGCCAGCTTCTTAGCCAGATGAATAGCAGCCTGTCCTCCAGCAGATCAGAACTAGGGCTTCAAAGGGAAGGTTGGCCAAGCACCTGGATGAAATCCCAAGCTTCCTCACCTGCCACCATTAAGGACCTCCCTTGAACATGGCATAATCAGATCCCCAGAGATGTGTATCCTAAGCAAGCATGGCAACAAAGACTTGGTACCCAATTGCTTGATTGGGGCAAAAGCATTTGGAATCAGGTATAAATGATCTTAAATATGAATGAATTATAAATATGTCTGTAAATTTGTCATTAAAAAAATGAAGTTGAAAACTCTTAATAAAACGTACAACAGGGCTGTTTCCAATATACCTTTTAAGGATGATAACTTTTGACACCCTGAGTCTTCTGCCTCCCTGCTTTTTCTTTTCATGGGCTTTGTCATAATATTTGCCTGTTGGTTTTGAAGGCATTAAAGTGATAAAAGCAGTGCTGGGGTAGCTGCCTTGTGACATTTTAACCTAAGTTCAAAGCATCTCTTACAGTGCAGACCCCTAGGTGAAGCTTTGATGTTTTTACCCTGATCCACTCCATAATTTGCCATTGTCCTGGATGTTTACTTTGATGAGTGTTTTTTTTTTTTTTTGCAAGAATACGAAGACATGACAGAATAATTTAAGCACAATCCTCTGTGCTTAGATACTTGAAAAAGTTTATCTGGGAACAGGCATGTACCTAAGCATAAAACTTCAAGGACAATACATGTACAAACAATTTAATTCCATCTTTTTATATGTGTGCTCAAAGTATTGCCACATCTTGATGGTTTGTTTTGGAAAAGCATATGTCATCGTGGCAATCCACTTTGACTTATATTAATGGTGCAATCCCATAATGTCTACTTAAATATAATACCCATTGAGGTCAACAGAATGTACTTACAAATAAGTGTGTATAGGATTGCAGTCTTAAAACACTTGCACTCAGCATTTCTGTTTTAAAAAACACTCAAAAGTAGCTTATTATTAATTCAACTTTTATCGAACTCCCAAATGATCCTCTAAAAAGCTGGAAAGTTAACAGTCGGTTGATATTGTAATATCTCTGTGGCAACTGAACCTCCCCCCCTTTTTTAATGGTATTCTGAACATTTTAATATTCAGACATTTGTGTGCCTTTATTACACTTAGAACAATCATGAAAGAAAACTTCTAATACTTCTACAACTAATCTTGTAAATTTTCTTTCTTATACCATATCAGCAGTAATAGTTGATGTCATAATCTTTTGGCATACAGTAGTCTCATCTAGCACAATGCTTTCTTTGAGCATGTGGCCAAGCATGAAAACACCCAGATCAATAAGAGCCAACAAAAGTAGAAAATGAATAAGTAAAACATACCGGTAATACTAGAGCTTGGGGACACCCAATGAAGCTAAATGTTCAGGACAGACAAAAAAGGTGCTTCTTCACACAGTGCATTGTTAAATGATACAGTGGCTGGCCCAACATGGCCTAATGAGCTTCAGAGCTGAGTGAGGATTAGAACTCTAGTGCAATAGTCTAACCATGCATGGCAAGGTGCCATACTGATTGTGTTAAGGGACACCCCTCTATCTTGAGGAGCTCTTCTGAATATAGGATGCTGGTGTATTCTGGTGCTAGGCAGAGGGTGTCAAATGAACTCAGGGCTCCTAAGTGCCAATTTAAGACTGGTAAGGTTTCATCCTGATTGCATTAAGACCTGAGAGACTTTAACTTTCACATGTTGATGAGCTCCTTAATCAGAGGCCCAGGGGGCCAGAATGCTCTTTTTCCCAATGTCAATAGAGGGTGGTGAGGTGACTGTTCCTGCAAATGCAGTCAAACCCTCTTTCCAGATAACCACCAGAGACAGGGTGTGTTTGGGCTATATGGACATACTGGCTGGAGTGGCAGATTGACTCCACCAGTGTGCCAGCACAGCCTTGGTCTTACTACACTTCTGTCCTCCCCCCACCCCTGGTGAATGGCAGTGATGCTGGTGTTGTTGAGGGGGGTGACTCTGTAGCAATGCCCCACCATGCCAGCCACTCCTAGGTGCTTCATTTTTGAGATAAAGGGATTCCTGAGCTCTAGATTCTCTGGCATTCAGAATGTATTCAGGCGACCAGAGTTTGGAGGACAGGGAAGAGTACGGTCCCAATGACACTCGCATGAAATGGGTTTACATACAAGTTTACATTGGGAGGGCCATTCTTCAGCAATCATATCATTCCAAGGAGAGTGGCTTTTAAAACCTGGCAGCTATGGAGCCCAGTATGTGAGCAGGCTATCTGTATATGAAATAATGTTTTCAGTAGAGGCACGGGCATACTTCCCATCCCAAATATGCTCTCTGTCAGACTCTTCCAAAAAGAACCTCTGTGGGCTTTAAAGCTGCAAAGGATCACTTCCTATCTGGTCTTGTTTTTATAATCCTGGCATCAAAACGCAGCAGGCAGCCCCGTCCCACCTGCCAATGCTGCACAGAAGATTAGTTGTCTGGCCAAGCATGTGTCTATCCAGCAATGGAATGCATCAAAATGAATCCCAAAAGACTTCCGACGCAAGAAAATTGGCTGTTGACTTTGGAGCATCAGTATCAAATAAAAGGAAAACATATTACGGAAGCTCTTGCTACTCACCTGCCTTACACAATTCAAAAGGAATGCTTTGTTTTTAAGCAGGAGAGCAAATTAGATAAAGGAAATGAAAATAGAATTGCCATGTTTAGCTCCAAATGAAAAGCAACATTCCTTTCATTCATTCAGCATCATCAATACCAAAGAATTAGATTTATCTCTCTAACAATTCTAGGATGTTGATCAGAATTTTGGACTTTTGTTTTAAAGCACACAAAGAAATGGAAAATATCTTCAGGTAAACTAAAAAAAAAAAAAAAGGAGGAACCCACAACTAGTAATTTTCCACCTTCCTACCTCAATTGCAACCTTGTCACCATAGCATTTCATAATATTATTTTCAGGAAACCATAAACTTGGAAAATATCTGTTGAGCATCTTGTCTGTTCATCTGCAGTGAGCAGGAAGATGTCTTACTGAAGACAACTTCCTACTAGATTATCCTTCTATGCTTTTTTCTGTAAGAAAAGACATATATGCTATAGATACATTATAAATGGACATAATATTCCATACTGACAGTATGGCTTTGAAAAATGTCTCATGATCAAAAATGGGAGCGATCAGAAAATCTAGGCCAAATCACCATAATACTCTACAGATTGTGCTATATTTCTATTTTATTAAAAAGGAGTGATAAGGTTGCTATCCTATGGACACATACCTGAACTTAACCCTCATTAAACACAGTGGAAGTTACCTCCAAGTAAACATACTTTGAACTGGGCAATAAGACAGCCAGGTGCCTGAAGTGCTGTCAGCATGCTGGAATAATAAGGAACTTCAGAATTTCCTCTGTTTGACTGGAGCAATATCAGCTGGTAACTAAATTAGGCTGGGATATATATAGCATTGTTGATTTCCATGGGTCCCCACTGAGCACACACCCAAAAGTTTTGTTTCAAGTGAATCATGTTAACGGACAAACTGTCTAATGAGCCTGAAATATATTTGCAAAGGAAAAAGCAGCCAATTTGGGCATCCCCAAGCTGAACAAATTGGTGTGTTCTTCTGGTCATCTGTACACCAGAGAATCTAGAGCTCAGGAAAATCAAACCCGGTTAAGCACCCTTGAAACGTCTTATAACATTGTCTGATTCTGCCTGTACTGGTGATATAACTGGGCACAGCAGCAAGCGGGTTAGAAGGTGAAGGTTAAATTTTCCCTAAAATAGTAATGGGGATATGAAAGGTATACAGAGGCTTTGCCATGTGTTCCCCCCAGTTCTGGCTCTCTGATTTCTTGAACCTCAGATCACAACCCACAGCGTTCCTATTGTACTTTCCCCAAACAGCTGGGCTCCTGCAGCAGCCACCATTTCCTTTTACACTTGTGTCTTGAAACCTTGTGCTTACCCCCCCCCCCAAAAAAAAGGACAAACGATGGCTGCAGAGATTGCATTATAACTTTCCTACCATCAGAAAACACAAGGGGTTATACAAGTTAGCCTTTTCACTCTTTCAGGACATTAAACATAAGAACTAGAACCAAGTGCTTGCAAAATAAAAATAAAAATCCTTCCAGTAGCACCTTAGAGACCAACTAAGTTTGTTCTTGGTATGAGTTTTTGTGTGCATGCACACTTCTTCTGCATGGGCGTAGCCAGGATTTTTGTTAGTGGGGGAGGGCAGAACCTCTGTTAGCTATGCATTTTTATTGATTTTTTAATTGATGGGGGGGCAGCTGCCCCTGCCTGCCCCTCCCCTGGGCTACACTAATGTATTTCAGTGCCTTAGGACCAAAAAAAAAAATTGTTTAAAAAGGATTAGAAGCTGGTAATGAAAGTAGATAATACAAGAACATATTTCATTACTCACATTTGGAATACTAACCAGACCCAAGGCTAAATAAATAAATAAATAATGGGTTATAAACAATGAAGTTTTTTTAGTTTAAGGACTTCCACCTGCACGAAGAATTTAAAAATCATTAAGTTTTAAAATCCATTTTAACCCCCTCCAATATGCCACTTCCTGAGTGAAAACCCCACCCCTTTAAAAAGATGGAAAATCAGCAATAAAGACCTTTCTACTCATAGAAATTGTGCTACTCTTACATTTTTCTGGGGTGGGGGACATATTCCAGATGGAAGTTTATTACAAGTGTGTCTGCATGATGCTCTTGTCTTCCAACGCTACCCTGCCCTTTCTTTAGGTTTAATCCAGAGTTCCCGTTACCATATAAAATCCTAATTTTGGTGGGCAGCTTGTCACGTGTGGTGGTGATGTTTTGGGTGGGTGACCTCAGTTGCTACACCCATTTGCTCCTCGCTCGAGCACAATCTTGGCCATTTTGTTTCCGCCAGCCCAAAAACTATGAGCATGCCTGTTTCCACCAATAGTCGTGTGCTGAAGTCAGCTTTCAGAGGAGCTGTTCTCTCAAGACCTTCACACAGTGCATGTGGGGTGGAGGGGAATCGCCTCAAAGAATAGTACTCCATGCTTTTGACTATGGCAGCAGACAGAATTGTCTGGCACTGAAGAGGCTGAAGCAGGAGCTACTCCCTTTTCTCATGATGTGACTCATAGCCATGTCAGTCATGACAGAAGGGGATAAAAATACCATAAGTTACAGCTTGCTGAGGCTGCAGCTCCCGAGAGAGAGAGAGAGAGAGAGAGAGAGAGAGAGAGAGAGAGAGAGAGAGAGAGAAAGTCACTTTAGACATTTGTTCAGCTTGTCTGGCGACCGAGGGCCGGTGAGTGTGTAAGAAAGTGGGCTGGAAAGCGGACAGTTTGTGCTGCGACCAGAAGGACAGGAAACATTCAGGCTTTCTGCAGCGGTGGTTAGTTTGAGATAATGCCATTGTATAACCAGGCCGAGCGACCTCTCCCAGTGCTGAGAGCCCAGAGCTTGGCGTCTGGCTGCTTGGCCTGTGGCCAGCTTCAGGCTCTCCAGTCTAGGGGGGGGGGAACGGAGGGTGTGGATCCCTCCCCGGCAGCTCCCCACAAAGAGCTGGCCACACCTCACCTTGCAAAGGAAATCTGGCTACAGCTCCAGACTTCGTGGCTTCTTCATGATGAGGGCTGCACCCACCCACCCGCTCCCTTTGCTGGGGTTTTGCACAATCCGCTTTACAGTATGAGGGAACTATTTAAAGTTGCAAAGAATAACAGATCCAGCGACAGGATTGTTGGAGAAACTCCTGCTTTGCTACGGCACAGTGGATTTTAGGGAGTGAACCAACAACAACACTGCCTTTGGCACTGCACATCTAATGCTGTACATTGCAGTACATCTAATGCTGTTTGTTTTTTTATTTACTCTTAACATAAACTTACACATTCAACATTCAGATGTATTACTTAATGTAACCTCTTCACTGAGAATATTGAGCAGTTGGTATAACTTGAAATCAGTGACCTCACTTAACAAATTTAAGCTTTGAGGTACCACCATGCCATTAAAATCAATGGACATTTTGCTCTTGTTTTAAATGGGATGTGGATTGCATCCAATCACCCGGATGTTAAAGGTCAGTGGAACTAATAGCACATTAATGGTTTCATTACTCTAGTCAATGTGCTATTTATTGGTGGCAGAATTTGGCTTATTCAAGAAGTATCCATAATCCTGAACATGTGGATTTAGCCTGACCACCTCAGAGATATTCTTTTTTCAGTGAAGTCCTTCAAGGAAGAGCAGGGGCTCCAGCACAGTGGTAGGGCACATGTTTTGCATGCAATCTTCAATGTCTAGCTTCTCCAGATTGGGCTGTTGGAAAACATGAAGACTTGCTACTGGTTATAGTAGACAATAAAGGTCTAGATGGACCAATGGTTTGACTCACTGTAAAACAGTTTTCTAAGGAATCTAACAAAACATTTATGTTGTAGTCATTCAAGAACATTCTGGTGCTACTTTTGCTAATGCAGAAATTGTGTTTCTGGTAGAGAGAAGGGGTTTAAAAGAAAATTAGAGCGATTGTCTAAATCAGATATTGGGTGTGGTAGATATAAACCTTAGTAAAGGGCTCAGTATCATAACCATTGGATGTGGAGTCCACAGAAAAAGTACTAGGAACCCTAGAAAATCCTATGCATGCCAGTTCTCAGTTCTCAGCCAGTTACACATGAACATTCACTGGAGGGGGGACATTTCTGTTGAGATGCATCCCCTCAGGTGTAATCTGTCAGGTGCCAGATGCTGTCAGTGAGCAGGGCAAAAATCAGTGGTGTGGGGGGCATCCTTCTCTCCCCACTCCCCCAAACAGCAGGTTCCCCATCGTGGCCCTGACATAGACCATCATGTGCTGGATTCTACCTGTGGTCCATCGTCAGACATGCCACATGAATGAAATTTGCACTAGTGTGCCAAAAGCTGAATAAGATACAGTGGTGGCAACAAGCTGGTTTGGCCACTGGCATGTGCTGGATTTTCCTGTGGCCCAAATGGTGTGGGAATCGGCTCCATGCAGCGCCCTTCTTGACCTCGCCGCAACTCAACGATTGTCTCCTCCTTTGCACTGATCCACCTGGTTGTCCGTACAAATATTTGCCTATGCATGCAGGGCAAGGAAGAGGCAATTTCTGAAGGGAGCTGGTAGCAAGACACACAACATCTCAGCTCTCTGTGTCAACACTGAAAAACAAACAATAGCTGCCAAGGGAGAACGTAAGCATTCATGTGACAGGGTGCACACAGTTGCTCATGACCGTGACCTACACACTTTATCACTGTTCAATCTGCATTGTGAATGCTGGGACTGTGTCAGGGAACTTGGCAGGAAAACCACCCTGGGGAGTGGTGAGGGGCAGGAGGCTTCTCCATAATATGCAAGGAGCTCACTGTTACATGCACTCCTAAATGTATTTATGAAGCTTCTTACTTTCAATTTTGTTGGCTTTTCCCTACTTGGTGGTTCACGTCCTTAAGGGGCTCCACTCTCCACATGTTTTCAGAAACAGATCTCTCATCTTACATTTGCACAGAGCCACATCAAAGCTATGCCACCTCTCTGTTTTGTCTGCTTGATCTCCCACTGCTATCAATAGTTGATGGTGCTCCCCTGGGAGGGGTCAGGTGGGCAGGGGTGGAGATGGCAGAAGAAGATGGAAAGGGAAAGCTGAGCTGATATTCCTGCAGTAAGATTCATAAGTTGCTTTTATTCTTAAAGCCTAAGGTTTTCTCCATTCCCCCCACCCCTTACAAACTGAAAAGGGTTGAGAAGAAAAACTTTTAATGAACAATTTACCTGATTGTCTTTGAAGTGCTGTATTCATTTTGTAAGGCTTGTGTGTATTTTTATATTTATGAAACTAATGAAACTTAAGTTTAAAAAGAGCAGCTTGACTATATGGTCTACCAACCAACAGGTTCAATTCACTGATTAAATGAAAAGTAAGTTTTAAAAGCACAGTTTGGCTATATAGCCTACCAATTGGTTCAATGCACTGATTGCAAACCTTTTGACTGATTAAAAACCTGTCCGCAACAAATCAGGCAGAAGGTTGGGGAAGAGGAGAGCGAGAGGCAAAACAAAAAAATCAGGTGGGAGAGAAAATGGAACGGAATATTGTGGAGGAGGACATGACTGATCCATTAAAACAATGAACAAAGTTGCACTACCCACCCAATACTTTTGCAGATCACACTTGCTGAGCTACATTGTGAGTTGAGAAGAAGCATGCATGCATCTGAAGTCAAAGTCTCTGATGGCAGCCAACTCCATGGCTGGGCAGAAGAGTTCCTTTTGAAAAGAAGTCCAGCCTGCCCATTTTACTAGGCTGTAATGCTTCTTTTCTCATGCCTGCAATTGTTTCACAGGCTGCAATCAGTTAGGATGGCAAACAAACATTTTTGCTTTGTTACAAGTAGTAGCCAGCTGTAGATTTATCGGTGACAAACTTGGCCAGCAAAGTTTGCTGTTACAAACTAGATGGGGTAGGTCCACTTTTCCTTGGGAGGATAGGACCATGAGCTGTCTGAAAGCTGTGGGGAAGAGTCAATCATCTGCTCCTTTACACCTGGTGTGGGAAACCTTTGGCCCTCTGCCTGTTGCTGAACCACAACTCCCATCAGTCCCCGCAAGCATGGCCAATGGGATGATGGCAATTGTAGTTCAACAAGTTCCCCATGCCTGCTTTTCACAAAGCACAAAACAACATGAGATGCTGCACATCTGTGATTGGATCGCTCTCCAAAAAATAAAAAATAAAATACAGCTATGCAGGGAGCATATTGGGTCAGGGCTCACCTCTATAGCATTTTCCAGACCTAAATTACTCACCCCAAACCACTATTAGCACCATAAGAGAATGCAGATAGATAGTTATAAATATAGATGCATATTCAAATGGACAAATTGCAGTGGTGGGACAGGCGATTGACAACAGGAAGAGGCATGGGGTGGGGGGAAGTAACTTACCTTCCCAAAAGCAATGATCCCAGTCTAAATAAGATGGGGTGGTGGAATAAATACTGTACTCTTAAAAGAAAATTAGACAAGGTGGAAAATCCATCCACTGACCTACAAAATCTCATCTTGTTTGGTCCCAAGTCAGTAAGCAAATAAGAAAGGGGAGGGGAGATCCAAGAATGCCAAGAATGATGTTCTGCTTTCATTTGGTGCTATTATTAATCATTGGCAGATAGAGCCCTTTCATCTGTGACCTTTCCCCTCAAGTAAGTCTCTGTGCTGTAGTCACAGGGTGTGTGGTGAGACACTCTGTGTGGTAAGTGTACACCCAACTGGCGACAGGGAGCTGGAGATCAATACAGTGAGGTGGTTGGTGGCCATACTGTAGATTGTGCAGGAGATGCCACAGGGAGGTGTAGAGATCAATAGCTAGGTCTGTAACAGATAGGGATAGCAGCACCTTTCATCCCAGACCCAAAGGCCCTAAAATGGGAAGAGCTGGTGGATGGTATAATATTGATATTATGGCACAAAACAAGCAAAGTCTGAGAATACTGGAAGGAAAAGTGTTTTTGGAATATGATTGAGAAATGCTTTGCCCTTGGCCAGGTCTTTCTGAAGGAAGAGTTTTCCACTGGGAAGCCTCATGACAAATATATAACAAATGGGCTTCAGAATGGGAGCCATTTGCAACACTCATGCTTTCCTCCTAACCTGGCTTAAAGCTGAAGCCCTGTAGTCCGTGCTGGAAACTCTTCCTGACCCAAATCAGCTTCACAGAACCATAGAATAATAGCACTGTAGAGTAGGAAGGAACACCAAGGATCATCTAGACTCTCGTCCAACCCCCTGCAATGCAGGAATAACAGCTAAAGAATCTCTGACAGATGACCATTCAACCACCAATGAATGAGACTCCACCACCTTCTGTTCCACTGTCAAACTGCTCTTACCATCAAAAAGTTATTTCTAATGGTTCACTCAGGATCTCCTTTCTTAAATCCACTGGTCCTGCCCTCTGGAGCAGCAAACAAGCTTGCTCCATATTCCATGTGACAGCCTTTTAAATATTTGATGGCTATAATATTAACAACACCTCAGACTTCTATTCTGTAGGCTAAACCTACTCAGCTTCCATTGAACAATGTCCCTTACCCAGCTCTGTCCCTGTCCACTTTCAGAATCCCATTTGACTTGACTTCTGCCTATCAGCTAATATAGGATTGTGAACATGGGACTTTTCCGCAGGTCAGCTGCCCAGATGGCCTCAGCGCAAAGGCAAATGTACAGCTGTTAAAAGAGCTCTGGTGCTGAAACAGTGTGGATGAAAGAACTGGATACATTGTTCATTATGGTTTACCTTCTCTTGTCATTGCTTAGACATGACCTCCACCCTGACCCAACAACATTATGCACTGATGCTGTTGCACTCCTCTTTCTTTCCCCAACCGTGGTGTGCTTCCCAACTGTTATTTGTTGGGAAGACAAACAGAAGAGATGACAGCCCTTCTTTCCCCTTAATCTTGTGAGCAATGTTTAGTCTCAGGAGCCCCAAATCACTGAACTATCCTTTACCATTGATTCACAAAGGATGGGGCTCTTTTGAGAAAAGTGTGATCACAGGTACTTCTCTTCCTTATACTGTCAGAGGATGTTGCTTCAGCTACAGTGGCCACAGTCCAGTACTTGGACACGAAAGCTCTCAATGGACTAATTCACCATCCAGGACTGCAGACATATGAATCCTAGGCAGGTTGTTTACAGATTAATTGACCAAATTACATGGGATGGTGGCAGACCTATGTTTTTAAGCAGCTAAGGCTGCAACCATATGCAAACTTGGGGTCAAATTTGACATTCACTTGATATGTAGCATGCAGCTGCTTTTCACTTTTTTTCTTACTAAAATTCCAGCATAGAGGAGGGGAAGCCAATCACTATTGCAAAGGCAGCATGTAAGGAGGCAGGCTTATCTCAGTCTTCTCCAAAGGAGCAGTTTATTGAGTATTCATCCTGGTTTGCTTACGCAAAGCTTAAACACAGGTCAGACCGTGTTCAATATTTATCAAGTGTTTGTTCTGATTTGTTTGCAGGGAAGTTATACGGCAATGAGCATTCATCCTGATTTGCTTGTACGGTGTTTATAAGTCTTTCTGCTTGTTCATATCACACATTTCTCAGTACATTTCCCTGTCACCTTCCTAACTGCAAAAGGTCTGCTTTTTTATTGTTTTGCTGCACTAGAGTGACAGAGCATTTTAACACACTTTAGTTGTTCATACCTAAAATTCTGATATTCACTTGAATCCCTCCTGCAAAATACTAACAGTCTCAAGGTGGCCCATTTCTTCCTCAGCATGATCAGTACAAACGTTTCCTCCAGACATGACTAGAAGCCTAAGGGGGGGAATCCCCTGTTACACACATAACTGTGTATATTTATTCTGTGTACCCTAAAGAAGAAAAAAGGGCTCTGATATGGTCAGGAGAACCCCGCTAATCCAGGAGCCAAAATGCAAAAATAGATAGTCGGACAGTCTGTGCTTTTATTTAGTAACGAGCAGAGGGTTTCAGCCTCTGGCGAAGGTTTTAAATATTATAGGTTGTTTTGGAATTGTATTTTTATGTGTTGGGTCAATGGCCATAAATAAAACTTACTACTATTCTGTGTACTGTATATGCATTTAAAAATATCTTTTAAAAATACTCCACATCCACACCATGGGTGGAATTTAATGTAGTGCTATAAGTGGGCTATGTGCATGGAAAAGAGGTCCAGTCTTCAAGTGAAATTTTTCCACCCTCTACTGCTCCCATCTGCTCCTAAACCTGTTATACTCCAGATCAGATTCAGGGGGCAGTGGCAGAGGTGGATTTAGGGAGTACGGCCATGGGTGTGTCATAGGGGTTGCTGCAACTATGATGGAGAGAATGGAGAGCGAGAGGCGGAAGGCGTTGAGACCCCAAGGTCCACCATCGGCACAGGGAGCACTGGGGGGGGGGAGAGAAGGGCAAGTCCTGTTGCATGAGTGGACTTCATTCCGTGCACACAACAACTTCGTCAAATCCCACCCCATACATTTAAAGCTCTAATACAGTATCCCCCACTTTAGGGCTTCCTGCAAAGAATCCTGGGAACTGCAGTTTGTTAAGGGTGCTGAGAATTCTTGGGACACCCCCATTCTCCTTATAGAGCCACAATTCCCAGTTCCCAGGGAAATGGGACTGATTTTAAGCAATGCTGCAAATTGCCTGTTTAAGTGGGGTAACTGAGAGATGTGTTGAATAAATTGCAGCACATGTATCCACACTGTAATAGTCGTCAGAATGAATTTGTTTTAGTACTTTAACTACCCAACTCCTTATTTGTGCAGTAAAATCAAGAGAGTGGAAAGTTGACTCACACCCACCAACTTGCTGACAGATATGGCTGTGCCACAATGTAAGGAAATAAAGCAATCCACCGCAACTGCAGGCTTTATGCAGCAGCCATTCAAGCTCTTCCTGATCCTGAATGGCACCTATGTCATGCTGTCTGAACCTATTTTAAGGGTATTGTGCAGTATCTTAATTTGATCTCTCTAATCCTTTTTCGGGGGGGGGGGCATTTTAAATTCTTTTAACCTATAGATTTCAAGCTCACCCCACTCCAAATGCTTATTATTAAAACAATAGTTTAAAAATGCATATATATGTTAATATATTTTATCAACATATAAAATGAATGTGTTATGATTTTACAGGATATAAATAATGATAATAGATATGTGGCTAAAAATCTACAGAAAGTGTAAAGCCAATGAGCTGACAGTGGTTAAGGATATACAGGTGAAACTTAAAAAATTAGAATATTGTGGAAAAGTCCATTTATGTTAGCAATTGTTTTCATTAGCTACTGGAGTTTAATATATGAGATAGACTCATGACATGCGAAGCGAGATATGTCAAGCCTTTATTTGTTATAATTGTAATGATTATGGCGTATAGCTGATGAAAACCCCAAAGTTGAAATTGTTAATTTGGGGCTCTCATCAGCTGTACGCCATAATCATCACAATTATAACAAATAAAAGCTTGACATATCTTGCTTTGCATGTCATGAGTCTATCTCATATATTAGTTTCACCCTTTAAGTTGAATTACTGAAAGAAATGAACCTTTCCACAATATTCTAATTTTTCCAGTTTCACCTGTAGGGTCCAGTTTTCACACAACCATGAAGCACACTGGATATTCTAGGGTCAGTAATTACCTCTTAGCCTAACATACTTCACAGGGTTGTCATGCGGATAAAAATGGGGGAAGACCTGAACACCTGCCTGAATGCCTTGGAGGAAATGTGGTATGTTAAATAGAAAACAATTAGGTCCTACTTTCTGGTTTACCCTTGTTGTGCTTCATACGTCATCATCATCATCATCATTCCAAACTGCTTTGAGTTTATTTTATAGGTGGATGGGCCCTCATTTTTAAAGAAATGATTTTGTTTTATTGTAAAACTAAGGGATTCCCTTTTCCCAGCTTTGGGTTCAGGCCCCACTCAGGGCAGATTCACTAGTAATTTTTGTGGTCCAGTTATGTTGCGGATTTAGGAATCAATCCAAACCCTGGCCATCAGCTGGTGAGCCTTTATGGAGTAGCAGGTCTACCACCACATCTGCTGGCCCTGCCATGTATGGTGGCTGGGGAGGAAGGGTAGGAGTGCAGGGTTATCACTGTGCCAGTCTGAAGTTGGTGCAATGTTCTGACCAGATGCCATATGCAACAGCAATAGAACCAGCTTGGGATCCAAGACCAGCTGAGCCTCTCCCCACAACTAGAATGCCCTATTTGGGGGCCTTTTGATGACTGCTGCTGACAGGACTCTCACTGATGGTACTTCTGCTCACATGCTTGATGGGTAGGAGGGGAAATGACTCATTGGTGGAAACAAAGCAAAATAATTCCTTCCAGTAAAACCTTAGAGACCAACTAAGTTTGTTATTGGTATGAGCTTTTGTGTGCATGCACACTTCTTTAGATACCATGCACACGAAAGCTCATACCAATAGCAAACTTAGTTGGTCTCTAAGGTGCTACTGGAAGGAATTATTTTGATTTGTTTCAACTACAGCAGACCAACACGGCTACCTACCTGTCACTGGTGGAAGCCTGTCTTAGTCAGTAAAGCTGGGCAGAGGGAAACCTTTGCCCACTCCAAATCCTCCTCCCAGCCCAGCACAATTGGAGTATGGATTGCTCTGTGAGGCTGTAGCCCTTTGCAATTGCCTGTCAGTTAAACACATTAAAAACAATGGGGTCGCACTGTTAGAGCTCTTTTGACAGCACGACTCTGAAGCAAAATGGGGTGGTATAATTTTAACTACTGATAAGTGATCACTTCGTGGCTAAGGGAGGGAAAGGATAGGAAGGTACACCTAGTACAGTATATTTTTAAACCTATGTTGTCAGGGATTAATTCTGGAGTACCAATCCAGTTATAAATTATAAACAGGACTGCCAGTTGCACGGGAAAAAAAAGTCTTAAAGGCGGCTCATAGCAAGCTGAGCATGCTGACATTCTGATGTGGTTCACTAATTTTTCTTTATGGTCTCCATAAATTCAACTTGTTATAATTACTGTCAATAAAATTAATGAAATTGCAGGCTGCAACAAAAGGAATATCAATCTGTAGCTTTTTATTGGGTCAGAGAGACCTTAATTTATCACAGGTACATTTTCTGCAAGGCAGAAATTTGGCCCTTAATTTCTGTTGTACTGTAATTTCTTCAACTGATGTTCCAGAAACACAAAAGTTATCCAGAGGACTATTACTTGAAAGTGGAGAGAAAGCTTTACCCCATACAGAATGGGGAGAGAGGAATAGAAATATAGAAATATAGAAATATTTACCCCATACAGAATGGGGAGAGAGGAATAGAAATATGGGAACAGCTCTGCTGTTAAGAGAAGAAATTGGTAAATCAGAATAACTGACTAGTTCATTAATAGGCTGAACTTCTCCTATTGTATCATGTTTTTCTACCATGGGTTCTAACACCTGAAAACAGCAAGCACAATAGACGGTGCAAATTTATCACTTGCATTGATAAAAAGTCTTAATATAAGTTAACCATATATATATATATATATATATATAGTCAGTGAGATTCACTGCTTAGAGTGCTGGGCGAGGACCAAGGAGACCATGGTTTGGATCCCCACTCAGCCATGATACTCACTGGTTGACTTTGGGGTGAGTCATTCTCCCTCAGCCGTACCTGTTTCACATGCCTGTTGGAGGACAAAATTAGCATGAGAGCCTTGTATGTCACCTTCTGGAGCCTCAGGTGAGATATTGAACTGAGATCTTGATGTTATATTATTGAATTTGTGAGTTTATTAATTGACTTCCAGAAGCTGATTTCTAACCAAATGACATCCTATGCTACTGTTTTTTGTTGCAGATATACAATATCACAAGCTCTTGCGAGGAAAATAGTGAGGGAAGTGAAGTTATAAAGCAGACAATATCAAATATACTCTATTATGTCTTGCTTCCTTTTTCCTGGATGCAGCCTTTTTATTAGCATTCTTAGGTATAAACAACCCACATTCAGGAAAACTAAAGAAAAACACACTGTTGATTTTGTTGTTCTTTTCAAAAAGACCCTTCCCCCTTCTGTAATATTAGATTGTTTTTGTGCTGTAGGTCTTTCCAGTTTATTTTATTGTGTGTTTTAATTGCTATTTCAGGTGGAATTTTGTTTTTTAGAATTGGCTATTTAGATAGAAAATTGGTCTGAATATATTTTAAATCAGTCAAAGAGTCTGTAGATTTTCCATGTTGCAGCAAACATACTGTATCAAAGTTACTGTGAGTTCACTTGCAGGTTCCAGTCTCTGGTTCTTATACCTTAGACAGAGCGAACACTTATGCAGTATGGTTACATCTGTACAACCTGAGGGTTTATCCCTTCTGTCATAAATATTAACCTTGCCTTGGGTTTTCCTGTTTAGCCATAGTGAAAAATGACACCTTCTGTTCTGTAATTACAGCATATTTCATCAACACCGTCTAACAACAGCATTCAAAACAACATTACGACAAAATAGAATGTTTCCAGGCTTCAGCAAGGCTGAACAGGCACTATCTCGTAGGACCAGCTCATATGAAGTGCTAAGTGTTCTCCACACCTGTAGAAGTCATTCTAAGGACAAAGACTTCTTTGATAAGAAATGCATACATCAGTGCAACGACATCTGTTCACATTCATCATGCATGTTCAAATAACTGAGAAATACAGTGGTGCCTTGAGTTACAAACGCCTCAGGTTACAAACGCTTCAGGTTACAAACTCTGCTAACCTGGAAGAGTTACCTCGAGTAACTTTGCCCCAGGATGAGAACGGAAATTGTGTGCCGGCAGCGCAGCGGCAGCAAGAGGCCCCATTAGTGAAAGCACGCCTCTAGTTAAGAACAGTTTCAGGTTAAGAAAGGACCTCCGGAACGAATTACGTTCGTAACTAGAGGTACCACTGTAACTGCACCCTGAGAAAGAGGATTTCTATTTTTAAAAATTAGGAAAAGAAAGAAGTTACATTCTCATCAGCAAAAATGACATACAACTCAGGATGGAAATGGATGCAAGTGACAGCAGATGTACATTGGTGGACCCAAGATAGGAGTTTATTTCATCCTACTATAAGAAAAATAAATAATAGTGGGGAAATTCCTGAGATTTCTCTGCTGCTGTAACAATTTTGCCTTAGTTATATGGCATGCATTATCAGTCAAACTGGTCAGCTAGAGAAATAGGCTATGCTTTTTATGCTGACATAACACAGCTAACTATTGTGCAAGGCCCCTCCTCTGCCTGGCTTTTGAGACAACACATAAACAAGTGTCTTAACCCAAAGGACAGTGTGACTCCACTGTCGAGGGCAGCACTTGCCAACAAAGCAGGGAAATGAAAACTTCGGTTTATTTACAAAGCCTACGTGCTACAAGCAACAGAGATAAAGACCATTCCCAGAGGGAATTTGGGGGCACATTAACATGTAGCTGGACAGTTTCCTCTGCTACTCTATTAAGTGGTGCGTGTGAAATAGCTGCAAGCAAAAAAGGCAGAAGATTTCCCACCACGTTGACAATTAAAGGTTGACGAGGTTCATCTTATTAAAAAGGGAGTCTATCCTACTCTATAAATATATTGGGCAACTAATAAACACAAGTCATACAGTCGCGCAGAACATACCACTTCGTGTGTCCTGGGAGGCACTGTCCACAAGGCTACAATGTTTTAATCAATGTAATGGTTAGCATTAATGGAAGAGTTAATCACAGATTTAAAACTTGCCTCAGCTTTGGTGGGTCTGAAACTCAAGGGCAATGCCACCTTTTAAGCTGTGGAGGTATGCCAGTCGGCTGTCTTCCCTTCCTGCACCAAATGTTGTTAGAAAGGGTGTGACTTTTCCTTCTAATCTTTATCCAACTGTGGCAGGTATTTTGATTTATTTGTAAAACTTTGAGCTGAATTCAACTAAATGGCTGCACTTGCCAAAGCCAGCGCAACAAGTCCCACTAGCTCAATGGGACTTCCTCCACTTTTACTTGGGAGGGGAGGGAGAAGCCCCAGAACAGTGCATGGGGAAAGGAGAAGGAAGATTGCTTCATCTGGCAAACAGAAATGCTTGTGTAGATGGAATGATCACCTTAGCTGCACAACACTGAATTCTACCCTTTATATTGTAGACTCAAACTACCACATCTTAAGCAATAGGGCCTTGGACAACCAATGTCAATGGCTGAAGTTAGTATGTATTTTACTCTAGGTCAGGGGTAGAGGGCTAGGCCAGGGATACCACAGGATTCCAGTTCCTACCACCCTCAGCCAGAATGGGCCATGGTCAACAATAAAGGAGTCTAGCAATATTGTAGTACGACAATAGCTGGGAAGATGTCATTAATGGGAGATTTCCCATTAATGATGGAATTTAAACTTGCTTTTTATAGTTAATTTTGTTATGGCACCAACAAAAATTCTATCCTTCAGATGCCAAAGCCTGATTAAAAAGAAGGTGAAGGTGTTTATTAGCACACACTTAAGAGAAAATTGTATCATCAAAGAAGTACTCATTTTGAGGTTTTGGAAAATCCACTTAATATCTATTGACGAAATCAAAATCAGACATGGTGTAGCTACAAAGACAAAATTCCAGGGTCCCCACATTAAAATATGTGGGAATAAATAGGAAAGTGGAAACCTAGTATTATCTATATTAATCTCCCCACCTCCAACCCGAAAACATTGTTACCTGTACCCTGCTCAGTAAATATAGTTTCCTTTTCAAACACAAGGATTGGCTCCCTGCCACATGACAGCAATGTTCCAGGGATTTGCAATCTAGCTTTTGAGCAGCGCAATGCCACAATGTATAGGTATGTTTTAAGAATAAATGGCTTTCTTTGTACAGATGCATGTATTAGAAGCAAGATGATCACAGACAAAGCATTCAGGGATTTCTGCCTAAAGGCTAATGTTCAATGAGCAGCTTTGCTGCACAAAGGTTGCAATTGTCACCATAAATGATCAGAAACAAGGTAAGCAAAGAAAGTAGTGTCTAGCATGACAGTATTCATCTGGTGCATCAAACTGGAAGCATCCTTCCTGACTCACATCAACTTTTTAATGTCTCAGTAATCTGAATACCAGTTGCTGGAAAATGTTGTTGCATTCATGCCCTGCTTGAGGACATTGTATAGGCATTTGGTTTGGCCCCTGTGAGAGCAGAATGCTGCACTAGGCTGAGCCTTCAGTCTTTTATTATGTACAGGTGCTTTCTTTCCAGGCTGCGGCCACACCTTTGGTTTCAGCACATACCATTTTTGCTCAGAAGTTAGCCTCTGTTAAGCCAGACAGATGCTTCAGTTAACATGGACAACTGTCTTAAACCATAGTAGGAAAACTTGGATATTAACATATTCACCATGCACCCTCTGTAACCCTTTGCAAGTTTACTCATGCATAAGTCCCACCAAGATCAATGGGGCATACTCCTGGTTAAGGGTACATAAGACTGCAGCCTTAATCTTCATATCTGCTCTATTATGGACATTTACTTCCCAAAAGAAATGTGAACAGGGCAGGATTTGTCTAGACTCCCAGTGCACATTTATTTGGAAGCAAGTCATCAATCAATCAATCAATCAATCAATCAATCAATAAATCAGTAGAGTGTCTTAGCAGGTCTTTCCCCAGGTGTCTACTTTGTATTGCTTTAAAAAAATTATCTGCTGTTTTCTGTGTTGTTCTTGACTGTTTTTATTTTATTTTGTACATTGACTTACATGTGTGGAAGGTGAATAATAAATACATAAAGTAATCAGTTAAACTAGGTTCTGATCAGAAGTCAGGTTATAAAGATTGCAAAGATAAGCAATGCATATGCTAATGTGTTTGGGACATTGCTTGGAGTGAGTAGTGGCCATTGATTGCACAGTACAAACTGTATATTTTAGGGTAAATGCACAGAAAAGTAAATAGATTTAAAAGATACCCAGAAGTCACTGGAAGAAGCAGAATGAGAACCCTCTTGGGGGCTTCACTAATTTAGCTTCAGATATTTCTGTGGTGACGTACCCACTCATCTATTTCCCTTCAGTGTTTATTTTGGAGAGGTGAAATGTTATTTTGAAAGAAATGAAGAAGAAAATCAGACAGCAAAGGAAACCATTAATCACCATGTGGCCAAATGTGTGTACGACCCATGTCTGACACGCACCCAATGCTGATAGTATAGCTTCAAATAGTGAACATCTCTGTTTACTACAAAAAGAAAATAGTAAACTACAGGTTGAAATATAAGTCCATTTACTTTGTGTTCACTTTTCAGTACCTACCCTGAGCTAAGCGCATCATATTTTGCTTCTTGGAATCTGGGGCCACTTTTGAACCCCTATAATATTCCTTTTGGATAGGAAACAGTAGCAGAGATTATTTCATGCCCAAACAATTATATTTAGCAACTGGGGTAGAAGAACTAGTAAGCTAGCATTGATACCAAGCCTCAGCCAGCTTGAGCCTGCACCAAACACCCCATGTATTTCCAGTCATGAGGCCTGTTTTTATTTTCTTGATGGGAGGTCCTCAGGAACTGCTTCAGTTGTTCAGAAGAAGCAATAACACAGGAAGCATAAGTCACTTCTTCCCCATGATTCCAGTCACATTCACATGGGGGCGATGAACTTGTTTTCTATAGAGGGGTGCACTTTCCCCCCAATGTGGGGGCAGGGTGTGCACAGGTTCCTCTCTGGAGACAGACACATGTATCTACAAGGACACAAGAAGAATCTGCTGGATCAGGCCAATGGCCCACCTAGTCCAGCATCTTGTTCTCACAGAGGCTACTCAGATGCCTGTGTGAACCCCATAGATGTCCTTCTCAGGTGTAGCTGACAGCACACAGAGAACACTTCTTCTCTCACCAAACATAGGAAACTATCTTACATACCGGTAGAGTTAGAGCACAGGTTTGTCAAGTAGTGCATTGGCTACACCAAGAGGCTGTCCAGGTATGAAGTCATGGTTTCCCCCCAGTCCTATTAGGAGATGCTGAGACTGAACCTGGGACCTTATTTATATATTTAGATTTTAAAAAAAACCTTTTAATCAAAGAACTCCCAAAGTGGCAAAGCGCAACTAAGATTCACAAAACAATTAAAAAACTAATATGCATAAAACCATCATAATCAAAACACAGATTGAAAACAGCAAAATGTTTGAAACAAACATAGATAACTAAATTATATGTCCCAGTATGGTTTCCAACACAAATAAACAAATTTAGCAGGCATCTAAAACAACAGAGCAAGGGCATTTGCCTAATGCCAAGGCATTCCAAAGCACAGGGGCTAAAGGACTGACTCCTCACCAATGTGGAGTGAACATGATGTGGCACTTGTAAAAGTTCCCTCTGCATGTAAAGCATGGGAGCTACAGACTCTAAAACACCACTTCCAAAAGCAGTTCTGAGTCAACTACATTCTCTGGGTTTGAGAATATTTGATGCCTTGAGCTGAATGGGTTAGGCTAATGTTAATCAGTGCTCCAGACTTCTGCAGGGTAGGAACTGCACTCTTGCAAGTTTCATTGTGCTCTCTTTTTGGGTGGTTCTGGGGACTAGAAGAAGCAAAAATGGGAAGCAGGTGGGCAGCAATGTTTTGGAGAAAAGGATGGCCCCACAGAAGGCACTTTGCCCACCCCACACCCCAATCTCACAAAACTAGAAGCAGTGCTGCATAACCCTGTTTTTGGAAGGAAGACAATTACAGATGGGATTATAATTACAGTACTGTATGTATATTTAATGACCTCTTCCAAAATACCCTGGTCTGTTTCTTTTGTTGCTGAGATTTTCTAAAATTATACTGGAAGCTATACAATTCTGGCTTGTGCCCATTTTAAACAGTGCTTATCGTGTGGTGCTACAAATTGTTATCAGACAGCCCTGTGCACATACACAAACACTGCCACTATCAGGCACGGACAGGCCATCGCCTGGCAATTGCACTAAGAAACAGAAATGAATACAATGTGAAGGGAATATTAATATACTCAAGGAACCCAGTAGCAAATATTATTAATAGATTTCAGACTTGGTCAGGCATAGTAAAAGAATGGTAACTTTTCAAGCACAGCCTATCTTTTCCAAAGAAATAAGATCCTGTGGGCAGACTGCAGTGGTGGACCTTGGTTTTCAAATTTCAGCTGTGCCCTGTGCAACGCCAAATCTATCACCTTCTGTTCTACATCATTGCGGCGATGCCCCTGCAGTGCCCTCCCAGCTTAGTGCACAGTGCAGGCAAACTGGTTGCATTCCCCATAATCTGCCTCTACAGACTGATACTATATGGGCCTCACTGAACTGCTGTAGTAAAAGTCTCTTCATGCCTCATACCAGCAGAAGTGAAATCCTACCCATGGCAAACTGGAGGAAGAGTTATGTAGCTCTCCTACAATTCTGGAGATATTGCTGTAATATTTTAAAGAAATGATGAGGCACCTGTGGTGCCCCAGATGCTGTTGGGTTACAGTTCCCATCACCCCCAACTATCAACTATCCTGGCTGCTGCTGGTGGGTGTTGGTGACTAAGAACATCTGGAGGGCCACAGGCTCCCTTCCACTGTTTCAAAGGGGCATTAGAATGCACAAGATGAAACCTGGGAATAGCCAAGCTTGAGGTTTACCCGGTACTTAATGACTTGGGACTGTCCCTTGTCCCAGTTCAGGGCCATGTTCCACCAACTGCTCTTTGAGAAAGAAGTGATGAGGAGGAGGGCTTGTGAAGACAACACTGGATATCTGTTGCTGCTCAAGCTGGGGTTTTTTTTTGGGGGGGGGGGTTAAAAGTATATATATTTTAAAAATCCATTGCATTCTTAAAATGCTGTGAGATGCTTTGAGAGTTCCATTCAAAAAATTGCATGTAAATCTCCTAAACAATATCCTTTCAAAGCTAGAGAA
The DNA here is from genome assembly GCF_009819535.1 of Lacerta agilis. Taxonomy (NCBI): domain Eukaryota; kingdom Metazoa; phylum Chordata; class Lepidosauria; order Squamata; family Lacertidae; genus Lacerta; species Lacerta agilis. Next base: position 49,186,502 of record NC_046318.1, on the reverse strand, counting down.
CAAATTTTTCTTAGAGAACAAATTAGAATGGATTGTCTGTTTGGAACGGACCATCTGCTTGGATAGATGATAGATAGATAGATAGATAGATAGATAGATAGATAGATAGATAGATAGATAGTTGGATATTAAACCCCAACACTCTTACCCAGGGATAAGCCAATATAGCACCTTCCAGATGTTGTTGGAGTCCCATCAGCCCCGGCGAGGATAGCAAATGCTCAGTGGTAATGGGAGTTACCTGGGGGAGGTATCATGTTGGATACCCCTGCCCGCTCTAACTTTTACTGCATTTGGCACATTCGTTTCACTTGTTTTTCCCTCAGTGAAAGCAAGGAAGATCTTTATTTTTCTTTTGTAACAGAGTTCCCCCACCCTTGCAAGGAGGTGAGGACCCTCATTCATTTCACTTTTGCTGACTCACCAATTCCATAGACCACCATGTGTATGAAGCCAAAACTATGGACAATCACCAGAAATATTTCATGTCTACCAATATGCAGTGAGAGGCAATCCTTGAAGACCTGAGAAAGCAGGTACAAATCCCTCTGAGGCCATATTAAAGTCAGAATGCAACTAAGCTTTCATGTCCCTTCTTAGAAATTTCTAAACCCTTTACATTTCACATTTCTCGTTGCTTAAATGTCCTTTCGATATGCTGCTATTCGGCATAGCTCAGCTCTGCGTTGATGCCATAAGAAGAAAACCAGAAAAAAACTTTCTCTTTTGTCCAGTGATCTGGTTTTGCACTGGGTGGGGTGTGTGCAGGTGGCTTCTGGAATTGTGCCATCCAAAGCTGAGCTGCTCACTTTCAGCTGTGGCATAATGGAGCAATTTTAGTATTCAATCCATTTCCTTCAATATGTTCAAGGTCAGTTTGAATTGCCATAAACAAGCAGTTTGGCTTCCTAGAACCATCACTGGAGGAGCTGTGTTTTCACTGCACTCCTGGCAAACCTTGTAGAGGCAAAACAACAAGTGTGGCAACGAGGGACCTTTCCAAAGAGCTAGCAAGCGACAGCTGTGCAGGTTTTGACTTGTAACTTTTGTTTATCTTTGGGGAGAAAAAACACAGAACAGTTGTTATGCAGCCTGAATACAAGGGTCTGTCCTGCTCTCTTTACAGTCCCTCTCTCTGGCCTGATAGTACTTCCTTCCTGACCTCTCATGGCTTCCTGCTTCAAGCCTTATCGCGGCAAAAAACTTGACACTGGACTGGCTATGCCACTTGGAATGCACAGCTTCTACATTCCATAAATGGAAATCTTTTTCTTTTTTACATTCTTTTTTTTAAAAAAACAACACCCCAATCATCTGTAGAGGCCAGTCGGTTATTTCCTCCTGATACACAGATTCTTCTTATGGCAAAATGAAATGCTAAAGAAAAATCGGTGTAAAGTACCCAATTTGTCATGTTTATTGTGAGACTAGAAAATATGTGTCTTCATTATTTGGGCTAATGTTGTACCTCTTAGCCTCTATTAGCTGGGAATCAAGTACACAAATCTGTATACTTTAGTTTTAACAAGAAATGCAAAGCCAGACATTTATGTGTGAGGTAAACCCATAATGTTCAAGTCTGAGTAACTATTTTTAAAAAATTATTTATATAGAAATATTTTAAACCTATCCTTCAACACAAGGTGATCCCAGGCCACAGTACAAGAAAAGAAGAAGAAAGGAGAAGAGAAAACTGAGAGGTGATACGATCACCTTCTTCCAATATTTGAAGTGCTGCCACATGAAAGCAGGAGCAAGTTGGTTTTCTGCTGCTTCAGAGGGTAGAACACAAACCAATAGGTTCAAATTACAAGAAAGGAGATGGCGAAAGATGTTCTTTCTAATGGTAGGAGATGTTGGACAATGGAATGGACTACTCCAGAAAGTAGCTGGCTCTCCTTCATTGGAGGTTTTTAAACTGTGACTCCTGTATTGCAGAGGGTTCGTTGATTTCAATGGGTCTACTTTGAGTTAAGCTTTGTTGAATACCACCCACTTTGTTCAATGAGATTGACATTCAAGTAAATGTGCATCAGATTGCAAAACACAAAAAGATAAAACAAATCTGGCTCTTTGCTATATGAATACAAATCGAAACATGACCACTCTTCGCCAGGAATGCGAAAATCAGAAATGGCATGTGTGATGTGGGCTGTGGCAGGATGGGTTGGTGGTGAGGTCAGGGTCAGAGAGTGATATGTTGGTGCTCCTAGAGTGACTGCAGCCTTGCCTTGCCTGGTCCAGTCCTTTCCAGATTAGCAGAAATGGCACCAGAGTCAGGAGATGTATCAGCCCCAACACATGATGGAGAGACAGCAGAGATGTTAAAGGTAGCCTGTCTCCTAATTTCTGAGTTGAACCATAACAACTATTACTCCAAATCATAATCTCATGTACACCCCAATGCACATATTGAACTTTATTTAATCAGCCACCCTCATTTATTTCAATGAAATGAATGGTTAAGGAGACTAAAGAAATTATAGGTGTGCATCAGTACTGGAGCATCAGCATGAAATCACTGTTTTGGACTATTAGATTGATCTTAACTATGTCAGATAAAAGACTACATGGTTGTTGTTATGGTGTGTCCCATAATGACCCTGATACATTTTGCTGGACCACATTTTGTGAGTGCAGATGCAAACAGTGGGTTGTATTCAGCTAACATTTTCTCAAAGTGTACCCATTTAAATTAATGGTCATGACCAACAAGGATTTTTTTAATTTATTTCAAAGGGTCTACTATGTGTAAAAATTAGTTGAATGCAACCTATTACTTCCTGATATTCTCAGGCAAATGCCTCTATATAGGTATCACTAATTTGATATCTTATGGTTGAAGGAGAACTCCACAAAAAATCACCACTTTCCATTTATATGTCAATCCACAATAATCCGCACGTAACAGATTTTCATCCTTCCATCATCCATCAATCTAACCATTGGATTTATTGCACAAAAACTGTTAGAGTCAGTGCAGGAGGCATTGCAGAGCTAACAGACACTTATGAAAGAGAGGCTTTTTCTCATTGAGCTATAAGGTATGAGAGTTAACACAACCAATAAATAACAAACAATATGCAAGAGACACTTCCAGTATGTGGGGACCAAAGTGAGGACAAAGGTTTAGTTAAATGCATAGACTATTCATATTTTTTTCTGGGTGCCTCTACTTGGGCAGGCAACTCTTGTTCAACTGTTTCCATGACAAAAGGCCCTGACCTCTTGTGGCCAATAGTGTCAGGATTCCACAGCAACTTTCAGAAGCCCAGAGCTGTTAGTCTTGCCAGGCTGTCTGGCTTTTCCACCTCATGCAGTTACATTCTGTCTCCCTAAAATTACCCTTGTATTAACAATTCAGTAAGTTATTTTTCATTGTGTGACTTAAACTGTTATACTGGACTGCCAAGAGCTGTTAAACAGTGATCAGTATGAACCATTCAATGGGTGCTTGTATTTCAGTGTAGAATAGATTCATCCCAATTTGGAAGTACAATGCATGGAGAAGAAGGAACGAAAAACAACATACAGTACAAATATTAGGCATTTTGCTTACACTGGGACCTCCAGATGTCATTTTTATTGCACGTTCATGATGATTTGTGCTCATGATGCTATCAGGCTGGTCACAAACAATATCACTTTGGATACTGTTTGCACCTTCACATGTTTTAGGCTGGTCACACTGCTTCATTTCCAATCAGAGTATACTGTATCCTAGAACTTCCTGCTGAAATCCTGTAACCTTTTATACCACAAATGTTCTGGTTCATTTTTGTCTTACTTTTGTTGCACTGTAGCCTCTTTGAACAGTAATAATGTTATTGCATTGGGAAAGCATTGCAGAACAAACTATAGCAGAGCAAATCCATAATTAACACACTATTACTGCATGAAGAGGGATGCAGGGTGGCGCTCTGGGTTGAACCACAGAGCCTAGGACTTGCTGATCAGAAGGTCAGTGGTTCGAATCCCTGCAATGGGGTGAGCTCCCATTGCTCGGTCCCTGCTCCTGCCCACCTAGCAGTTTGAAAGCACGTCGAAATGCAAGTAGATAAATAGGTACCGCTCCGGTGGGAAGGTAACGGGAGCTCACCCTGTTGTGGGGATTTGAACCACCAACCTTCTGATCGGCAAGCCCTAGGCTCTGTGGTTTTTAGACCACAGTGCCACCCACGTTCTCCATTCACCAATATACATAGCTACATAACATAAGAATTGTTCAACTTGGATCCTGTGCTAGTTTTACACTCCATCTTCATGTTCTTTATAAATATCTCATTATATCTTTATTTATAGTGGACTGCGTGGAAATTGCCTGGTTCTGGAAATATAAGGAGGGCGTCTCTATGACTCACAGATGCATTGGCTGAAATCTGTGAAAATTAGCTAGCAGCAGGTGAAAATAAAACAATATACATTCCTAGACATAGCAGTCCTTTTTAGCTTTCATGTAGAGCCCCAACTGCCACTTCTGCAGTTTTGGAAAGACTCCCTTTCTCTCAGTTCTTCTGAACAGATGTAACATAACTTTAAGCTTTTGTACATTGGACATCTTGTACAGTGGTACCTTGGGTTACATACGGTTCAGGTTACAGACTCCGCTAACCCAGAAATAATGCTTCAGGATAAGAACAGAAATCGTGCTCGGGAGGTCCCATTAGCTAAAGTGGTGCTTCAGGTTAAGAACAGATTCAGGTTAAGAATGGACCTCCGGAATGAATTTACTTAACCAGAGGTACCACTGTACTAGCTAAATAGAATGATAATGTACACTCTTCATGATAGATGTTTTGATGTTAAGCTAATTGGGTTCTATCCAATGTTAGCCCTGAATCTATGCATACTGAAGTTATGCAGTGTGATTTCTACAATTATCTACCCACTATAATGCTTAAATCTATGGTGACAGGTAGATGAAATTTAAATAGAGAAACCAATTAAACCCTGGAAATTGAAACTGCCAGTGGATTAAGGTGTGTGACTTGTCACTTTTCTTGAAAAGATGGCACACACCTTAATCCACTGGAAGCCCTGGGAAGATTTAGCAGTCCCTTATCAGCAGTTCTGTCATTAAACCATCAATCATCTTTGTGCAGCTAAATGTTCAAAATAATGACTCATTAACTTAAAATTTGGAAATATTAAATCATGATATGCTACTGAATTTTTTTTTTACTACTTTTGAGCTTCTCCGGTTATATTACTGTACTGTCATATCCCCTACAGGCACACAAACTAGTAACTTTCCAGATATTTCCAGGCTGCATCAGGAGCTGACATACATTTCACATGTTTTGTACTTTTAGAAATGCTAAAACGACTATATAAAATGTCATTAATAAATGGTAAAATGGAATAAAATTGCTGCGTTTGGCTCTGAATGTGAATTTGCAGTACTGGTCACTAATATATTCAGTCATTCATTACATTTATTTCCCACCCCCATCTCCCAGAAGAGCCTACAACAGCAATAATTCCAAAGTTTGAAGGTCCACTGAAATTTATTCTTTCCCCAACTTTTTCTTTAAAGAACAATAATACAATTTATCTGATTAATTTTTCTTTTAAGGAAAAGTGGAATCAGAATGCTATTTTGAATTCTCACTGTAAAACCCACTTCCTGCACAAATAAGCATTTCAAACTGCTGTGCAGTGGTTTTTTCTGGCACCTGTTTGAAAAGCAAGAGATGAAAGAAAAGCTAATCCACGAATAAAGCTCCCTGCTACTTATACACGCACCACCAATACAATGCTATTGCGATTAGAGGTAATGCAGGGTTGGCGCTTTCTATGAGAGACATAGATTAGTATTGTTTAAGGCTCAACCAATTAAAGCAGGACTATCAGGTGCCAAAATTCCAACTTAGTTAGAACTGCAAACAAACAAGGCACTCTGCTCAGCAGACTCAAATTCAATTAAATGCAAAGGTAACTGTGCTGGTCTGTAAGAAAAATTCCAAAATTCACTGTAAACCTTTATTAGGTCAAAAAAAGGTCACAAAATAGCAGTAGGAAGCTTTAGAGTCCTCCAGAATTCTTCATCAGGCCAGGTGTTTGGAATAGATGCACAAGCTCTTTTTCTACCTGTATCACGAATGAGGACCATTAAGATTGGGTCTTATAAACATGAATGCAGGATGAAGATTAGGCACATCCATTCAAATATAATAAGCTACCTGCCGCTTGGTAGTACTCCTAGATTGAGTCCTGCGCCTGGAAGCTCAGATGACCTCCATAGCTAAGAGAACATATTTCCAACTTCTGAACCTTTTGGACAGAGATAGCTTGGTTACTGCACTACACACTGTAGTAACTTCCGGACTGAATTATTTGCAACCCACTCTACATGGAGTTGCCTCAGTAAATTCAACTGGTTTAAATGCAACCATTTCGGGTTTAAATCCCTAAATGACTTAGGCCTCAAATATCTGAAAGACTGTATCCTTTCCTTCAGACCCTGTCAGGTGTTAACATCAGCAGAAGGGGCACTCTTGGTAGTTCCATCACCCTCAGAGGTTTGGGAGATCAGCCAGGAAGATGGCATTCTCTGTGGCAGCCCTAAGCTATGACATTTCCTCCCCACAGAGCTGCCACATTATATAGCTGCACCATATGCCTCTTTACCTTTTTTTGGGGGGGGGGGGGGATAATCCCGCCGGATCATAAGTCGGCATCGTTTATGGTCAGAACTATGATGGTATCTGATTGTCTTCGAATCTCTGGCTGTCATTCTTAATGAAAACATTATTGGCAAATGCTTTCACTCTGGTTCCTCTTGCGCCAGTCCAATAATTTCACCTCTAGCGGCACAATACGAATGCCCCCCAGCCATCCCTCTTAATCATGGCCCCAGTTCCAAAAACCAACAAAATAGAACCGGAGTCCTATTCCATTATTCCTAGCTGGAGTATTCTGGTGACCGTACCTTTGACACCTGAGAGGGATACATTTTAGGACCCACTAAATTCTTCTGATTGTAGGTGCTTTAAAATTGATCTTAATATTGTATTTCTGCAATGTTGTAACTCACCCTTGTATTTTATGGTGAAGAGCAAATAGCAGTAGTAGTAGTAGCAGTCGTAGTAGTAATTAATGCAAAAGGTAGAAACGGAAGCTGTGCATGTTTGCTGGAGAGTATGCTGCTATGCTGCATAAATAACAGAACCCTTGATTCATGTGAAAAATGACCCTGTAACTCTGCCAGGGTCAGCAAGCCATTCTAATCAACCGAGTCCTTCCAAGTTGTGCAAGTGAAATGTTTAGTTGTGGACTTTACTTTGTGTTTGTTACCCAATGTTTCAAAAGCTTCTAGTTTCTGCGATTTTTTTTTTAATAAAAATATGCAATTTACCACTAAACAAATGTCTCCAGTTACTCCAATGACAGTGGGAGAAAATGACATAGAAACTGCAGTAAAGGTGCAGTATACAATAAGAGTGAAAAATTAGCAAGTTAATTATTAAGCATTTGTGTGCTTGCGTATGTGGTTTTGAATGACCCCCCCCCCCAAAGGGCCTGAAGGAAGCCAGTGCAGGTCTTGGAACTGTACGTCTGCACAAGAGACAGAGACAGGTTGTCCATCTAACCACTCCAACATCTATTCAGGGTCCCTTACACTTTCTGGTGTTTCTGCTGCCATCTTCCTTGAGCAATTGTATTATACCATACCTGCTATTTACTTCTGCAAAGGAGTATGTTCACAACAAATGCTTCAAATTACTTTTCTTAAAGTAAATATGCAGATAAGGTTTCCATGTTGTTCTTAAGAGAGCTACTCTTCCTTTTACATCTGTCTGGCCAGTAGAAATTCAATTGGTGCAGCTTCAGCACATGGAAGCTTTCTGGAATTTTAGTCATCCCTAACCGTTTAAAAGAGGTTATCTTAGGTGATAAAAGGTTGCTGTGCAACAATAGTAAATGACCAAAATCAACCTGCTTATAGGAACACAAGTTACTCTTAAATCTCCATGTGTGTTACATGGCCAATGTAGCTAGGGAATATAAGTATTTCTTAAATACGCCCTTGATTCTTCCTGTTCCAGAAGGAAGACAACAGCATCAAAACATCACCAATTCACACAAGTTTGAAACAGGAAGCAAACGTTTGCACAAATGGTTTAGACTAGGCATATATCCCACAGTTCTATACAAGGAATAACCTAACCTCTGCAGAATCAACATCATTGACAAATAAACTGAGATTTCTATTGCCAAAGACAGGTCTGCTTAATATATCTTCTACTCATGAAAGCAACTTCTTTTACTGCACTGGCTCCCCATTTATGGTATGCTCTCTCCAGCATAGGAGCCAACTCCTAGGGGCCAAGGTCCCAATAAAATATTTGAGGGGGTCTGGCCACTCCAAAGTTGATGAGCATTGGTGTGTGTCCCACCAGCTCTGTGGTTTACCATCTCTGTCTGAAAGCATGGAGAGCAGCTGTCAGCCAGTGTAGCCAATACTGAACTAGATGGACCAGTGGTCTAAAACATAAGCCAGTTTTCTCTATGAAGGCAAGAAGTGTCTGACCCTGGCACAAATTTCTTCATCCATGCCCTTTTAAAGCTCTGTTCTGTGGTCTTTTCACACAGTGTCCCCTTTTAAAGTATTTCTACTCTAGGCTTCTTTTTTCTCCCTTTAGAAAATGACCATCCCTTTAGTCTGGCCCTTTTAAACTCTGAGAGAAAGAGAGAACAAGCAGACTACAAACCCTGAAATTTGGGGTTGCCTCCAAACCTGTGCCAAAGTTTTGCATTTTGTAGCACACACACACACACACCCTGCGCGCGCACATTTTGCATAGTTCATAGTTAATGGGGCCAACAAGCAGGAGGGGATTGAGAAGCTAGGGTCTGGGGGAGGGGAGCATCGATCTGGCTTCAGCCCCATTCCACTATTGTTATTTTTCCTGTCATGTTTGTTGGGGTCCAGCTTTCATTTATTTTCCTTGCAGCAAGGCAGGAAGACCAAGGCTGGAAAGAATACAGCTCATATGTCATCAGCAGTTTCTTGGCCGTGGCGCTTGGCACTGGTTTGAAGGCAAGAAGTGGGTGAGGCCCAGCTGCAGCCAGCAAGGAACAAGAGGGAAAGATTTCAATCTGACTCAGGCTTTACCAGCCTTAACCCCCTCCTCCCATTCTATCCTCCCCAGGGAACACTGACTACAATATCACACAATTGGCTTCTTTCTCCATTCTTCAAGGAACCTGCTCTTCTGAGGGCATGTATGCTTTCTCGTCAGCCTCTTTCTGCTTGTAGGATGGAGCAGGAACCCACCCAGAGGATAGGAACACTCAAGGTCCCCTCCCAAAGGTTCCCAAATATCCAATTAAAGTTCAATTAAAAACCCCAAGTAAGCAGCTTAAGAGCATAACAAATCCCAGCTACTGCAGTCTACCAACTAACAAGTTCTGCCACCACAAGTTCAAACAAAAAAGCAGTAAGGATAGAACAGATTTCCCCCTTCTTAGGTGTAGGATTTTTGAAATGAAGCCCTCAAAAGGTAAAGTCAAGTGTGATCTCAGCGGCAAACCCAGCTTTCTTGATGACATCAAATCGTTCAGGGAGGTAAGGACAAAAAGGAATTGCAAAGAACTCCAAAAGGCTCTCTTTAAACTGGGTTAACAGGCATTAAAATTGCAGGTGTGATTCACTGTCAGCAAGTGTAAAGGGAAGCACACTAGGACACACACCCCTAATTTCACATTTATGCTAATGGGATCTGAAATGGTGGCACCTGACAAGGAAAGAGATATTGGAGTTGTGAGGGACAGATTGATAGAAATGTTGGCCCAGTGTGCAGCAACTGTGGAGGAAAAAGTGAATTAATTGTTAAGAACCCTTAGAAAAAGGACAGAAAAATAAAACTGCCAATATAATAATGCCATTATATAAATCTATGATGCAACCACACTTGGAATACTGTGCACAGTTCCCATCACCCAACCTCATGGAGGATATTGTAGAGCTGGAAAGGATTCAGAAAAAGGAGGACCAAAATGACCAAGGGGTTGGAGCAATCCCTAAGAGCAAAGAGGCCTGAAATTATGTATGGATTGGATAGGCCTCTCTCATAATACTAGAACCCAGGGCCATCCAATGAAACTGAATGTTGGAAGATTCAGGACAGGTGAAATGAAGTACTACTTCACAAAGCACATAGTTAAACTGTGGAATTCTCTTCCACAGAATGCAGAAGTGGCAACCAACTTGAGTGGTTTTAAAAGAGATTTCTCTAGTTAATGGAGGATGAGCCATGATGGCAGTGTACTAGTGCCAGTATGCCAGGGAACATGAGTGGAGAAAGTGATATTGTGCACATGTCCTGCTTTTGACTTCCAATGGATATCTGATGGGCCACTATGAGAACAGGCTGCTAGACTGGATGGACTTGTGATCCAAATAGGTCAGCTCTACCACCTCTTCTTTTTGATTTAATTTATTACCTACCCTGTTTTGTTTTTGATCATTTGTGTTGCTCATCACATTATTTCCTGGAGTGATTGATTAGACCTCCCACCTTCCAGACAAACTTTTGAACATTGTCAGTAATAAATGTAGCCTTATATGTATTTGATTTATTTATTAAGGCAACATATATGCCACAAGGGAGCTATCAAAATCTAATGGAAATGCAAAAAAATAAAAAATAAAGGTTAAGGAAGAATTCTGGGCCATAATACTTTTTTTTAGTTAAGGTGAACTGATCAGAGCAAACGCTAAACAATCTAACAAGGACAAACAAGAAGAAAGGTGTGTAAACTGTTGCAGCTAAGCTGTTAAACTTATTGACATTTCTCACAATCCCCCAAGGAAAACATTGGAAAACCTCTGCTAATGAAAAGTGGAAACAATTTGTGTACAAGCAAAATACTCGTGCCTGGGCAATTCCCATTGCCAATAATACTTTACTTCCTATTTGTGCCGTATAGTGCACAGGATAAAAATAAGTGACATTATCCAGCAATGAACGAATATGTCATTTTGAATCCTTATTATATTATCTATGAACTGGATAGTCCACATTGGCAGAAACCAAACAAATGCACAGCAGCCTTTAAGACAGAGGAGGGGAACCTCAGGCCTGGGCTTTTGTTTCCACCAGGACTCTCCCCAGGTCACGCACATACACAGCCACACCCTTCACTGGCCCACCCTCACAACTTCCTTGAATGTTTCTTCAAGCTGGACTCTGACAATGCTTGTTGGCTGCCTGGCTGCCTGGCGGACAGAGAAGCATGTGTCTCTGTGTAGAACTTTGCACTTGTTGCTCCACCCACTTTTCTCTCTGGTTCCACCCACCACTGGCATCTCCCTCCCTGAAGGTTGCTCAGAATGTACCCTCAGGCTGAAGAGAGTTCTTATATAAAGAAAGCATTTGTCTCATTAACCCACTGTAGGTATTATATAGTTAAAGTTACTCTGTCCCATATATCTTAATTGGTCCTGTTGAAGCTTTACTGTTGCCAGACCTTGCCTGCCTTCAGATGAGAGGTTGCCTTCCACTCATCATAGGGACTGAGATCCAGTAGAAGTTCCCACTAGAAGAAAAGAAGGAAAGGCAATTTTCACTGTTTCTCCCTGCAGCCCCTTTGATCCAAACCCTCCAGAGCAGTTTTTCATGAGTTACTGGAGGCTACAGGAAGAAGAAAGAATGGGTAAAAATTGTTTCACTTCCTTCATCTGGTGGGAGTGTCCCATGAGTGGTGTTCCATTTGTGGGAATGCTGGATCTAAAGCTAGATCTCTGTGTGCATGTTTTCTGTGTAGTACATGGCCTCTTAAAATAATGCTTCCCTTCCATAAAACATAGTGGGTGCTTCTTATCACATAAGCCTCTTGCTCCACAGAGTTGATGCCTGCAATGCATCGTAATCAAGAGAACCACCCAGGCAGTCAGGTCCCATTGTTGGCTGTTGGTGGCAAAGAACAGTGAGCATGGACCATTCCATGGGAAAGTTCTGACTGCACTTGTGACACTCACTTCAAATGTCAATCCAGCAAGCCTGTTGTGGGTCGACTTACTTAAAGTGTTACTGAAGATTTTCCTAATGACAAGCACAAAGGAGCACACTTTGTTCTCAAATATGCGTAATTAGAACAATTTACTTGTACTGTGCTTTCAGAGGTGTTTGTACAGGACAGGAAGAGTTATTACACTTGTACCTCACAGGTGCAATACCTGCTTTCTATGTGCTAAGGAGGGAATGGCTGTGAGTGCCAAAGACCTGGGGCACAGTCTGAATAAAGTGCAATGATGTACAAGTTCTGCCCACTGAGTCAAGATAGGAAGATAGGATCAGTCCTCCTAAAAGTCAACTCATTGCCAATATGCCTGTAGAAATGGAGCCCAATACAGGCACTAAGAAGCAGGCTCAGAGGAAGCCTGAAGTTTGCAGAAGTGTATTGGGGGTGGGGAACACACCACACACACACACACACACACACACACACCAACTTGCAGTGAGCTGCAAACTTTCTGTGATTTAGATCAGGCTTCCTCAAACTCGGCCCTCCAGATATTTTGAGAATACAGTTCCCATCATCCCTGATCATTGGTCCTGCTAGCTAGGGATCATGGGAGTTGTAGGCCAAAAACATCTGGAGGGCCGAGGCTGAGGAAGCCTGGTTTAGATTTATCTTTCCATGCTTCCCACAACCACTTTCTCTCGCTGTGGTTCTTTTTGCCTGCAGAATGCTGAAAACTCTGGATTTCTAACCAATACGCTGGCTTCATAAAATTCATCATCCTAATCAACAAACCCCATTAAGATTTTAAAGGAGAAAGGGCCAAGGCCAAGGTCAAGCCATGCATACTGAACAGGACTAAACTTCATGGATATGAATTGCTAAATTGCTAGCTCACTCCATTGTTTCCAGCAGTGCCCTCTCAAGCTTCAGCAATAATTCAGCTATGAAATAAACAGGCCTGATCAGATAGCTACAAAAATTAGATAAAGCACACAATAGCTGCAAAGATATGGGCATTTCATCATGGGCCGTATATCAGTTTCTTCCTGATGTTAGTTCCTTGCATTTCCCCTTTCTTAGCACCTCGCATGAGTATCAGGGAGAACATGAAATGCAGCAGAATCATTTATAACGGGACCATTTCCCCCCTCAGTAGTAGACGTGGCGGCACAAATATCTGAGCAATAGTAATTCATAAGAACCTAAGAGCATTGCTAGATCAGACCAAAGTTGCATCCCAGTCAGCATTCTGCTCCCACAGTGGCCTACCAGATGCCCATGGGAAGCCCACCAGCATGGCACGAGCACAATAGCATTGTCCCCCAACAACTGGTACTCTGAGGCATCCATATATAGCCCTCATGGTGAGTAGCCATAGATAGCCTTATTCTGCATGAATTTGTATAATGCCCTCTATAAAGGGCATCCAAGTAGGTGGCCATCACTACCTACTGTGGCTGTGAATTCCATTGTTTACATATGTACTATGTGAAGAAATTACTCATTTTATCTATCCTGACTCTCCTACCATTGAATGCTATAGGATGGGTTCTAGTGTCACAAGAGAAGGAAAATATTCAAGTTATGTCTGGGTTAGTGTGCAGCTGCTGTTTAAAGACATTTAGTCAGCAAAATGCTGTAGCTGGATGATCTGCAGGAGTAAGATCACATATTATTATTCCAATCTTATTTGAGTTGCACTGGCTCCTTATTTGTTTCTGAGCACAATGTTAGGAGCTAGTTTTAACATTTAAAGCCCTAAATGGCTCAGGCAACTTAAAGGCTTACATTCTACTCAGCATCTGAGATTCTTCTTCAAGCAGGCTATTGCTACATGAGGAGTGGAAAGACTGCTTGCAGAAGAGAGTCAGCAGGCACAAATGGGAGGAGCGTAACTCTTTGCTTACCTGCAAAGCTGCCTACACCTGGGCATTTCCAGGAGCGAATTAGTGAACATTAAGCATCCTTTCCTCCCCACTTGCCAATCCTCCCTTCTACTCCTACACTGATGTCACTCCAGCAAACCTATCTGAATATAAGCACTTCTATCCAGAGGTACTGTCTGCTCCAGCCATTTTTGCAGTCGGCCACACTTCTTACAGCTTACCATGATCACGACTTCCTGCTGCAGTTTGTATCTATGTGCACACACTGAAGTTCTTCCAAGCAATCCCAGGCAACATTATGTGTAGACAAAATCACATGTGTGAACAGCCCCTGATTTAAACAGCAGCAGCAGCCAGCTCCACTGTCGCAATGTAGAAAAATTTCCTTTATTGTTGCATTGGCTCTGCTTTTACCCAGCTCTGATCTACTGTTTTGAGCAGAATCCTTAATACAGACTCATTTTAATAATAAAGAAATATCAGATTATTTTCACAACCACTGAACTAAACTAATCCTGAATCTGGAGGTTCTGAGAGCACATGGGGCTGAATTTGTTCTTGTTATTTTATTTCAAGTTCTTTAATTGTGGGGCTGGTGTTTGTTTGTTTGTTGTAAAAAAGCAGGTCTAAAATACAAAAACAAACATAGGACACAATTTAGTGCTGGAATTGAGCAAATGTAGCCACTTCTATTGCATACTAACATGTTATTTTTCTCCTTCTGCACTTTGATCTTCTGGGCTATTTGACATACAGTGTGGCTTTTCAGCATGAATTTGACTTGCCAACCATACTCAATTTAGCTTAATGTCCATTTAACCCTATGTACGCAGTGGTTCCCATTTAGCCACTCCAAAAGCCTCACTATCCTGTCATCTTGGATTCTTTGCACGCTTTTTTGATATATAGGACTGCATTGTATTTACAAATAAGAACGTGGGTTGAAAAGATAGGCAGGCTTAGACTTCAGGACTTATGCTCCTTTGGTCTCCCTCTGTCCACAAAGCTTGACTCTAGTTATGCTACTGCACTTATGTTCAATCAAAGAGAAGCGGCTGATAACCAAAGCAAGCATTCTTCAAGAGGCGTTTTGCATCTAGTTAAGATGTAGAGGCATCTAGGACCTGCTGTATGCTAGGGCTTGTTGTACATGATCAAACTCTTCCTATCACCCTGAGTAAATCATTCTATTTGCATTTCTTGCTGATCTTATTAGGCAAACAGGTTAAGCATTCTGGAATTCCATTTCTAACAGGGTTCTCTCAAGACCTGATCCAAGGCCCTTTGATGTTAATAGAGTCTTTCCACCAGCTTCAGAGAACTTTGCCGGAGGTCATTAAAATTTACTTCTACAAAGGGATCAATCAGTGAATGGATAAGAGATGGTTTAAATCAGGGGGGAGAAACCTGTGGCCTTCCATATGCTGGCATGGCTAACTGTGGAAGTTGCAGTCCGAAATGCCTAGAGGGTACCATGTTCCTCACCCCTAGTGTAAATATCTCTGAGCCTACCATAGCTACTTTTCTTTGGAATGGCAGAAAATTGCCTCCTACACATCAACCTACAAGCACATCTATTTAGCAGACTTCAGTAAGGCTTTTGACAAAGTCCTCCTTTATATCGGACGGGGTAGGGGGTTATTGGTTTATGGTTCTGTTGTTGAATAGCGGTATACAAATTTGATAAATAAATAAATATTCTTGTAGAGAAGATGGTGAAATGTGGGCTGTATGAGGTAACTGTTAGGTGGGTTTGTAGCTGGTTGACTGACCCAACCCAAAGAGTGTTCACTAATGGTTCCTGATCATTCTGGAGAAAAGTGACAAGTGGGGTGCTGTCCTGGGGCAATTGTTGTTCAATGCCTTTCCAAGCAAGGAGATTCCAATATCAGGAAGAACTTCCTTACAATAAGAGCTGTTTGAAAGTGGAATAGACTCCCTCGACAGGTTGTGGATTCTCCTTCCTTGGGTGTTTTTAAGCAGAGGTTGGATGACCATCTGTCATGGATGATTTAGTTGAGATTCCTGCATTGCAGGGAGTTAGACTATCCTCAGGGTCCCTTTCAACTCTACAATTCTGCAGGAAAGTCTGGATCTAACTCCATCATTGTGAGGATAGCAGAGTGCTAAGAGCAACTTAGCATAGATATTTTTCATGATTACCAAGTTACCCACCCTTCTGTTAAGCACTCTGCTCCACTCACTGTCCTAATGGCTAGCAGGTGATGGTGGTTCTTCAGATCACTTATGGCACAATGCTATACATGTCTACTCAGACCTTATGAGTTTTGCAGTTTCCTTCTAGATAAATGGGTCTAGGATTGCAGCCTGAAGCAGAAGGTTGATTGTGGTCCTGAAAAAATCCCCCATTGAAAAGATCAGTCCTCTTTCCATCTTGAATGAACAGACCTGCATAGGCCAGGTGAGTAGAATTTGGATTTAAGCTCCTACTGCTCTCTTCAGTGGGAGCACTAGCTGTCAGATTTGTTTTTAGCTTCAGTTGTTCATATTCTTAAAACAGCCATTCATTCTTCAAATGGATATTGTCACAAAATTAAAAACAAAACAAAAACTAAGATTCCCCTTTCAAAACAGAAACAAACAAACAAACCTTAAGTGCAGCAAAGCAGTGCAAGAGCAGAGCACCACTGCCCACCCTCAGGCTACATTCCTGAGTAATCCTAATAACATGTTTTAAGATCTACAATTACTAATTGTTTGTTTTATTTCAAATCTGCAACATGCTCTTTATTAAATAGCATTGAAGAACAGAGCATGAAATGTATCCTGGCTTACATCGTTAACTTCGGACATTAATGAAATCCCCTGAGCTGCAATTGGTCTTGATGCTCCTGCTTGGGAAATCCTTTTAAGTAACTGTTAAAGCAATTAAGCTGGTGTCCTCGATTTAATCTTTTCAGGTTTAGCCGTGGCACTGAGTCACACCAATCTTCTGGGTTAGACAGGAAAAGAATTGACGTCATTTCAAAATGCCACTGCGTAAATATCCCTGAAAAAACATGGCAGCTCAGTACACACAGTTGGGTAATCAATTGCTATGAATAATGGATTTTTTTGAACAGGTGAGCTTAGGGAATTTCAACCATTATTAAACTATTTTTAAAAAGACACACTTTCTATGACATAACACATTTAACTCACTTAGCAAGATGTTTCCTTTATCCAGAAAATCATTGCTCCTGTTAGGAATGATCATTTGGCACACGCTATGCTCAAGGGACAAATAGGGTAAGGGATGTTTCACACAAAGAGGCTTCAATAGATAGGCAGTAATGACAGCCTAAAGCTAAGGAGCATAAAAATAAATGTTACCTTTTAACCTTGAACAATTAAACCTGTTTTCTAACAAAATAGTCAAAGCAGATGGTGAGATAACCAGTTGGGAACTTTTACTTCTACTGCCTGCCCCCTGCTTTCTTCCGTTTTTTTTTTTTTTAAGAAGCAAAACAACAAGGCAGTTATAATTATGTTTTGTTCCAGAACACCTCCAGTTCCTTCCAAGAAGCTAGAGATGAAGCTGAACTACAGAAGGATCATTGCTGTGACTGGAGAAAATGTGCCCATTGCCATAGCATGTCTTGCACCTGTGAAACGTGAGAGGTCTTTTAACATTCTCTATGGCAGGTGGCGCTGTGGGTTAAACCACAGAGTCTAGGGCTTGCCGATCAGAAGTTCGGCGGTTCGAATCCCTGCGACGGGGTGAGCTCCTGTTGTTTGGTCCCAGCTCCTGCCCACCTAGCAGTTCGAAAGCACATCAAAGTGCAAGTAGGTAAATAGGGACCGCTCCGGCGGGAAGGTAAACGGCGTTTCCGTGCGCTGCTCTGGTTCGCCAGAAAGCGCCTTAGTCATGCTGGCCACATGACCCGGAAGCTGTCTGCAGACAAACGCCGGCTCCCTTGGCCTATAGAGCGAGATGAGCGCCGCAACCCCAGAGTCGGACACGACTGGACCTAATGGTCAGGGGTCCCTTTACCTTTACCTGCATACCTTTATGGCAGGCATCCACAAACTCGGCCCTCCAGATGTTTTGGGACTACAACTCCCATCATCCCTAGCTAACATGACCAGTGGTCAGGGATGATGGGAATTGTAGTCCCAAAACATCTGGAGGGCCGAGTTAGGGGATGCCTCTGAGGATGAGCTTACTAGCTCTAGTGAGTTTTTACGACACTGGAAAATCAGGGTCCTAAAGTGCATGGCGGACCTGCACAAATACAGTAGGCTCCCCATTTCACACATTGGTCATCCAAGCAGGGCAATCAGAATATGATGGGGCTGGAGCTCAAGGGTCCATCTCAGAAAGAAGAATGGGAAATGACTGTAGTCAAGAGGATCATACGTTCCGACCAACAAAAATCCCCAGTGAGCATGGCCATTGGTCAGGGATGATGGGAGGTGTAGTTCACCGACATCTAGGATGCCAATTAGAGTGATGGGGATATAAATGAATGGTTTCAATCGGATAACTGCCAGACCTGATTCATTCCATTCGGGCATAACTGCTTGCTATTTAGCTGCTTGCCATTACCAGCTGTATATTTTTACTGCTGGGGGTGGCGGCATCTGGGGTTCTCTATCTACTCCAATTCATGTGTGTTTATTTATACCACCTATTTTGTAAGTGGTAACATTCCGTCAACATAGCCAGTGTGGGTAAAGCAAAAGGGACCACAGAAATTTGATTAAACCATGCTTTTCTTCCACTATGTCACAGATTCTACCTTCCTCATGTTCTGGTAGTATTCCATCATTGTAAGGATTCTTCAGTTGGTATATTCATTCATTCACTGGTAGATTCATTCATAAATAAGAATATTTATATTCTCCATGTTCCACAGGTTACTCAATATGGCAAGCAATACAAAGAAAATTCATCAAAGTACAAATGCTGGTATCAACATGCCAGCATGAATTCACATCATAACTCATGGGGATTCTGGTTGTGATCCTGCCCCAACACACTCAAAATTAAGATACCAATATTGAAATTTATCAAAATTTAGAAAGCAGAGAGATTACCAGTATATAAATTGTATTGACGTTTGGAGTAGCCAAAAAAGTTACTCTAATAAATTCATAATGGAAACTGGTTTAAAATTATAAGGGAACTCTGACTTGATTTAACCAAGCCAAAGGAGTATTGATCCGAGAGACAGTATTGTGCAAACTGATTCAATCATTTTCCCAAAAAGACAGAAAAATAGTCCTGTGGCACTTTAAAGACACTCAGATAATGTCCTTTCCAAAGAGGCTGTTTGGCTAAAATATTTTAAATAAATAAATCAGTCAATCAGCTTGGAGCCAGAGAAGTTATGTCAGAGTGGAAAGACAGCTTCCCTTGCATAAGCAAATCCCATCAAATCCTCCTGATTTATTTGTTTTCCTGCAGGACTCTCTGCTCCACCATCTACCATTCAGATGGTTGCTTGGCCCTTGGGAATTGCTTTCAGACGGTGGGGGGAGGTTGCTTCAGAGAACTGTAGTGTGGGGGGCAGTAGTCAGGAAAACCCCATCGTACAAGCAGAGTTCTCCTTGTCTTCTTCTCCATCCAGCTCCTCATGTCCAAGTGGCACATGTGGCAGAGAAAATTTAAGTACCAATATAATGTTGCAAAATTTAAGTACCAGTGTTTATATTGGCTGATTTATCTGCATTTAGAATAATATAAAAATGCACTGCTAGTAGCATATGGTTTTCTGAATCCCACTAAACAATGAATAGCCTGTACTTTAAACTCCCTACTTTAAGATATATTTTTTTTAATCTATTTGCAATTTCAAAATATTTCCAGCGGGGCTGACCATCTCGTGTCATATAATCATATAGGTATCATATAGGTGAAGGAAGAAGTTAATCACGCTGAAAAATTCCCATAATTCATTTGCCTCTTAACAAGTGCTATATTTTCCCCAAATCACTGGTGCAATTCATAAAGATTTCAAAATTGAGATTTTTAAGGCCTATGCTGAGGGTTAGTTTTTCCAGGACAGGACAGATAAGTCCATCAAGGAACTACATAAAATAGACAAAAGAATGCAGCAGTCTGCCACTTAGTTTCATTGTGTGCAGCAAAGGTAAATTTGAGCTGAGGATCTTTTTTAAGGGCAAGTTGTGTGAAGCTGAATAGGTATTATGTCCTATCAAGGACTCATTGTTTAGCAGATCCTATGCCCAACAATGCCTCATTGTGATGGCAACAGAGATCAGTGCATTAAATACCCACGTTTCAGACCCCCTTTGCATTTTTGGTGTCCTCTCCAGCTACACGGACTAGAATATTGCTTCTACAATTCTACTTGGATGCTCATCTGCTTGCGGACTTGAATGAGAGTGGACACTTCTTCTAGCATGAAACCAACAACTTCACCCACTTTCTTTCTTGTCTCGTCCCCCCCACAGAGTCGGTTCTATTTAATCTCAGAGAGCATGAATCTACACAAATCTCTGATTTATTTATTTTTAAGGGATTTTACAAATTTGGAAAGTCACTTTTGGAATTACCTATTTTTCTTGGAAGTGTCAGGAAATTACAGCTTCCGGCGCTATGGTTGATGGACATCCATATGAGATTATCCAGTTTTTGGGAGTAAAATGCAGTTTTAAACAGCAAAATGGATCCATACTTGATTGTACCATGTGTTTCATGTACTGTAATTTGTTCAGAAATGCTATTTAAAAGAAAGGCATTCACGGGGAACAACAGTGACATGCACTACCTGGTTTTTACAAATATCACAAAATGCTATTTAAATTAAGGATTGAAGAGATCAGCTTGTTTCATCTGCTACTGACAAGGTGAGAGTTGCTATATGAAATGGACTTTTAATCTGTATATTCTGCAGTGTGGATAAAAAACTGGGGCAGGCCTAAGAAAGATAAATTGTGAGCAATGTTATCTTTAGTGTGGGTATTCTAGAGATGCAGAGCTAAAAATACTATGTGTTTGTGGGGAGGGGGTGGTCGAGAGAAACAGACAGAGAAAGAGAGGCAAATTCTTAAATTTGTTTCACTCCATTTTCAAAGAACTGCACAGTACTCGTGTTACAGGATGTCTGAAGCAGGCTTGGCTTAATGTACTGTTTTTAAAAGGTTATGGGAGGGTGCATGATTTGGCTGGAATTGGAGAGCCAATGAATTTCATTAACAGCCCCCCTCACCAATTTGAAAAACCGAATAAAGTCCACAGAACAGTCCTCTCTCTGTTCTGCATACCAGGAGTTCCCAAGCAGTGGTCTGTGAACCGCATGTGGTCTCTGTGTTTTTCAGGTGGTCCATGGTGTGTAAAAATCCAATTCAAAATCATGCAGCATCTAGCCCAGTGAATTACAATTGCAGAAAACCATTGGTCCACTTAGCAAATTTCAAATGATCCATGGTGGGAAAAGTTTGGGAACCACTGCTATATGCTATTTCATGGCTGTGAAGTTATGAAATTTAGACTTTTCAGCCTTTCAGCATCCTGATGTTGGCCACTTACTAATTCTGTAAATCTGGGTCTAGCTGAACAATTTTAGGCCATCAATGAGGGCTCATGCAAAGAAATGTTCCTCAT
Organism: Lacerta agilis; assembly: GCF_009819535.1. Taxonomy (NCBI): domain Eukaryota; kingdom Metazoa; phylum Chordata; class Lepidosauria; order Squamata; family Lacertidae; genus Lacerta; species Lacerta agilis. Next base: position 49,165,070 of record NC_046318.1, on the reverse strand, counting down.
AAAATAAAAATACTACAAATGAAGCAACTAGTATGTCAGAGAGTTGGTTAGTCTTGAATACAGGAAGACATTTTCTCTGTGGAGGGTTTTTGGTTTGTGTGTGTGTGTGTGTGTGTGTGTGTGTGTGTGTGTAGGGGAGCATTCAGCCATGGAAGGCTCTGGCATGCAGCCTGAAATGCTTTGGCCAAGAGGGAGACTTATCACTTCAAAGAGAACTAGGCCTTGGATGGATTTGGGCCTCAAATTAACTGTGGGCTGAATAAATATGAAGTAATGCTGAAATGTTTACTATGGGGAATGGAAAGGGTGGAGAAGCATTACAGTTTCTTCTGTTCAAATCACATTCCACTGAATTTTATGGCAAAACTCCTATCATTATCAATACAGCTGAACTCTTCAACTGAACTCAGGTCATCTATAGCTGTCTGCCTGGCCATCCCAGATGTCTGAACTGAGGTACTTTCAAACAGCTTAACAAGATACAACCACCATCTTGACTGTCAACTCACCATTCCCTTTGCCAATTAGAGTAGGCTCATATCACTAGAAGGAACAGGAACAGGAGACACCTGGGATAGGCCACCCAATTTTCAATGAGAGTTCTCTCACAGTTGTGACAGAATTGTGTTAATTTATATTTAGTAAGGTTCATGACATGATTTGCTGTCACATGTTTGTTTACTTCCCCTCCAAGCTGATTTTTTGCTGTCATGCTGACATGATTGTGTTGCAGAATGGTCGTGCACAGGTTTGACTCTCTGCTTGCTAAGTGGCTAGGAATAATCACAAGTTGAGTTTGGCTTTTTCAGGATGCTCACTTCTTCTCATCCTCATCTGGAGTTACAGTCTGTATGCCAAATCCTACAAATGTCTCACAATATCTTAAAGGGTTGCCTATAACATGTGTTTCAATGATTATTATCCAATGAAGGCAGGCCTACACAGCGTGTGATTCACTTGTTGGAAAACAGTCAAAAGCTGTGTTTAAGTGAGTGGAAACCATCCTATCCCAGGTAAGTAGATTATTTTGCAATCCAAGGTAAGGAGGATGGGCACTTGCACATTCTTAAAAAAGAGGAAATGTATCACTTAAAACAAAAGAGAAAGAGCACAGATTAGCATGAAATTTCCATAGGCTAATTTACATGTATAGATGCAAATTTAGAAATAATTGTTGTTGTTCAGTCGTTCAGTCGTGTCCGACTCTTCGTGACCCCATGGACCAGAGCACGCCAGGCACGCCTATCCTTCACTGCCTCCCGCAGTTTGGCCAAACTCATGTTAGTAGCTTCGAGAATACTGTCCAACCATCTCATCCTTTGTCGTCCCCTTCTCCTTGTGCCCTCCATCTTTCCCAACATCAGGGTCTTTTCCAGGGAGTCTTCTCTTCTCATGAGGTGGCCAAAGTACTGGAGCCTCAACTTCAGGATCTGTCCTTCTAGTGAGCACTCAGGGCCGATTTCCTTGAGAATGGATAGGTTTGATCTTCTTGCAGTCCATGGGACTCTCAAGAGTCTCCTCCAGCACCATAATTCAAAAGCATCAATTCTTCGGCGATCAGCCTTCTTTATGGTCCAGCTCTCACTTCCGTACATTACTACTGGGAAAACCATAGCTTTAACTATACGGACCTTTGTTGGCAAGGTGATGTCTTTGCTTTTTAAGATGCTGTCTAGGTTTGTCATTGCTTTTCTCCCAAGAAGCAGGCGTCTTCTAATTTCGTGACTGCTGTCACCATCTGCAGTGATCATAGAACCCAAGAAAGTGAAATCTCTCACTGCCTCCATTTCTTCCCCTTCTATTTGCCAGGAGGTGATGGGACCAGTGGCCATGATCTTAGTTTTTTTGATGTTGAGCTTCAAACCATATTTTGCGCTTTCCTCTTTCACCCTCATTAAAAGGTTCTTCAATTCCTCCTCACTTTCTGCCATCAAGGTTGTATCATCAGCATATCTGAGGTTGTTGATATTTTTTCCGGCAATCTTAATTCCGGTTTGGGATTCATCCAGCCCAGCCTTTCGCATGATGAATTCTGCATATAAGTTAAATAAGCAGGGAGACAATATACAGCCTTGTCGTACTCCTTTCCCAATTTTGAACCAATCAGTTATTCCATATCCAGTTCTAACTGTAGCTTCTTGTCCCACATACAGATTTCTCAGGAGACGGATGAGGTGATCAGGCACTCCCATTTCTTTAAGAACTTTCCATAGTTTGCTGTGGTCGACACAGTCAAATGCTTTTGCGTAGTCAATGAAGCAGAAGTAGATGTTTTTCTGGAACTCTCTAGCTTTCTCCATAATCCAGCGCATGTTTGCAATTTGGTCTCTGGTTCCTCTGCCCCTTCGAAATCCAGCTTGCACTTCTGGGAGTTCTCGGTCCACGTACTGCTTAAGCCTGCCTTGTAGAATTTTAAGCATAACCTTGCTAGCGTGTGAAATGAGTGCAATTGTGCGGTAGTTAGAGCATTCTTTGGCACTGCCCTTCTTTGGGATTGGGATGTAAACTGATCTTCTCCAATCCTCTGGCCACTGCTGAGTTTTCCAAACTTGTTGGCATATTGAGTGTAGCACCTTAACAGCATCATCTTTTAGGATTTTAAATAGTTCAGCTGGAATATCATCACTTCCACTGGCCTTGTTGTTAGCAAGGCTTTCTAAGGCCCATTTGACTTCACTCTCCAGGATGTCTGGCTCAAGGTCAGCAACCACACTACCTGGGGTGTATGAGACCTCTATATCTTTCTGATATAGTTCCTCTGTGTATTCTTGCCACCTCTTCTTGATGTCTTCTGCTTCTGTTAGGTCCTTTCCACTTTTGTCCTTAATTGTGGTAATCTTTGTACGAAATGTTCCTTTCATATCTCCAATTTTCTTGAACAGATCTCTGGTTTTCCCCATTCTGTTATTTTCCTCTATTTCTTTGCATTGCTCGTTTAGAAAGGCCCTCTTGTCTCTCCTTGCTATTCTTTGGAAATCTGCATTCAATTTCCTGTATCTTTCATTATCTCCCTCGCATTTTGCTTGCCTTCTCTCCCCCGCTATTTTTAAGGCCTCATTGGACAGCCACTTTGCTTTCTTGCATTTCTTTTTCATTGGGATGGTTTTCGTTGCTGCCTCCTGTATAATGTTACGAGCCTCCATCCACAGTTCTTCAGGCACTCTATCCACCAAATCTAAGACCTTAAACCTGTTTTTCACTTCAACTGTGTATTCATAAGGAATTTGATTTAGATTGTATCTTACTGGCCCAGTGGTTTTTCCTACTTTCTTCAGTTTAAGCTGGAATTTTGCTATAAGAAGCTGATGATCAGAGCCACAGTCAGCTCCAGGTCTTGTTTTTGCTGAGTGTATAGAGCTTCTCCATCTTTGGCTGCAGAGAATATAATCAATCTGATTTCGATGTCGCCCATCTGGTGATGTCCATGTGTAGAGTCGTCTCTTATGTTGTTGGAAAAGAGTGTTTGTGATGACCAGCTTGTTCTCCTGACAGAACTCTATTAGCCTTTGCCCTGCTTCATTTTGAACTCCAAGGCCAAACTTGCCAGTTGTTCCTTTTATCTCTTGACTCCCTACTTTAGCATTCCAATCCCCTATAATGAGAAGAACATCCTTCTTTGGTGTCATTTCTATAAGGTGTTGTAAGTCTTCATAGAATTGGTCAATTTCAGTTTCTTCAGCACTGGAAGTTGGTGCATAAACTTGGATTACTGTGATGTTAAAAGGACTGCCTTGGATTCGTATCGAGATCAATCTATCATTTTTGAAATTGCATCCCAGTACAGCTTTCGCCACTCTTTTGTTGACTATGAGGGCCATTCCATTTCTTTTACGGGATTCCTGCCCGCAGTAGTAGATATGATAGTCATCTGAACTGAATTCGCCCATTCCCGTCCATTTTAGTTCACTGATGCCTAGGATGTCAATGTTTATTCTTGCCATCTCATTTTTGACCACATCCAGCTTACCAAGGTTCATGGTTCTTACATTCCAGGTTCCTATGCAATACTTTTCTTTACAGCATTGGACTTTCCTTTCGCTTCCAGGCATATCCACAACTGAGCGTCCTTTCGGCTTTGGCCCAGCCGCTTCATCAGCTCTGAATCTACTTGTACTTGTCCTCCGCTCTTCCCCAGTAGCATGTTGGACGCCTTCCGACCTGAGGGGCTCATCTTCCAGCGTCATATCTTTTATATGCCTGTTGTCTTTGTCCATGGAGTTTTCTTGGCAGGGATACTGGAGTGGGTTGCCAGTTCCTCCTCCAGGTGGATCACGTTTGGTCCAAACTCTCCACTATGACCTGTCCATCTTGGGTGGCCCTGCACGGCATAGCTCATAGCTTCCCTGAGTAATTCAAGCCCCTTCGCCACGACAAAGCAGTGATCCATGAAGGGGAGAAATAATTACTATAATGTAAATAGAAATATATGGGACGTGGGTGGCACTGTGGGTTAAACCACAGAGTCTAGGGCTTGCTTATCAGAAGGTTGGCGGTTTGAATCCCCGCGACGGGGTGAGCTCCTGTTTCTCGGTCCCAGCTCCTGCCCACCTAGCAGTTTGAAAGCACATCAAAGTGCAAGTAGATAAATAGGTACCACTGCAGCGGAAAGGTAAACGGCGTTTCCGTGCACTGCTCTGGTTCACCAGAAGCAGCTTAGTCATGCTGGCCACATGACCCAGAAGCTGTACACCAGCTCCCTCGGCCAGTAACATGAGATGAGCGCCACAACCCCAGAGTCGGACACGACTGGACCTAATGGTCAGGGGTCCCTTTACCTTTAAATAGAAATATAATACATTCATTCACCATGGTGGGGAAGACTGTGAGCAGGTGGCATGCTGCCTGCTCAGTCTGCTGCCTAGGTGCTGAGGTGCTGGTATGGGAGGGAAGACTCATCCAAAATCAGATGGACTTCCACCCAATTTTGGGTGATTTCCCCCTCCTCCACAGTTTCCTGCACAGTATGGCATTGTGACTAGAGGGTTGGACTAGTCTAGCCTACCTCACAGGGTTGTTGTATGGAGAAAATGGAGAGAAGGGGAACCATGTTTGTCATCTTGAGCTTATTGGAAGAAAGGTAAGATATAAATACTGTATAACAATCATCACCATCAACCTGCCCCTCTTTGGATGGGCGGGGGGGGGGGAGGAAGCTCAGGTCACTACAGAAGGAGGCTGGCATGAGAAACTTTCCTTCAGTTAATGCTTGTAAGTTAAATGATCAAGCCTTACTGTTTGAAAATAACTGAGAAGTACATACCTTTGCAACTATGTCATTCATATTTGACTCCTTAACTTTTAACTATTCATCTGAAGAATGTTTGATGTTTGATTATGTTTTTATATATGCTGGAAGCCATCCAGAGTGGCTAGGAAAACCCATCCAAATGAGTGGGGTATAAATATTATTATTATTATCATTATTATTATTATTATTATTATTATTATTTTATTGAACTGCAATGCTAAGTTCAGATGCAAGTAAAATCAAATCCCCCCTTGTTTCTATTTGATTTAATTTCAGCATGTCCCTAGTGGAATAAAAAAAGCAGATGCAGTGACCAAGTGTCATAACTTTGGCATCAGTTTAAGTATTTTACCTGCTTTTGGTTTTATATGTACACAGATAGATCTTTCTATATTTATCTATTTGATTATTTACCACTGCAGAATTGTGCCTCTTCTCTTCAGAATGAGCACAATGTTTCCATTAATGTATGAATGCTCAAGTTCCCCACCTCCAGTTGTAAATACTGTAGCTGATTGTAATGGATCTTTGCAGTGGAATTTGCATATTATTCAATTTTCGCTGTTTCCCCCCACTGTGATTCAGACAGCAAACGCTGAAAAACAAATATTTAAGACCTGCTCCTGCTGAAGCCAGAAGCAGTGGCAAAATTCCTGGTGAGCCAAGGATTTGGCCTAAATCCCCTATAAAAGCTAAATGCACAGTTTTAAGCTATATCCTAATCAGTAGCGCTTTAACAGGATTTGAGTTTTATTATAGTCTGACGAGTTGCATGTGACTCCAGGGCTGCATGATAAACATTTCAAGACTTAGATGCTTTGAGAGGAGGGTCATTTTTCCTGGCCTGCACGTCACTATCAGCAACAGTACACAAGCACACAATGGGAATGATACTGGCCTGATTGCAAACAATGCCTTTGAAAAAAAAACTTCAAACCATTTCTTAGTGAACAATTTATCAGTATAATTACCATTTTCTAATCTGGAGTTGTGCTGGGGCATTGTTTCAGGTAATGTGTGAAGGTGGGGAAAGAAGATTGGCTGTTTTAGTCCCCATCAGGTTGTTTAGGGGTACATAGTCTTAGGGTGGAGACTTAAGCTTGATGAAGCATTGTGCTGGCACTGCAGGCTATGGCTCCTCCACTACCTGCCCCTTGGAACACCTACTTCTTCTAATTCCCCCACCCCCAGCAGCTTACAAAGCAGCTGGGTAATGGAGGATGGGAAATAATTTGCATTGGGCTTAGTGACTTAGCTGCCATGAGGCTTCCAATCAGGCTGACCATCTGGTTGCCTTGCCTACTTTATGAGGAGAGATGAGTTGAAATGAGAGCCTCAAGACAACTTGTGACCCAGCTGGAGAAGACAAATAAGACTATGGTGGCTTTGGATTTGCTAATGCACAGACCCAGTTAAAAGCCCAGTGAGATTGTCTCAAATTCTCCTTGAGCCAAGGCTCAACATCATGAAGTCATGGCTGTTAAAATCCATGCCACAAACTGGGATTGTGCACCACGTGGTTGAATAGCCACTACTTTTTATATTGAGAAGGCAGACATGGGCTCTGAGGTCTCAGCCAACTGTCTCTTGCCTCATGCATCGATGGCAGTTCCTTCACATCTTGATTTTGTCTCATCATTTGCTTTACTTGTTGTGATTAACAGTGATTGCATTACAGATTCCACCTTAGCCCAAGATAACAATTCAGGAGGACTCCCTACAAATGAGATAGGCAGTGCTGAAGGCGTTTGGCAAACTTCATAAAAGGTTTGAACAGTTTCACCACCCCTTTTTATTTTGTAGGGACTGAGCTTGGAAAGACTCACTCTGGTGAGTCTTATGAGTCACACCAGTCTCTCACGTCCCATCCATGGCTCATTTATCACGTCTCATCCTGATCTCTGGTGCCACACTGATTTAAATTTGATGATAAGCCTACAGTCTACTAATGCTATTTTGTCACTTTCTCATTCTATCCCAATCTAAAACAAAACCCAACAACTTACACAATGTATTTCCTTGTTATGTCAGACTTCAGCGTTGTTACACTCACTTTATTTGGTCCTCATTAATGCCAACATGAGTAAAAGGTTAGAGTCAATTTATAATAATATAATAATAATAATTTATTATTTATACCCCGCCCATCTGGCCGGGTCTCCCCAGCCACTCTGGGCGGCCTCCAACAAATACCAAAATACAATACAAGTCACAGTTTAAAAACTTCCCTAAACAGGGCTGCCTTTAGGTATTTTCTGAATGTCAGGTAGTTGTTTATTCCCTTGACTTCTGATGGGAGGGCATTCCACAGGGCGGGCGCCACTACCGAGAAGGCCCTCTGCCTGGTTCCCTGTAGTTTTGCTTCTCTCAGTGAGGGAACCGACAGAAGGCCCTCGGCGCTGGATCTCAGTGTCCGGGCTGAATGATGGGGGTGGAGACGCTCCTTCAGGTATACAGGACCGAGGCCGTTTAGGGCTTTAAAGGTCAACACCAACACTTTGAATTGTGCTCGGAAACGTACTGGGAGCCAATGCAGATCTCTCAGGACCGGTGTTATGTGGTCCCGGCGGCCACTCCCAGTCACCAGTCTAGCTGCCGCATTCTGGATTAATTGCAGTTTCCGGGTCACCTTCAAAGGTAGCCCCACGTAGAGCGCATTGCAGTAGTCCAAGCGGGAGATAACCAGAGCATGTACCACTCTGGCAAGACAGTCTGCGGGCAGGTAGGGTCTCAGCCTGCGTACCAGATGGAGCTGGTAGACAGCCGCCCTGGACACAGAATTAACCTGCGCTTCCATGGACAGCTGTGAGTCCAAAATGACTCCCAGGCTGCGCACCTGGTCCTTCAGGGGCACAGTTACCCCATTCAGGACCAAGGAGTCCCCCACACCCACCCGCCTCCTGTCCCCCAAAAACAGTACTTCTGTCTTGTCAGGATTCAACCTCAATCTGTTAACTGCCATCCATCCTCCAACAGCCTCCAGGCACTCACACAGGACCTTCACTGGTTCTGATTTAAAAGAGAGGTAGAGCTGGGTGTCATCTGCATATTGATGAACACCCAACCCAAACCCCCTGATGATCTCTCCCAGCAGCTTTATATAGATATTAAAAGGCATGGGGGAGAGGACAGAACCCCGAGGCACCCCACAAGTGAGAGCCCAGGGGTCTGAACACTCATCCCCCACCACCATTTTCTGAACACGGTCCAGGAGGAAAGAGCGGAACCACTGTATAACAGTGCCCCCAACTCCCAACCCCTCTAGCCGGTCTAGAAGGATGTTATGGTTGATGGTGTCAAAGGCCGCTGAGAGATCCAGCAGAACCAGGAAACAGCTCTCACCTTTGTCCCTAGCCCGCCGGAGATCATCAACCAGCGCGACCAAGGCAGTTTCAGCCCCATGATGAGGCCTGAATCCTGATTTGAAGGGATCCAAATGGTCCGCATCTTCCAGGCGTGCTTGGAGTTGTTCAGCAACCACCCGCTCAATCACCTTGCCCAAGAATGGTATATTTGAGACTGGGCGATAGTTGGCCATATTGGCCGGGTCTAAAGATGTTTTTTTAAGAAGCGGTTTAATGACCGCCTCTTTCAGCGGGTCTGGAAAGATTCCCTCGCAGAGGGAAGCATTCACCACCGCGCAGAGCCCATCGCCCAGCCCTTCCCGGCTAGCTTTTACAACATCACTTTTCAGGAATGAACACTTGGAATATGGACTTTAGAATTTGTGAATTGTTCAGAATTCCTTTGAGTGTTATATTTAGTACAAGCAAGAATCTTACAGAGCCAAATACCCGGACCTAAATCCACCTTTGTGCACCCATTCGCAGACTGGCATGAGGTATATCTTTTCCTCAATGTATTAATACTTACGTAGAAAACTTGCATCTCCAAAACCTCATAGCTGATCAATCACAAACCTATTTTATACTGAAATAAGCTGTAAAACAGTGCGTTGAATTTTAGTAGAGTACACAGTAGGTACGGCTTAACTGAGGCAGACACCCTAATCATGCATTTATCACATTTCCCCCCATCACATTCTTTACCCAAGAAAGTGTGGCATACATGAGGTTGTTCTATTTTAGGCTAAGGAATAGAGGTAGACCCTATAGGCTGAAGGTGACAATGTTGGATCCAGGAATAACCTCCCCCCACCCCAACTATGGAGCTTCTCTTTCCAGGAGAATACAACTCTATCCAAAACAGGCCATTTTGCCACCATGCAGATCAAAGAACTCAGAATACTTAAAACCTATGTCTTAACAGGATTCATCTTCAACTATTAGTAAAGATTAGTAAAACAAGAATAAGTTGAGATTATAATGCAATTTGTTGTTGTTTTAAATGACTGAGGACTGCCAGGTCATCGTTGTCGCCGTCCCGTCTCTCCCCCCCCCCCCGCCGCCACCCTTCTATCTCAAAAATAAAATTGTGTTTTTCCTTCAGGCTAGAGATGGGTCTGATTAATTCCTGATATTTTCAAAATTGGGGGGGGGGATTTGTGTCATTTTTTCAGCATCCCTAAGTGCAGCCGAAGATCTGCATAGCTCCAAGTAGAGTCAAATCCTATCATGATTGCAGTCTACTCTCCTCCTACATTCCTACATCTGGAATGTAGACATTGTGGCTTCAACATCAAGCCAGCTTCCCGCCCCCTTCACCCACCCAGTTTTTGCATATCATCCCACTGATAAATAATTCTGTCACTCTTGCTCACTGTTTTGTGACATTTTGGTTAGCCCTAATAAAAGCATTGCCTGATTTCCCCACGCATCCACCCAATGGACCAACACGGCTTCCTCTTATTTTTTCATGTCACTTTCCCATAAAAAATTCTTCTTCCCCAGTCTCATATAGATTAGAGATTTGTTGGCTACGAAAGATGTTTCATTGTTTCAAAAGAAGGATTGAGTTGCAAATTTGTAGCTTTCGCTAATAGGTTTGTTTTTTTTAAGAGTACATATATTACAGTACTGCTATTATTTAAAGGAGTTAACTGCAGCGCATGGAATATATGTTGGGAATTTCCAGTCTCTTACATGCTACCTAACCCCTATAACCAGGGTAGTGAGCAGTTTCTCAGAATACAATGGAAGCCCTGCCACTTTGATGATAAGCTCCCGCAGTTAGCTTAAAACAATAATTCTGTACTTTCTTTCCTGTGTTGAGATTTATTTTAAGTATTAGTATAAAATATCACAGGGTCTGATAGCAGCCAGATCAGTTTGTATAAAAATCAAGGGTCTGTTTGTAGTATATTACAGGCTATATTTGACACAGGAAAACGCTTAATCATGAATGCTATCAACACCACACCCACCTTTTGTAAAAAGTCTTAAAGGCTAGATTTATCATTGTGAACTTGAACTGGAGAGAGACAAGTCATCATGAATCTTGAGGCCCTTTCTGAGGAGCTAGGGTTAAGGGGCATACTGTCCACCATACATCTGCCACTGTCAGTGTTAACAAATGTTGCCATCAGCTAGATGGAAATGGATAGCCTGATAGGAATATTTGCATCACATGCAACACTGGAAACACCAACACTAGCATTTTAAAATGGTTTGCTCTCTTTAGAATATATACCACAGTTGGAACCCATATAAAATTATTGGGGAGGAAGGGACATCTGCCTATCAATGGCCCCTCTTAGGTTCGCTGGAGTATGTAAAAAAAAATCAGATGGTTTGAGAGGGAGGGTCCAAGAAACTTCCACATAGGTGTTCAGGATGTAGGCCTATCATGCTAGACAACTGCCTAAGGGAGTTGCTCTTTATCATTTGCCCAATTGTGAGTGTTGGCTAGACTTTAGGGAAGTCCAGCTGGAATGGATGGATGGCTGATTGGCAGGACCAGTTGTAGCATTTTAAGGTGCTGAGGTCTGGAGCACCCTTTTCTGATGCATCATCTCTCTCTCTCTCTCTCTCTCTCTCTCTCTCTCTCTCTCTCTCTCTCCCCTGCTGCTGCTTCAGACTTCTGCTTATCAGCCAAACCTTTCTTTTTTTCTTGTTGTTTTTACAAAAAAAAATGGGAGCACACATATTTCCAGTTTGAAGTCCTGCACCCTTTCTTACTGGACAGAGGAAACAACAGTGAAAGGTAATGCACGAGTTTCTAATCTTAATTTTTTTCTACAAGAAAAGACCAACTATTATCTATTAGTATTTTTCATGCTAAATCTGCCTACCTTCCAACTATACTGTTGATGAGGACAGAATCACCAGCACACAATGCCTGCCAGAGCCGTCTCAAGGGGATCTGCCGCCCTGGCGCGGCTATCCCTCCGGCGCCCCCGCCATGCCGCCTCTCCGCCGCCTCCCTCTCACGCTTGCCGCCCCTTGGGAGGGGGGTGGGCGAGCGGGGGATGAGGGGCGTGGCGCTGGAGCGGCGCGGGGCTCTGCGCGCCCTTCCAGCGCTTCCGGGATGGGAGGCGAGGGCGGCCGGCTCGCGCTCCCGCGCGCAGCCGGGCAATTCGCGCTCTGCGCGCAGCCAGACAGCGCGGCGCGGCTGGGCAGCTCGCGCTGCATCGGGCGGGCGGCCGGCTGCGCGCGAGGCGCGAGCTGGCCGGCTGCGCCGCGCCATCCGGCTGTGCGCGGGAGCGCGAGCTGGCTGCCCTCGCCTCCCGTCCCGGAAGCGCTGGAAGGGCGCGCAGAGCTCCTGTGCTCTGCTGGGCAGCCAGAGGGCGTGGCGTGGCCGGCCAGTTCCCTTGCCGGGAGTCTGAGGGCGCTGCCGGCAGGCGCTGCCAGCGGGGCTGGAGGGCGGAGGCGCCCTCCAGGCCATTGCGCCCTGGTGCGCCGCGCCACCAGCCCCAATGGATGAGACGGCTCTGATGCCTGCGCTCAAAAGCTTTCACTGGCTCTAATATTTCATGGCTTGCTGAATTAGGCCCAAACTAGACTTTCCCGTTGTTTGGTCCCAGCTCCTGCCCACCTAGCAGTTCAAAAACATGTCAAAGTGCAAGTAGATAGGTACCGCTCTGGCAGGAAGGTAAACGGTGTTTCCGTGCGCTGCTCAGGTTCACCAGAAGTGGCTTAGTCATGCTGGCCACATGACCTGGAAGCCTATAGAGCGAGATGAGCACAAAACCCCAGAGTCGTCTGCCACTGGACCTGACGGCCAGGGGTACCTTTACCTTTTAGCATGAATCTACACATCTTATTTTTTAATTCTAAATTACAGTTGTTCTGGGGGCAGGGGATCCTTACAGAGTACATATTATGTAGGAAGGGAAGTCTTATCTCTTTCTCTTCTCTCCATCATCACATGACATCTTATTTGCAAATAGTTATATCGGTCTTTTATAACCAATCCATATGAACCAGTCCTCTAACTGATCCTCAGGAGTCTTCCTTACACCACACCTCCTTCTGAGCTATTCCCACTTTGCACCCTCCTTGAGTGTTTTTCCTGGCTGAAATGTGTCAAAGAACTCTAATAATCCCTCTTGGTTGCCTGGAAGGAAGGGTGGGAGTATGAGTGTGTACAGAAACTATTCTACTGCACAACAATAAAATTTACATCCATTGCTCTGTTGGTTTTTGCTTCTGGCCTCATCCAGCACTTGGCCAGATGGAAATGTAGTCCACAGACTGCAAATGCTTTCTCATATTTTAGGCCTGATAAAAGCCTAAATCCATCCTCTCTCTTGGGTTTCAGGTAAAGATTCCTATGTTCATAGCTAAAATTCTTTGTACAGGAGTTCATAATTGAAAACTTAAGGCAGAGAGAACACTGTTCAAACAAGTTGGTCTGACTCTCTGTTTGTATTCACTGCTTACATATTAGATCATTTGGTAACCAAACCTAGTCCAACATATGTCTCATCCTAACAGAGCTACTATATTTTGATATTTTTAGTCTCCGCATTCCTTGCGTTAATCATCAATACGTGGACTTGTAGACAATTCACTTTCAATTTGCAGCCTTAAAATAGCTTGGCACTAGAAAGTATGAAAATTTATGGTAGTGGTGTGCTTTATTTATTCTTCCTTTTAGTAATGAATATAGTAGCAATAAAGAAGTGTTTTCACTGTTTACTGTTCCAAATCAGAACAGTCCATTGGGATCCCACTTCAAGAGGTCTCAGATCAGATTGTCATTCTATATGTTATAACAAGATTCTAAAATAAGTGTTTGTTTAAAAAGGTGGTTTGTATTACTAGACACTTGCTCAAGAGGGGGTGCATGCCCATTTCCTAACGTATGCAACAATAAAGTCAACCTGGAAATCGTATATGCTGGTATTTATTTATTTACTTGCAAACGTACGTTTGTTTGTTTGCTTGCTTGCTTGCTTGCTTGATTGATTATGGCAAATTTATGTATCATTCAATCAAAACAAAATCTCCTCTAAACAGCAAACAACAAAAAGTTACATAAACAATATAAAATGTGAAATATTAACACTGTTTCAGTCAAAAAAAAACTGATAATACAAAGCCGATCACACTTCACAAAAAGCTTGATTAACAAAAACCTTTTTTTTAGCATGCATCTAAAAATTAATACTTTGCATTAATATATTGGAAGGGGGTTCCATATCATTGGTGGTGCCACAGTGGGCATTGTGAGACAAGGTTAAAAGTTCCTCCATTGCTAACCATAATAGGCAGGAAAATATGGGGCAAGGTCAAGTAAACTGGTCACAAATTGTTTAGGGTTCTATATAGTATGACAAGGGGATGTGGGTGGATCTGTGGTCTAAACCACTGAGCCTAGGGCAGGGGTAGGCAACTAAGGCCCATGGGCCGGATGCAGCCCAATCGCCTTCTCACTCCGGCTTGCGGATGGTCCGGGATTGTGTCCTTTTATTTAAAATGCATCTCTGGGTTATTTGTAGGGCCTGCCTGGTGTTTTTACATGAGTAGAATGTGTGCTTTTATTTAAAATGCATCTCTGGATTATTTGTGGGGCATAGGAATTGGTTCATTTTTTTCTCCAAAATATAGTCTGGCCCACCACATGGTCTGAGGGACAGTGGACCGGCCCATGGCTGAAAAAGGTTGCTGACCCCTGGCCTAGGGTTTGCTGATCGGAAGGTTGGCGGTTTGAATCCCCGCAATGGGGTGAGCTACCATTGCTCGGTCCCAGCTCCTGCCAACCTAGCAGTTCAAAAGCATGTCAAAGTGCAAGTAGATAAATAGGTACCGCTCTGGTGGGAAGGTAAATCGCATTTCCGTGCGCTGCTCTGGTTCACCAGAAGCAGCTTAGTCATGCTGGCCACATGGCCCGGAAGCTGTATGCTGGCTTTCTCAGCCAGTAAAGCGAGATGAGCGCCACAACCCCAGAGTCGGACACGACTGGACCTAATGGTCAGGGGTCCCTTTACCTTTATAGTGTCATATACAGTTTTCCATCAGAAAACATTCCAAAGTGGTTTACAAAATAAATATAATGAGAAAAGGAAGCAATATAGTACATAAAACAAGAAAACACCAAACACCATAACATAGGACTCAGTAGCCACACTAATAAAGCCGCACTTTTATTTATTTATGTATAAATAGGTACCGAAGTGTCCAGAAGAAGCCCAAGATTTGCAGAATTGGAGCCTCCCTCACTGAAATGAACACATACATGAAAAGCCACAAACAGGTACGTCCTCATTGCTCCAGTTCTCTGCTGAGATTCAGTGTTCTTCCCATCCTGCATAGAAGAGGGTTGGTTCTGACTGCCAAGCCAAAATGCACATGCACAGGCCTAAGGTCTGTGCAATCGTAATATGTGTGATTGTACACATGCTTACTGCTGATGTGGCAGATGTCAAGTTGATGGCCTCAACCGGCACTTTCCATTCTTTCTGGTGCATGAGTGACTTTGTAAGTGCCCTAACAATTTCATCAAACCAAATTTGGTTTTGATTTCATAATTAATATATATACGTGCTCATGAAATTTGGGTTTGATTTCTGAGCTCTATTTGCAAGAGTGTTTATTTTCTTAAGCGTTAACTTAAGGGACAAAGAACATACCTTCCGTTTCATCATAGCAAATAGGTTTTGGACATAATATTGTGTCAGAGACATTCTCAGCATACTTAGCCTCTTAGCTGCATTCCAGATGTGTTTCGTCCTTCCTGCAGAAAGCAATGTTAGGTGTCAAAGCAAGATGCAAACCCTCATCTCTCCAGAGTTTTTGAAATACTTTTCATGGTTATTCTGCCTGAGGGGCAGGATGTTGCTGTCAATTATTATAGTTCATTCCTAATCTTTTTTCCTTATCGCCTCAGCTTTGTATATACTGTTAACCTGACACCATGACTGTAAAGGAGGTAAATGGGTGCTGCAGTTAATAGGCATCCTCCTAGAGCCTTTGCATGTATTTTCAATGGCAGCTTTGCATAAAGTCTAGAAAACACTTCAGCATTTGTAGAACTCCATGCAAGGGATACACCTTAGTAGCAAAATGTTGACTCTATGTCTGGCTCCTAGTTTTTTTGTTACATGCATGGCAATTCATGATGGTCCAATGTAGATAAACAACCGTTCAACTGGCTTACCATGGCATAGCTG
The DNA here is from genome assembly GCF_009819535.1 of Lacerta agilis. Taxonomy (NCBI): domain Eukaryota; kingdom Metazoa; phylum Chordata; class Lepidosauria; order Squamata; family Lacertidae; genus Lacerta; species Lacerta agilis. The sequence goes on along the minus strand of NC_046318.1, from coordinate 49,149,309 downwards.
GGAAAAAGAAAGATTATTTAGGAATTTCTATGCTGTTTTTTTTTTATTATCTCTAGGTCTCCCAAAGCAACTCATAGAACAATTGAAAAACAGGATTCTATTAATAAAGTACCAAAAAAAGGTAATTGGAATATTCCGTAAAATCATTGTAGAAGCTGTTGTGTACTCTATAAGCTGATCCTTGAGCATTGTCCTTGAAAGCTGGGAGACAAATTGTCCCTATTTGCCGGTGACCTTTTCCAATAAAGAAGTTTATTAATTTCCATGAATTGTTGTGAACTGAAGGAGCTGTGCAGAAACTAGATAGAAATTGACAGGTTGCCAAAAGAGATGCCCAAGGATGGATTTTGACTGTAAGTTCCTTTGAACCTCCTCATGCGGCTGTGGCTGTAATCCTATGCACTGAACTCTATGGGGTTACTTCTGAGTATGCTTCCATAGGCCCAATCCCCAGTATCTCTGGCTAGGGCTTGGAAAGACGCCTGTCTGAAACCCTGGGGATTTTACTACCAGTCAGTGTAGACAATACAGAGCTTGATGATCTGACTTGGTATGAGGTAGGTTTCTACATTTACCTTTCTTTCTTTCTTTCTTTCTTTCTTTCTTTCTTTCTTTCTTTCATGACCAGGGCTTAAGTTATCAACATCAAGGTATCTTTAAAACAGGCTATTAGAGCAGAAACTCAAAAGACACATGTCCCACAACTTCAACCAGCCTCCGTTATAGATAAAATCAAATTTCTTTGTCTGACTTATGTTGAGAGTTCTTTTTTATTTTTATAATGTGGTGAGATACTGTATTAAGTAAGCCACAGGCATCATATCACCCTTCAGTTGTTTATCCTTATGATCTCCCACAAAAGCAAAAACATTCTTATATTATGATCCTCCATGTCAGTGTAATGAAGTCATTTGGAGTTTTGAATTAGGACTGAGAAGACTCTGGTTCAAAATCCTGCTGAACTGACATTGGGACAGTCACTCAGTCTTTGCCTATAGGTTTGCTGGCATGATAAAATGGGAGGAAAAAGAGGATTTTGTGCACTGCTCACTGGAGGAAGGACAAGATAAAAATATAATGTAAAATGTAATGTAAATGCAAATAAATTGTGCACATACAATTAGCTGGGGCTACCCAGTGCATACAGTACAATGTAGACAACACTGATGTAAATGTAGAACCATCACACTTGTCAATCTACATGTGCGAGTCATTAAACTTTCTACATACAGGTAGATTTGACTTCCACATAGGAATTTTATCATAGTCTGGAGCAATCCTGGGCTACATGCTTCGAGGATTTTTCAATGTATATAAAGCCACTTCCATCTCCCCAGGAAAGATTTCCCCAGGAAACTCTATAGTGTGATAAAGACAGACTGTTTTATTTATTTATTTTTTGGCTATATGACTTTCACAATGTGAGCATTTTATTTTGGTCCTTTAATGGGGATTTTTTTTTGTTAGAGTCATTGTGTAAGGTGCCTTGGGATATTTGCATCCTGTATATTGTATGGCATTGTGTTGTGCAATTATTATTAAAAAAAATAAAATCCCTGACAGCCTCCCGTGCCTAAACTCTGCAAGAGGAGTAGGCATATTAATCTGCAGCAGCAAAAACAAGAGAGTCTCCAGATCTACTCCATTGCAACAAAGTCAATCCCAACTGGTTGACTTGAGTGATACTGTGACACAGGTGGAAATACATACAGTCCAGATTCCCTACAGACTGTACAGGGAAGAGAAGCAACACCAGCATAAAACCGGAGGCCACCTATAGAACGTAACTGTTATGGGCCTTCTAACTCAACAGGGTTGCGAGCATCTAGCACAGGTTACCCATCCCTGGTCTAGTGGAAGCAAATAGGTGAAGTGAACCTAGAAAGTTTTTGTGCATGCATGGGGGACCAAGGTCACTAGGACCCCCATTTACAATATCAAGCACACCATTCCTTCTATTCCTGGTGCTCAGGTTTGAGTGTCATTGTTTATGTAGCCCAAACTACATCAAACATGTGTAAGAGACTACATAGAGGAGGTGGGAAACCTAGGTTTGCAGACGTACAAAAAATCTTTATGAAACAAAAAACTCTAAGAAGGGAAAACCTGTAAAAAGAGCCAATTGAGTACTGTACTAGGCATGTACAGTTACCACAGAATATTGATTGACTGATGTGTGTGTGGGGGGGGGGGGAGAGGAATATAAAATGGGGAGGGGCTGGAATGGAAGGGAGCATCATGGGGAAGAATATGGCTGAATGACTGGAACATGGTTTGAGCATCATTTGAACTATGAAAAGGCAGCATGCAAATAAAACTATGTATGTATTGCATGGAGTGGTGAATAGGAGCACTCTGTACTGCACCATTTCATGGCAGATTCCAGTTATATAATACATTATGTTAAACTGGCTGAGTGCTGGAATGACTTCAGATGGCTCTTCACTTCATTGGGAGTGTGCTGCTTTCATTAAATGAACACCACTTGAAATAGTTGCATAGCTGGGAAACTAAGTTCAAACACTGCTAGGCGATGTGCTCATTGTGTGTCCTCAAGCAAACGAGTGAGCCAACTTGAGCTAGTTACACACTCCTGTTTACTCTGCATCCAATGTGCTCCAACCTCTGGTTTGGGAAGTGGTGTATACATAGCATTAATCACAATACATATCTTTCCTGTCATTTCTTATGAAACACTGCTTCTTGAGGTGTTTTCCCCAAAACCAGCTTTGAGCCAAGCAAATTGAGAAAAAGCTGATACACAGCCTATGTTTGCTATGTGTAAATGTTGTTGTTGTTGATGATTGTTGTTGTTGTTGCTGCTGTACAGGATGTAGAAACTAAAGGCTGTAAGCTAAAACTGCTAAATTGATTATTAAGAACAAGGCCCTGTCTCTAAACTATTATGTGTCATCACCTAATTTTTCCTGCTCTGGTTCCACTGACTTATAACTTCCTCACTAGAACCAAGAACAGCAATTATACAGTTGAGTTACCCTGTTCTTCAAAGACATGAAGCCTAAATATAATCCTATAGTACCTTATAGGAGACAAAGCACATCCTCTAATACATTCCTTTTTTTGTTTTCAATGAAGTTCAGCACAATAAGGACTCACTTGACCTTTGTCCCTTCTATAGTTCATTTTTATCATTGTCTGAGAAAAGATATGGTTTGGATTTTGCAAGGCACAGGTGCTCCATCCCACTATGGACATGGCGGAGCCTTCACGGTTGTGATATGAGCACAGGACTTTTCAGACCAGCAGCTGCACTCAGGGGACTGCTTTTGTGGGCCACCAGGAATTTCCTGTGATAGAATATCAGAAATCTACTGGTGACTAGTAGGAGGTGACTTCAGAGGGCAAAAGTTCCCCTTCTACAATAAACATTCTCACTGTTGCTGTGTAGATTTCCTACTAAACTTGACAGCAAGGGGGGGTAAGGGGGGAGAGAGCCACTTCACATCTGGACAGAGCTAGACTTGGAGAAAGAAATCTTAGCAAATGTGACCCATTGGCAGTGGGTGGAAAACCTTTTATTCATCCAGACTTTTCATGTGACCGTCTTTTAAACATCTCTGCAGTCTTCTCTTGTTCTCCTACAGTAGCTTTATTTTCTTATATATATATTGTTTTGAATTGTTGTCTTAGCTTATCATTTGCTCTGTACTTTGATATTCATGAGTGTTGACAAGGAAATTTCACAGGTAAGTGAGTTACTAATAAAATAAACCAACAAAACCCTCTATCAGACTGCATAAAACAGCTCAACGCTTTCCATTTCTGCTGTTCAACCTCTATCTCCTGCCTCCTAAGATAAGCACTTAAGGTTTAATACTTTTATGGAAGCGATCCCCTACCCTGGGAGTAAGCAAGTGCCATTGAACTCAGTGTGACTTACTCTTGAGTAGATATGTTTTCTCTGTACGGATATAAGGAGAGCCCTGATGGATCAGAGTAAAAATCCATCTACCGCCAGCAAATGTTGACTTATTACCGGTAATCAGTGCTCTCCTAAAATACTAGCGTAACAAGGCCATTTTTTTTTCATTCAAGGGGTATTCCCCACCTATCACAGTGTTGGAAACCATCAAAATAAATATCTCTTGAACTCCCTTTTCAGATACAGGTAGGTAGCCGTGTTGGTCTGCCATAGTTAAAACAAAATAAAAAATAAAAAAAATTCCGACTTCCGGTGGAGCTGCGGCCATCGCAGGATCGTGGAATATCCCCTCTGGGAGTTCCAGGCGTACCTGGGGGAAAAGGGGTCGCGCAAAGGCTAAGCGGACCCGATCACTTCAAGGGGGGTTACCTTGAAGACCAGTGTACCCGGCAGCGTCGCCAGCTGCGCCCCGAACCCGAGGTTTGAGAGCAGACGTTGGGAGAAGGGCGGAAAGCAGACGCAAGACGGGGACATCGCACCCCCCCAGTGGCGCTAAGCCTCGGGATCCAGATGAAAGCAGCCCGCTTCCAAAACAAAAGAAAGAAGACAAAAGAAGATCGGGGCAACGAAAAAGATCGCAGTTGCTCCTAATTCGAGAACGGTTAAGTGTGTAATTGGGTAGAGAGTAAGAGACGCAAAAAGGGAGTCCGTCTCTTCTCTGGCGTGAAAATGGCGCTGGGCATGATTGTGCAAGACGTCTAGAAGATAACGTTCCTGCAAAGTGAGTAACTTTCCTTTTTGATTGACCGCCCGGGAAGCTTGCAGATCGGGTGGATTAAAATACTATTATAAAACAAGATCGGAAAGAGCAGAGTATCGCAGAAACCAAGAAGGTCCCGTGGGGGGGGAAAGAAAGTAAGAAAGAGAAAGAGACTCTAAGAAAGAGACTTTAAGTTTGGCTTGTCGCTGAGACGCGGTCGCGACGCGGCTGAAAAAAGGACAAAGGGGAGACGTTGTGGTACAGCTAGAGAAAAGCCACCTTTGATCCTGGGATAGCTCTGTGGTACTTTTTAAAGCATACTTTAAGAAGTGTTATATCTTTGGAGAAGAACGCCCCCCCCTCCAGCACGCAGGAAGAATAACCGGCAGACGACGTGAAGAAATATAACCTTATTCTTGGCTTTTGTTCAAGCAGAGGGGTAACGACCTCTCGGATTACAAACATCGTTTGATCGGACGCTGGGAATTAACACCGCTCTAATTTGGTTTGAAACACTATAAGGGAAGCAGAGAAATAGTCGCCGGACTGAGTTGTTGGGGGAGCTTTTAAGGAGGGAGGGAGAGGGGCTTTATTTTGCAGGTTTGTTTTTCGTCTTTTGTGGACTGTCTTTGTATTCCGATGACTGACTTAAAGGGATTTTAGGGGATCTGCTGTCTTTGGAAGGTTATAAAGTAGCGGGAGAGGAGAAGAGACTGAAACAAAGAAACTGAAAGTATCTTTAAGACTCTGGTGAACAAAGAAATCGAAAGTAAAGTAAAGGGACTGTAGATTCGAGTATAGACGCTCTCCAATAACTATTTGGCGCCACCTTCGGGCCTAAATGAGACTGCAGGACTGAGTGGAAAGTGAACGAGATTGGAGCCCCCTGGTGGTGGAAAATAATCATTGTATATCAGGTTTTGAATTAAAATTGGAATTGGTTATTGTAATAAGATGAAAGGGATTAAGGGGAGCGCAACGCCAGGTGATAGAAGGCCCTCAAAGCAGGAGGAAGGAAAGGAGTGGGAAGGTTTATTGGCAGAAATTAAAAAAGAAATAAGGCAGAGTGAGCAGAACATTGAGAAAAAAATTGTAGATCTGAAGGAATCTATGGATGAGAAATTTGAGAAAGTAGTGGGAGAGCTAACAGAACAGTTAAAAGAGCTGTCCACTAAATCCAAGACGATAGAAAATTCAGTGAAGAAAGTCCAGAAAGAAGTTAAACAATCAAAAAAAGATACAGAAAAAGTAAAAGAAGAGATTGGAGACCTAAATAGAGCTCAGGAAGAGATGCTGGACAATATTGCACTGTTAGAGTTGAGGCAGAAACAGCTTAATCTCAAATTTCGTGGGATTCCGGTGGAAGCCAATGAAAATATTAGACAAAAATTAGTGGTGGAACTGGCCAGATGGCTAGATACCAAACAAGAAATTATAGAATACTCAATCCTGAACGCCTTTAGAATAGGTGTGAAGTCGGCAAAAGCAAGAGCGAAAAAACTGCCAGGTGACTGCCTAGTAATGTTTAACTCGATGGACATCAGGAATGAAATATTGAAATTAAGCCACTCGCAGAAGTTGATAGTAGGGGGAAGGGAAATCATCATCTATAAAGAAATCCCAACAAGATTTTTAAACAAGAGGCAACCATACCATGCGCTGGCAGGTATTTTAAGAAGGAAAGGGATAAGCTTTAGATGGGAATTTCCTGAAGGATTAACCTTTTACTTCAAAAGTAAGAGATATAAGATCAAGAGTGAGCAAGAATTAAAGAAATTCACCAGAAGATACCCAAAGGAGTTGGGACTGGAGGAGGATAAGAAAGGAAAGAGGAGGAGAGAAACAGTAGAGGGCGAGACGGAAGTAGGAGCAGTAGGAGGAGTAGAAGAAGAGGACGAGGTAGAAGAAGGAGAAGGAGAAGGAAGTGGACAAGAAAGTGAAGAAGAAGGAGAAGAGGAAGAAGAAGAAGAAGAGAAGAAAGAAGAAAAGGAAGACAGCGCAAATACCTAAAAGAATTTGACAAGAAAGTTGCAAAATCATAAAATCGGAAAGTAGACATGATTTTAAAGGTTCAATCGTGGAATATAAATGGTCTAAACAATAAATGTAAAAGAAATAAAGTTGAACATGTTTTGATTAAAAAGAAATTAGATGTCATATGTTTGCAAGAAACTCACATTGCCAAAAAACATAGGAAAATATTAATAAACAAAAGACTGGGTCTGGATTTTGCAACAGTGGATAAAAAGAAAAAGCGTGGGGTGGTTTTTTATGTAAAACATAAGTTGGAACCCAAATTAATATATAAAGATGAGGAGGGGAGAGTGATAATCGTACAAATTAAATGGCAGGGTGAGAAACTGTTGCTGGTAGGAATATACGCCCCAAACAATAAGAAAGCCAAGTTTTACAAAAAACTTGAGGAAATCCTACTTGAACATGTTGATCAAAGGCAAATCTTAATGGGAGACCTAAACGGGGTGGTAACTCCAGCAATCGATAGATCATCTAGAAGCACGGGTTCCGAAGGGAAATTACCGAAGTCTTTTTTCACGTTGACAGAGAATTTAAATTTAATAGACATATGGAGATACAAACACCCAATAACGAAACAGTATACGCACTTCTCAGAGCCCAACCAAAGCTCAGGAAGAATAGATTATATTTGGATCACCAAGGGAGTAGTCTCAAAAGTTAACAAAATAGAGATCCAGCCAAGAACCTTATCGGATCATAATGCCATCTATATGGAACTAAAAGGAGAAGGTGCCAAGAGTAGGTGGAGGATGAATGAGAACATATTTAATGATGAGAAAGTGGTTGAAAAAGCAAAGAAGGCAGTGAATGACTACTTTGCATTGAACACAAATAAAGAAACAGATTTAAACACAATTTGGGATGCCAGTAAGGCGGTGATGAGGGGCTTCATGATTTCACAAGATATTGGTATAAGAAGAGCAAGAGAAAAAAAGAAGGAAGAAATATTGAAGACATTGGAAGACAAAGAAAAGCAACTAATTCGGAAACCAAAAAACCGAGAATTGAAGCAGAGTATAAAGCTGCTAAAAAACCAATTTGAATCGATGATCAATCAAGAAATTGAGTGGAAGTTAAAATGGTTAAGACAAAAAAATTTTGAATATGCAAATAAGATAGGGAAATTATTGGCATGGCAATTGAAAAGAAGACACGAACAGGGTATAATAAATAAAATTAAAAAGAATGAAGTTATAACAGATAATCCCAAGGAAATTAGAAATGTATTCCAAGACTTTTATAAGAATTTATATCAGAAGGAGCAGGAGGAAGATGAAGAAATAGACCGTTATTTGGAGAAAAATAAACCAAGCAAAATTTCAAAGGAAGACCAAGATCAATTGAATACTCCAATATCGGAAGAGGAGCTTAAAAGTGCAATACAGAAATTAAAAGGGGGGAAAGCCCCAGGCCCTGATGGCATATCGGCTAGGTATTATAAGGACTTGGCACCACAACTAGTTCCAAGGATGCTAGAATTGATGAATAGGATTCTAACCAATGGAAAAATACCAAACTCATGGAAAGAGGCTTATATTACAGTAATCCCCAAACAAGGTACAGATCTGACGAATGTGAAAAATTACCGACCGATCTCCCTATTGAACCTGGATTATAAATTATTTACAAACATATTGGCTGATAGATTTAAAAAGGTTATGAATAAAGTAATTCACAGAGATCAAAATGGGTTCCTACCAGGTCGCCAAATGAAAAATAATATAAGAACAATTGTGGACCTGATAGAATATTTGGATTTGAAAATTGATAGAAAGGCAGCGCTAATTTTTATTGATGCCGAAAAGGCCTTCGATAATGTATCTTGGGAATTTTTGCTGAAGGTGTTAGGAAAGATGGAGGTGGGAGAAAATTTTTTAAAGGGAATTACGGCAATTTATAAAGAACAAACAGCGAAATTAGTGGTTAACGGAATACTTTCAGACAAAATTAGAATTACAAAAGGCACAAGGCAGGGTTGCCCAATATCACCCCTTCTCTTTATTATGGTTTTGGAAATCCTGATGAATAAATTAAGAGATACAAAAGAGGTAAAAGGAGTGAAGGTCGGCAGGAGGGAATTTAAAGTTAAGGCATTCGCGGACGATCTGGTTATGACTTTGGAAGATCCATTACAAAGTATGGGGAAAATGCTGCAAGTGATAGAGGAGTTCGGTAATCTGGCAGGTTTAAAGATAAATAAGGAAAAGACGAAAATGCTGGTTAAGAATCTGGACAAGAAGGAAATTGAAGAAATACAAAAAGAGTATGGTATTATGATGGTGAAAAAGGTCAAGTATTTGGGAATTTGGTTGTCCCCAAAAAATATAAACCTATTCAGTGATAATTATGAACCAATTTGGAAAGAAATTAAAAAAGATTTAGAAATTTGGAACAAATTAAATTTATCTCTGTGGGGTAGAATAGCATGTATAAAAATGAATGTATTGCCGAGAATTTTGTTTCTGTACCAAATGTTGCCGGTAATTAGGGGAACGAGCCAGCTAAAAGGGTGGCAGAAAAATTTGACAAAATTTATCTGGCAGGGCAAACGCCCGAGAATTAAGCATAAATTATTGGTAGACAAAAAAGAAAGAGGGGGGTTTGGAATGCCAGATATTAAAATTTATTATGAGTCATCTTGCCTAGTCTGGCTGAGAGAATGGATAATGCTGGAAGATAAGGAGTTGCTAGACCTGGAAGGCTTTAACAATAGATACGGTTGGCACTCCTATCTCTGGCAAGACAAAGCGAAGGTTCATAAAGAATTTTTGTCACATATATTTAGAAGACCATTATATGAGGTGTGGCAAAGGTACAAGGACTTACTAGAAAGAAAGACACCCAGGTGGCTTTCACCCACAGAGATAATAACGATAAAAAAGATTTACACGGAAGATGAAAAATGGATAACATATCAAGACCTGTTAATTGAATCAGAAAAAGGATGGAAAATTAAACCCTATGATCAGGTGGCGGAAAGGCTGACGGGGTGGATCCAATACCACCAAGTGTATAATTTATTTAATGAGGATAAAAGAAAACACAATTTCGATAAGAAGAAATCAAAATTCCAAGAAGAAATATTAGAAGGAAAGGAGAAACTATTATCCAAAATGTATAATTATTTATTAGAGTGGTTCACAAAAGATGAAGAAATTAAAGAAACAATGATAAAGTGGGCTATAGATATAGGTCATAACATTCAATTTGAAATGTGGGAGAAATTATGGTGTGAACACATAAAATTCACTGCTTGCATAACCTTGAAGGAGAACATCATGAAAATGATGTATCGCTGGTATCTCACACCGGTAAGACTAGCAAAAATGTATAGAGGGTACGATAAGAAATGCTGGAAATGTGAGGTAAAGGACGGCGACTTCTACCACATGTGGTGGACATGCGATAAAATCAAGCAGTTTTGGGAAGTAATTTACAATGAATTAAAGAAAATACTTAAATATACATTTATAAAAAAACCGGAAGCTTTTCTAATTGGCTTAGTTGGAAATGAGATAAAAAAGAAGGACCAAAGGTTTTTCCTTTATGCAACTACAGCAGCAAGGATACTTTTGGCGCAATATTGGAAATCAAAAGACTTACCTTCGGTGGATGATTGGAAAGCAAAGTTATGGGAATATTCAGAATTGGCTAAATTAACGGGGAGAATAAGAGATCAAAGAGACCAAAGGTTTCAATCGGAGTGGGGTAAATTCTTAGATTATATGAATGACTGTAAAATTCGGTAACACTTTCGGGTGTTGGCAGAATTCTTGCACTAGGATGACATGTTAAGATAAAGTGAGGAAAACAAGTTAGCAAAACAAAAGGAAATAAGAAAAGGCGAGGAAGTAGCGTGAAGTTAGAAAACCAGAGAAAAGAAGGAGGGAAGTCAGAAAACTCGACGGAGTTTTATGTAACATTGTAAAATATTGTATGTTCAACTTGTCTGTATTTTATTTGCTGAAAATAAAAAATTCTTAAAAAAAAAAAAATAAAATAAAAAAAATTCCTTCCAGTAGCACCTTAGAGACCAACTAAGTTTGTTCTTGGTATGAGCTTTCATGTGCATGCACACTTCTTCAGATACCTTTTCAGAGTTAGCAAACACTATTATCTGCAGAACACCAGTTAAGAGACCTGTCCTTCATAGTTACAATTTACTATGTTAAATATTAACATGCCAAATGCACACATGCTCCTCGGAAAGCTGTCCTTAGCTGTTTCAGGTGCACTAAGAGTAGAGGTAGGAGCCAGGTATTCTTACATCAAATGCTGAAAATGCATTGGGTGCTGCACTGCAGGGGGTGCCACAACAGTGCTGTAGAACAGAGTTTGAGAGGTGGAGGGTGATGAACATTAGCATTGCTCAGGGCACTGCTGAAATCTGAGACACCGAAGCCCACTACTGATTTCCTAAATATAGGGGGCAGGGCATGTCCTTTCTTCCATGACTTGGCTTCCAGGGAACAATTCAGAGGAGTGACCATCATTCTTCATGAAGTGCTGCATTATTAGAGAAAGGCCACATTCACATCATATATTAAAAGCGGTCTCATACCACTTTAACTAGTCATGACTTCCCCCAAAGAATTCTGGGAGCTAAGGGTGTTGATAGTTGTTAGAAGACCTCTATCTCTTCCAAGCTACAATTCCCAGAGTGGTTTAATAATCAATGCCTTCACAAGGAACTCTGGCCATTGCAGCTTCTAACAATTCTGTACCCTTAACAAACTACAGTTCCCAGGATTCTTTGGAGGAAGCCACGACTGCTTAAAGTGATAGCACAATGCTTTAAATCTAGGGTGGGCATGTGGCCTTAGTTAGACTGTGCTACAGGGGTGGTATAATGGAAGAGAGAAAGTGCAATGAGCTTGGATCAGTTTGAAACCACACATGACAGCACTGAAATGGTAATTTTAAATGCGGGAAGTGCCAGTTCCTGGTTTTGAAGTTCCCCTGGGCAAAGTTGTCTGCTGTCCTCCTGCTATCGATTCACTTGCCAGTCCCTCTAGGCCCAGAAAGAACCACCTCTGAGGAAGTGAGGGAAAGAGAAAAGGCGAGGACAAGGTGTGTGCAAGTTACTGCTCCTTCGTCTTACTCCTCTCATGTGGAGATTTGCATTGGGTTCCATACTGGAATGTGGGGCAGGGCAAGAAAAAGGCTGTAACTTATGCATGTAGGAGGTTTAAGGCTGCTGTGCATGTACGAGGTTTAACCTTCAGCATCTCCAGATGGATGTGTGAAGTTTGCAGTATGAAACAGTATGAAACAGTTGAGAGCCACTGCTGGTCAGTGCAGATATTGATGAGCTACATGGATCAATGGCCTGATTTGGTATACGGTAGCTTCCTATGTTTTAATGATACTGACCTCTGGCATAAGCCCCGAATGGAGCATTTTATCCTTGCAAACACAGGTGAAGGCATGCTGAATGCTTCCTTGACAAAACTGTTCTCTGAAGAGTCGTTTTCCTCCCTGAAATAAGTCTCATGTACAAGTATCAGATGGGGAGCACAGTCTCATGCACAATTTATGAATGGGTGATCTCTAGGCTTGTGATTCTTTGATCAAGCAACAGGTAAGCTGAAGGAGTCTTTCCCAGTTATCACTATTTTACTACTGCAATGAAAACCAAGATTGTTGAGTACAGTCAAACTAAATCTCCAAGAGCTTGTTCAGTATGATTTTCCCCCCAACTCAGACTGGAGAAAAAGGATTATGTCCAAATATGAAATATTGTTGCTTCTGAAAAAATATATGGTATCATTAAATGATTAAATGACTTGCAAGGACACAGTCCACAGCTATTTCCACCAGAAAGTGGAATGCAGAACAAGTGGGTTATTTGTTGTGTCCTACACCCTCAAAGACTGTAAATCTTTTTTTTGTTTTTTTGTTATTTTGCAAATACAGTGGTACCCCGTGTTACGCAGACTATCCGTTCCAGATCGCGCTACATAACACAGGCGTGCTTAACACGAACGCCCAACCCCCCAAAAAGCCCCCGGAAGTAGCGCGATTTGAGCGCTTCTGCGCATGCACAAAGTGCGCAGAAGCGCTCTGCACATCCGGGGGTCGTGCGTGCTCTGGAAATGCTTCCGGGTTGCGGGCGTTCTTAACTCGAACATGCGCAAACCAGGGTATGACTGTACATACAAATCAAAACTTACAAAGGTGAAAAAGGGGAAAGAAATTTTAAAAGGTTACAGAAAAGGAAAAGAAGAAAAGCAGAAATCTAAATAAATTACATAATCTAATTTGGTTAAATCTTAATGAAGATAAAAGAAAATCATAAATAGAACAGCATTAATTCATTCATTATTAAGCTAAGACTTTGCAAACCAAGCACATATATTTTAAACAATTGCCTCTTACATATTGCGTATCGAGGACCTCAAGCGACCCCCCATTGACTTGACACAGGAGACATAATTTTTGTTTGGGTTTTTGGCAATAATTTAGGCCACAACTTTATTTAAATACAAATTCGGTGAGTGGTTGCATAGGCATTGGTTCAGACTACCATCCTACCGGGACAGAGGCTGGCCTAAAACCAGCGATTGGGAGAATGCCGCTGAGGAGAGTTAAGGAGCGGGGGGAAGCAACGCTTCCCTCTCCCCATGGTCCCGGGGACTCGGCCACGGCCCTAACCCCTACCGGGGGCTTCGGACAAAGCATAAGAGTCGCCGGATTCCTTTAACGGAATTCCCAGCATCATCATGATTCTGGATCGGTACCGCCCAATCCAGCAATCCACACAGGAACCAATGCCTAACCGCCAACCTTACAAGTTGTGACAAGTTGCTACTGCAGTAGGCAAAACCAAAAGGCAACAGCCAATCAGCCAGATGGACAAATTCCTACTGGGCTCCTGCCCCAAAGTAGACGACCCCATGACAGGCAGTTGCAAGGTCAAGCACAGAGGCCTAAGAAAAAAGGGGGCGGGATGGGTGATCAGCAGCCGAAGCCAAGAGAAGGATCACCCTGCGTGCAGAGGAATATATAGGACGCTAAGCTGTCCATCACAAGTTGCAACATTTACTTTTGCCCAGTAACTCCTAACTGCCCTATAGCTGCTAAGGCCGGCTACCAGCCCCACCCCCACAGGAAGGGATGTGTCTTGCCAGGTCCCGATCGCAACACGTGCTCTTACTCAGGGTAGAACCTGATTTGTCTATTTTCCTATGAAGCTGACACTTCTTAGGTATTCATATTCTTTTGTTCTTTGGACTTTCATCAGTCTCACAACAGTTCATTATTCCTAATTAAAACCCACTTATCTGTATTTCAGTACATCCCTCATCTTGGTATCAGGGAACTTTTTGCCTTTGCTGAGTTATTCTAGACACAACCAGGTCTTCACTGCTGAACCTTGGCTCATCAGATATTTATTTAGGTACTCCCATTCTTTCTTAACTGCCTTATTTGACTTGTCTCTTATTATATCTGTCAGCTTCGCGAGTTGCAAGTACTCGCTCAGTTTATACAACCATTCCTCTTGGGTGGGTATGTGTTCCTCCGTCCAGTATTTAGCCACCAATACTCCTGCTGCTGACGTAGCATGGAGAAATAGTCTTATTTTTTCTTTGGGGAAATTGTTTGTCAGAATTCACAAGAGAAATGCTTTGGTTTTATTTTTTACAAACGTAGTTCTTAATAATTTCTTCAACTCCTCCTAGGCCATGTCCCAGATTTTTTAAATCTCTGGGCAAGCCCATCACATGTGATGCAAGGTTCCTACTTGATTTTTGCACCTCCAACACTTATTATTATGGGTTTTATTGATTTTTGCCAGCTTTACAGGGGTCAAGTACCACCTGTATTGCATTTTCATAAGATTCTCTCTTATTAAATAACAAGCTGTGAATTTTATATTTTTTGTTCATAATTCTTTCCACTTATCAAGTTCAATCACGTGACCTAAGTCCTGATCCCATTTTCTCATCATATTTTTAATTTCATCTTTCAATTGCCAGGTTATCAGTAATCTATATATTTTAGATAGTCTTTTGATTATTGTATAAGATATCTTTCTCCAGATTGGATAATTCATTATCAAAGCCCTTTGATCTTTTATCTTTTTTCAAAGATGGCATTCAGTTGATGAAATTCTAACCAAGTTAATCCCATCTTTTTAATTTCTTCAGAGCTCTTCAATTTTGGGCAATTTCCACCAGAAAGTAGAATGTAGATCAAGTGGGTTATTTGTTGTGTCCTACACCCTCAAAGACTGTAAATCTTATGATGAGAATAGCGGTGGAAGTTCAGAACAGTAAGATTCTCATTTGTTCAACCACTAGCTTCCATAAACCTCCATCTTTTCCCTCACTTCATGCCCCCACCCTGAAATTATTTTATCTTTTCAATC
This sequence comes from Lacerta agilis, assembly GCF_009819535.1. Lineage (NCBI taxonomy): Eukaryota > Metazoa > Chordata > Lepidosauria > Squamata > Lacertidae > Lacerta > Lacerta agilis. The sequence goes on along the minus strand of NC_046318.1, from coordinate 49,134,258 downwards.
TGCTTCCCCTTTAATAAATAGTCAATATCTTTTGGAGTATTTGTAGTCAAAATGTATTTGTACACATTCTACAATCCTTCTTTCATAAGGCACTGAAACTGAATTTGTTGCTAATGGAGTGGACAATGACAGATTTTAAGAAAATAAAAAATAAAAGAAATTCCTTCCAGTAGCACCTTAGAGACCATTTTTTGTTTTGTGTTGTTTTGACTACGGCAGACCAACACGGCTACCTACCTCTAACTGATTTTAAGAACACGATCCCACCATAAACTAAGTGTAATATCACCCCCTAGTGTTCTCCTGCTTTTTTTGTTGTTGTTTTTACAGAAGTCCCCAACCACAACATCCTCAAAGCTCTACATCCAGCTGAGGGGAATGACCTCTGTTAAGAACCAAGGAATTATTCCTCTTTGTTTTACTTTTGGAAGATCTAGATGATTCTTTTTAATCTTCTAGAATCTAGATGATGCCATTTCCTTTCAGAGGCCTGATTTTGACTGGCTGATACTCATGTTGTTTTGTTTACTGGCATCTTGCTGACTGCTCATTTTAATCATTGCAACTTTATTTCCCCATCCCTCTTTATTACTGTAAGCCACTTTGAGCACATGTTGGGCAAAAAATATAAAAAAATGCATATGCCAAAGCATATGCCACAACAGAGGGTTTTTTTTGGGGGGGGGAACTACAATGATTAAAATCAGTAGTAAGCAACATAAAAGCAAAGGGTGGTATCCAGTTTAGGCTGCAATCCTAACCCTAGTTACTTGGGTGATCAGTGGACCTTAATGCTGTATTGACATAGTTTTCTTTTCTTCCAAGTAAATATATTGAAATCAATTGACTTCCATTAATTATTACTAATTTTAAGTCTCCTGATTTCCATGGGCCTACTCTTGAGTATGGCCACCCAAGCAAAAATAACTAGGATATACCAGTACTCACATATTACAAATATATTATATATAACAGTGGTTCCCAACCAACCCGCCTGGACCACTTGCAAACTGTTGATGGTTTTGGAAGACAACTTCATGATTTTTCTGCCTGTTGCACCGTCTCAGACTCTTGGCTCTCCCTGCCTGACTTGGAATTCGAACTTTCACCACAGTAGGCAGTTTTAAATGCTTTATTTAAGTCAGTACAGCGTCCCAACATGGGTCTACAGGTTACAAAGTCACAAGGCATTGCAGAGATATGATACAAGGCTATGCATAAGCTCAGACGTTCCAGCAATTGCTATGTCCCCTGCACTGTTATTTTGAAGAGCAGGGCAAGCACAGCTATTTGCTCAGTTGACATCCTGGGACATGGGACTGGGCAAGGAGGTGGGTACTCCCCCATAGATGCTAGAGCTGGAAGGTTTGTTTACACCAGTGCTATCACCTCCACATCCTCAGAGAGTCGCTGGTTCACCATCAGATTTATCCCTAGGTGCCTCCCTTCGCTGACACGGGAAAGTGCCAAAAGTGCCCCCAACCCCAGGAACTTAGGCAGTGGGCCACTTGCTCCCCACTCCTGCCGTGCAGCAACAGGCTTCTCACAGCTTTCGTTTAAATATACACAATGGTAGTCATTTTAAGTAGGTTCTCAGCTGTAGCACCAAAGTTAATCTTACCTGAAAGCAAAATAAATCTTTCTTCAGCGTTTGCAGCTTTGGACGCAAGCTTATTTCCCTCCACCTGAGGAAAATTTTAAATTATTGTGCAAATATTCCTCTTGTATTACCTGCCAGAAATGAAATCTTTCTCCAGTGGCAAGTGAGCAAGTGCCTTTCCTGTTTTGGCATTCCAAGATTTCTGTGTATGCGACAAAACAGGAAAGCCAAAACAGCGAATCATCCTGAACATGTGAAAAATGCACTTCGCTTTAGGTGCATTTTGGAACATTTCAGAGCAACGTAGGAAAGAGTAGTTTTTAGAGAGCGGTAGGGACCTTGTTGCTAGAACCCTTGTTCCTTTGAAAAAAATTGTTATTGTGCTGCCTAAGATTTTGTTGGTCTCATGAGAGAACGTAATGAATAGCAAATTCTCCAGTGTTGCTGAACTTAAAACTTGTAAATAAAACAGTTACTATTATAAGATACCAAGAAGTGTAAAAAGTGTAGTACTGTATTACTGGTGGGCTGAATTTCAGAAAGGCAGTGTGTTTAGCCAATACTGCCCCCTCCAATTGTAAGTCAATTACAGGATCACCTTTATAAAATAAAATGACCGGATTTTGTGGAACGTGGCTGTTTTGGCTCTTAAGGTATTGATACCATTATAATATTGGTGTCAGGATACAGCTGCCTTGTGACTAAGATGGTGCTTAATAAATAAGCACTATCCAATCAGTGCACGTCACAAGACATCTGTTTCCTGTTTTCATTCTTTCCCCATTATCATTTCATCAGAGTTTCCCTTTCACCTGAGGTTTATTTAGAATACAGCACTAGCCAAAGTATGCTGTTTTGTTTTTAAGGACACACACACACACCCCAAGTTGTTCATCCTACTAAAAAGAATTGAGTGGAAATGAAAAACCTATTGAGCTAGAATATACAAATAATATAACACTTTTGTCTTCCACTCTTCATTAAGATGACTAACTTCCTCTCCTGCTGCCAGTTTAGTAGCTTTCCTGTTGAATGTGTCCATTTCCAGAGTACAATTGTGAATTGATTCATAAAAAAGCCAAGAAGACTGTAGCACAAATAAGGGAAAGCAATAAATGTTTCCCCTCGCCCCACATTCTCCAAATTAAACCAGCAGCACAGCAACAACAAGAGGTATCACTTCTTAACCCAATAATCATCAGGATACAGAACAGGATGCTCTAAAATGAAACATGTGTTTACATTATGTGCTGGGTTTAAATGGAGGCCTTTATTTTTAGCAAAAGGTGCTACCCTAAAGAAAGATGCCTACTTTGGCACAGAAGTTACAAAAACTACATGTCTGGCACTTGGCAAGGAGATCAAAGCTTGCAATTCAAAGGGCTGCCACCATTACTCAACTAAAAAGGTTTAATCAATGAAAAAGGGGTGTGTGGAACTACTGCCTGGCACTTTTGCATGTTTTTACCCATAATTCTGTTACATTTGGGGGATTATTCTGCAAGTTATTTTTAAAGCAAATTTCTAATACTTATTTAAGTATTCTTTCCAAAATATTTATATATACATTTGATTCATTTAAAAACTGTGTTGCAACATTCTAAGAAAAGGAAATGTGTTGGATTGTTTTAAGTTTCAACCTGCACATTGGTCTGACACACACAGATCAGACCATTTTGTACCGGGATTAACAAAGGCTGAATTTCTTGTGTCCCCCCCCCAAAAAAAAAGCTGCTCTGATTATTCAGGCAGATTTTTAAAAAGTTCTTACAAAACCTGCAGGTGTAACATGCCCTCTTCAAGGGCATCCACATCTCTCATACATCTGGTAGGCACACAACACAGGGCTTCTGCTATGCCTTCCCCCGGACCATGGAACTAACTAACTCCCTGCTGAGGCATGGGAGTTTGACATGACTATTACTGAAAAATCCAGAGTTCAGTTGCTTCAGTATAGTTGATGTATCCACATCTACAGCTAACACAATTATACTGCATAGTAATATGAAACCTGCCTTTAGAATGAGTTGTGGCTTCTTCATATATTGAAAAATATATGTATAATCCACTTCTGTGCCATCTGGTTAGCTCCTTGTTCAAGCAGAGTTTTGTGCTGAAACATCAAAAGAAGCATCCTAGTAGTTTTGACAAGTGGATCAGAGCAAAAGAGCCAGCAGAGAAAGTAGGGACAGCACTGCAGCACGCTTTAAAGCTTGAGAAAGGTGACTGTGGGACAAGGGAAAAGGGAGCAGACAACACCAGTCAGAGGAATTCAGAGGCTCATATGTGCCAGCTGATTAGTTTTCTCTATGATGCCTACTGGGGAGACCCAGCCAGATGGGCTGGGTACAAATAATAAATTATTATTATTACATATAGTTGCAGATATTACTATTTTAAAACAAAATATTTAATTATATGATTCCAGAAACAAATGCATAAGCTAAAGGATGGTGTTGTATGTATACGTACACTGTAAAGTAGATTGTAAGCAGGTGAAAAGCACATTTATTAGATACTCAGAAGGAAATCCTGATACCAATCAACTTATCTCACATAAAGGAGAAATTTTTAAGAAACAGATTATACAGTCAACATTTTATTATTTTATTTGTACTGTGACTAGTTGTGTATTAATATAAAATAGTGACAATACAGTTTGGTGTATCAAGTTCTTTTAACAGCTGCCTCCAACCTGAGCATTCATGAGCTGTAGTATTTTAGCAAGCGCTCATCTGTTGGTTTCAGAATTTTCTTTTCTGGCATGTTTACCACCCAACCTGGAGCAAGGCCAAAGAAAATCTGCCTGGGGTCCTTGCGTGTGCTCAGCATTTGGAAGAGTTCATCTTGTGTAATATCTGGTAAGACATAACCATATTTCTTGGAAAGCTCTAGCCTTGCTTCTGAAATCTTTGATGGATCAGCCAGGTAGCCACGATTACTAGGATCTGTATAGTAACGGACAAGATCTTCAGGAGGAAGCATTCGCTTTGGAATAGGCTTGCCTTGTAGGAAAAAGGGCACTGGCTTGCAAAGAATACCTATATGCAAAATAATGGAACAAAAAGATACAGTATTAGCTACTCCGGCATTTGTGATTTCATTGCCGAAAGGTGGGTGTAGTATAAATATTGTGTTCTTTAGGTTACATCCTGCTGTTGAGTGAATAATAGGGCGTTCTCTGTGGTGGCTCCTCATCTATGCAACACTCTTCCATTGGAGGTAAGACTGATACAGTCATTATAGGATTATAAGTGGATTTTAAGCACTGGCTGAAGACCTAGCTCTTCCTTCTAGGCCTCTGGAGACCAGCTACAAATTGATAGATGTCAGCTCCTCTGATTATATGGTTATAAATTGGATTGAAATTATTGATTGAATGTTAATGTTGTAATGCTTTGGTGTTTGACTGTAAACCTCCCTAGGTCATAACTGATGGAGGGTGGTTTAGAAATAAATATTTTAATTTTTAATGTGCCCCAAACTATATACACCTGCTATACCTCTAGTGGGGAAATCTCCTAGGAATGACATTCAAAATTCAGAATTAATCTGGAAAAAGTGCCGCTTAACTTATTTGGGCCCATTAGGTTTACGCAACAGCAGATTTCTGTATTGAATCAGAATTCATCTATAGCAATTAGAGGACATGAAGTCAAGCATAGAGAACATGAAGTCTGTTCCCTTTATTTTCCATAGGGAAACTGGCCAAACTGCCTGGATGACGGTGAACACACCGAAGCGGAATCCAGACAAGACTGAGTTACTGGTGGCAAATGGGCCACTTGATCTGGATATGGGGAAATATGCCTGTGCTGGACAGGGAATCACATTCCTCTCCATAGCTTGCAAGTACTTCTATTGCCAAAGCAAGTTTTAAACAGGGATGGGTTGTTCTCCAGCACTGGCTGACAAATCTATTGTACCCATTTGTGATAAAATGGGCTTAACCCCCGTCTTATATGCCCTATTAATGTCTCAATTAGTTTACCATATTGTGCTCTACATGGAACAGCCTTTAGAAACATTTTTTATTCTAATGAAATGCAGACGGCTGGACCAGACCACAGAGTTCATAAAGCACTAATCCAGGATGACCTTAACTGGCTATCCATTTGTTTCTGGTCTAAATTTGGATAACTTTTTTTAAAGCCATAAACGATCTGGGTCCAGGGTACTATAATGCCTTCTCCATATATTAACATCAAAAGCAATGTTAACTTTAGGTAACGTCCTCAGTAGTGACATTTGACAGGGCTGAGGAAGATTCTGTTTCCCAACCCTGCTAATAGGGTTTAGGGAAGTTTTTAAACTGTGATATTTTAAATGTATTTTAATATTTGATGGAAGATGCCCAGAGTGGCTGGGGGTACAAATAATAAATTTATTATTATTGTTGTTGTTGTTATTATATTATTAATAGCTCAAGTAGCTGCCTACATAGAACTTGTCTTCACATAAAGCAATCACATAAATCTACAGGACCGAAAGGGCAAAAAGCTCAGTAGGCAAGACCTTTTTCCAGAAGTTACTTTTCCTATAGCAAAAGGGAAGCACCTGGAATTCTATTATGGAGGCACAATAGACTAAATTCAGGAGTTTATTTGAATGAGGAATGGTCTCTGATTTGCAGGCAATCAAAACACGTGAAGTGAAAGGTTGATGGGAGGGTGGGGACAATAGAGACCCTAGTGCAATTTTAACACACGAGTTTGTTTAAAGCCATGCTGATGAGGAAAGCATGCAGTGCCAGTGCCAGGTTTAGGAAGGGTCCATGGGCAAGATTTGCTCAGTCGGCCCACCTCCTCCTCAACACAGCTAATATATCTGTGTTGCTTACAAGCCACCTATAACAACCATTTCCAGACAGATAACTGCCGGCCATTCATTTGCCCTCTTCTTTTGGGCTCAGCCTGAATGACTGAACTGTTTAGAGGGCAAGAAAAGTACTGCTCCCTCCTCCTCTTGTTCCAGCTGCTGCTCACTCAAGCAGCAAGAGAAAGGAGATAGAGCAGCAGGGGCAGGGGGATCCATGTCTTCTGTATGAGCTCTCTAGCAAGATGCAGGCCTAAGAATGCCAACCCTTTACACCAGCCCAGCTAAAATGGCAGGTGAAATTCTGCTCATAGCTCATTTCTGCGTTTTGTTGTTGCTAAAACATGCAAGGGTTGCCCTCAAGAACCATCTAAAAGACTAGCTGTATATGCTGATAAAGAGCTGCAATGAAAATAAAAATTGAAACAAAAATACTGAACACTTAGACAGTCAGAGGCAGTGAGAATTCTTACCCAAACTCCTTGGATCATAGAAGGCTGTAGTAATAACGCCACCATTTTTTTCAACAGCAGCAATGGCGAGTTCAGATGCTATCTGCACTTCAATATTAATTTTTGCTGCAAATGTATCGGCACCCTACAAGTTCACATGAAGAGTGGTTAGGTCACATAAAGATCAACTGAGGCTCATATTATTCAGCTATCATGCTCTATAATGTGCAGCAGAGAATTAAAAACCTTTTATAGGTCTCAGGCGTTCAAGTGCATGGAATATAACATAATTTTCATCACTCTTCATCAAAAGACAGAGAGCAAAGGATACCTTATATTGGTATCCAAACCAGTGTAACTCAAACAGAAAGAAATTTTCTCATCCCTTCCTACACTCTGTACCCCTTCAAAAATCCTCTCCTGAGAGTTGGGGATTTGTCTTGAGAAACATGGGATAGGCTCTAAGATGCTGTTTTGTGGAGCCCAGTTACCCTGCTGCACTCAAGATTGATGCTCAGTAGGGTTCACCACTTCCTTTCAGAATTAGAATCACAGAAATTATTTAGCATTTGCCATTACAACAGAATGTAGAATTTCATCAAAAACATCTCTATATAAAAAAGACTGAAAACCTATTCGCTTTGAATTACTCACACCAGCAAGTCAAGCTGACAGGATGCAACATTTGCTTTCACATAAGTAGCTGTAAGACTAGGGGGAAAAAACCATTTGGCTGCTTTCTTTTGCTATTTAAAAGTAGACTCCTTTAACATACAACAAACAGATTTTGAAATCCTCTGGAGTTTCAAAAGCAGATTGCTTATGCAAATCCAAAATGCCATATGGCCCAGGAATGAGTTGCATCTTTGGACTCTGAATTTATTTTTATAATGTTCACCCACTTTGCTGCATTCATCTCTGGAATCTATGTTACATTTAAAAACTTGCGTGCAAGACCTGACAACACAAAGAATTTTGATCAAACATCTCCTATTCACCAAACTAAGATTTAACTTTCATCTATTTTCATCTATTTTTCAATGCTTTCCATTGTTAAAATAATCTGATTTATTTAAGAATGTGTCTTACCCAGCAAAACAAAACCAAGTAAGCTGATATCGTATACTGCTCTCTAGTGGAGTGATACCTACTTGTCTTCAGCTATTAAAAAAAACAAAAAACCAGAACATGCCCAAAACCAAATGGCTTAAAATATCATGCATTACAGACCTACCTCCTCCACAAGTTGGATACCATAATCTCTTTTGAGTGGCTGTATTGTTACACCTCTGGAATTTACCAGCTGCGTGAGGTCTATTGGTTGTGTGGGGTCAACTCTACCTAAGTCAATCAGGTACTGTAGCCTTTTGAGAGTGAGAGGCGGATACTGGCGCCTGAGGCTGCACAAACAAAGGAAAACTGTTTTAGTTTCGGAACTAATGAGAATATACTAAGCACAAAATACACTGCAAAGCTCCTCCTGTGAAATTCTCACTGAAGTGAGTGAAATCTGCTCTACTACTGGATTAAGTGCAAAGGGTGCAACCCAAGATATCCATCACAGGGATGTTGCTGGACTATAGTACCCTTAATCCCACACTACTGAAAATCCTACAACTTCGGGGGGGGGGGGGTACCAGGTTCCCTATCCCAACTGTACCTGGAAAGTAATCCCACTGAATTTTATCTTAAAAAAAAAAGCCATACTGGTTGCAATGAGGCATGTGGGAAAGACTGCTTGAACTGGGGTGGAGAGATTCTCACTCCATACACACACTCTCTTGCACGAACAATATAGGTTTTCCGGACCATGGATGGTCTCCGCACGTGCCAAATATTCACATACTGTCATAGAACTTTTACTTCTTGTTCCTTCCTTATAATAGGATTCCAATCTGCTTTTATCCTGTTGCTGATAGCATTATTAACAGTGTTCCTTGACTCTAGCTGCAAAAGATTAAGCTAGGCACCAATTGATCTCACTTCTGTACACAACCAAGTACAGTGCCAGATTAAAACTAAGTAGAGTTCTGCTGTTGAGTGAAATGCACAACCTCATCATCTGTTATGACTGGTGCATCAAGTAACACCCTACTTCTATCTAGGCACCTCAGGTCTGATTTGAGATTTGAGAATGGTGGAACAAATAGTAATTTGAATCAAAAGAGCATTTTGCTAATTCTGTTTCCCCCATGAGAGGCTGGAAAAATAAATCATTAGTTTCTTCTTCATTTCTCAACAATTTAGGCACAGACATGAAAAATCTCATCTTTGTTCTGCCTTACCTTCTTAAATAGGGACGTAGTTAGCGCTGTGGTCTAAACCACAGAGCCTAGGGCTTGCCGATTGGAAAGTTGGCGGTTTGAATCCCCGCAACAGAGTGAGCTCCTGTTGCTCGGTCCCTGCTCCTGCCAACCTAGCAGTTCAAAAGCACGTCAAAGTGCAAGTAGATAAATAGGTACTGCTCCAGCGGGAAGGTAAACAGCGTTTCTGTGCGCTGTTCTGGTTCACCAGAAGCAGCTTAGTCATGCTGGCCACATGACCCGGAAGCTGTATGCCGGCTCCCTCGGCCAGTAAAGCGAGATGAGCGATGCAACCCGAGTCGTCCGTGACTAGATCTAATGGTCAGGGGTGCCTTTACCTTTACCTTCTTAAATATATGCATATGTTTTAAACAGCAGCGCTTTTCAGTTTTTCTACATATCTGCATGTAGTGATACTGTACCATGGTTTACTTTAAAAAGACACAACCCCCCCCCCCCAATGTCATATACCCTGGGCTACATCCAAGTACGTTATACTCAGAGTAGACTCATGAAATTAATGGACCTAAAATAGTGGTGTCTATTGATTTTGAAAGCTGTTCCAGCTATTAACAATGGCCCCAATCTGTGCCTTTCAACTACACCAGTCTGGAGATGGTGCAGCAAAAATCATTTAAATTACCTCCTGCCTCCACCTTCTGTCTTCACTGCCACAACTGGAGGACTCTGGAAGCAGCAGTCCACCCCACTGTTCCCAGCTAGGAGTTTGGATTGTGCTTTTGACTACAGACATTTTAAAAAGAAAATGATCATGGAAGCAAACTTACTGGTGACCTTTATTGTAGCCATATTTTGGAATAACTAGATAAAATGGAGTTTGACCTCCTTCAAAGCCTAATCGAGGACGAGTTCCTCTTTTCCACTGGCTTCTGTGAGTTGTTTTCCTCCATTGAGACTTTTCATGCCGAGTCTTTTCCTAAAGGAAATAGGCAAACATCAGTTTGTTACATAACACATAATCAGTTTATTTGTGGAAGAGTTTTGTGACACAGGTACCCCCCCTTTGAAAAAAATCATTGAAGATTGTACAATCTTGTGCACACATACTTGGAAAAAAATCCCCAATGAATACAGTGATACTTAATACTGTACTGAGTAAGCATGTATAGGAAATAAGGTCTGACTTTTCGTAACATACCACAAAATAAAACCCCATTAATTTGCATAATTCACAGCAAGGTGAGTGGTATAGAAAAGTGAATAGGAAAGAGGTAGAGGTATGGAAGCTGTCAGATAATAGTCTAAAAATAAATCCCACAATTTGTAATGGGTTCCCTGCTACATACAGAAAAAAATGACTGATTGGTTATTCCACAAATCATGCATCCTACTGGAAAAGCTCCAGCCCTTGCAGCAAAAAGTCCCATGGCATTAAAAAGACAAACTAGTATATTGTGACATAAGATTTTGTGAGCAAGAGATTATTTCCATCTTTTGGTGTCAGCTTACTTTTAATTGCTCCCCAGATTTCATACATTCTAAGGACTTTAACTACTCTCTCATAAGACACACCAAACATTTAAAGCATGCCCGCCCCCTGAATCCTGGGAAGTGTAGCTTACCCCTCAGAGCTACAATTCCTATCAACCTTAACAAATTACAGCTCCTAAGTAGGATATGTATGTGCTTTAAAAGTATAGTGTTTATGTAGCCTAGTGTTTCAGTATTTTTAGAATATGGGAATTGGACAGAATAGGGTAACAATGCTAAAAAACTATGACTGAAATATATGGGCATTAGACACTGGTCACAGCTTTTTAAATATTAGTGTTTGTGTGTGTATATACATATATCTGTAAGATTTGTAATTACATATGCCTCAGATGAAGCAGGCTCATTCCTAGTAAATATCATGCACTATAAACTGAGCAGACTTTATGATGCCACAGGGTTCTAGGTAAAATATTGTGTACTTAGATGCAATATGACTGGGTCCAGTAAAAATATGCACACAGGCATCCTTTTGTAACTTCTAAGGTCACCACCATGTGCAGAAAATGAAGTCACACAAGGGGGCCACTTACGGGAAATAAGCTAAACATGCTCCTCGTTTCTTTTGGGTCCCTTTAGAGAATCCCGTGACCCTATCAAAAAAAAGGGCAGGCGGCACTGAATAAGGGGAGGCAGGGAGGAAGAATCGCTTAACAGCGCAGAGGCAGGGAAGAAGAATAGCTTAACAGCGCTGCAGCGTCAAGCGAGGCAAGGCCTCCCTCCTCACCCGCCAGCTTCCAACTCACCCGACACCGGGCACCATCGTTCGGCCGTAGATTGGCGAGGTTGACCCTGGGCAAGGTCCGCAGCAGCTCCAAGGCCTTGCCGCGGCCCCCTCCGCCTCCTCCAGCCCGCGCTGCCATTGCTCCCCTGGCGCGAGCGAAGGGCAATGAATTCAGTAGTGAGGAAGCGGCGGCGAGGCGGGAGAGCCCAAGAAAGAGAACCAATCAGCAGGCTCTGCGCCGGCGCAGATACACCATCACCCCATGCTGTAGCTGTAGAGAAAAGAAATATAGAGAGGCACCTATCCCGGTTCCTCGTTTTGTCTTGGTACCTCGCCCACCCATCAGATGTCAAAGAAATAAACAACTATCTGACGTTTAGAAGACATCTGAAGGCAGCCCTGTTTAGGGAAGTTTTTAATGACTGATGTTTTAATGTATTTTTAATCCCTTGTTGGAAGCCGCCCAGAGTGGCTGGGGAAACCCAACCAGATGGGCGGGGTATAAATTATTATTATTATTATCCATTGCTTTGAGAGAGGGGAAGCACAACGTGTCTGAATTCAATGGAATGAGCATCACAACGGTTCCAGACTTCGCTTCTGTTGTAGGCGGAAGCACACTGACACCACCGCCAGATCACAGCTGCGCTGCATTTGGATTTCTACATTTACCATACTATATTCTGTGAACCGCCCTGAGACCCCCAGGTATAGGGCGGTATATAAATTCAATAATAATAATATTAATAATAGTCTCCTGCAAAAAACTGTCACTATCATTTATTTCATTTCTGAACCGCAAGTGGTTCTAGGGTGGAGTACATTAAATATAAAACCAAGCTAACCATTCCAGTCAAAACAGCAATGCAATTCCAATAAAAAATGACAATAGAAAGTCAGTCATACGTCCTTACTACAAAATCAGTAGCCTCAGCTGAAATCCTTCCTAATGTCTACCCACTGGGCTTTCTCCCAGCTAAATGGGCAGCAGCCGGGGGTGGGGGGTATAATTACAGCCTTACTGTGTCAAGAAACCACATCAGTAAAAGCCTGAATGAAGAAATAAGTCTAGCTAGCAGAAAAAAGCCAGCCAATGTTGGTGTCAGCTGGTTTTCAAGAGGTGGGTGGCATTTCAGAGCTCCACTGCTGCAAAGGCCCTTTCACCAGCTGCAGAAAGGTACAATCACACTCAAAGATGGTTTTATACCACTTTAACAGTCCTGAAGAGAAAGTTTACACTTGAAATGTTATTAATCCTACTTCTCTGTAGATGGGAAAGTATTCACTTATTTCAAAATGTGGCAAGCCAACCTTGCTCATTCTGCTGATTGGGCCCTGGATTTCTGCCCCAAAGCTTTGCCCTGAGTGCTAGGCACCAGCAAGACCACCCAGAAGCAAGACAGCAATAAAGAACTCGTGTTCTTACTTTGTGTGTGGGAGCCCCCCCCCCGGGAAATCTTTGTATTTGCATGTTTCTAAACATTTAAAAAACAGCCGTACAGTATACCCTGTGGATGTGAGCTTAATCTGTAATGTAAAAGATTTCCCAAGTTTATTTTGATGCCATTTAGATCAGTGTTTTTCAACCACTGTTCCGCGGCACACTAGTATGCCGCGAGATGTTGCCTGGTGTGCCGTGGGAAAAATTGAAAAATTACTTTATATATAGTCAATATAGGCACAGGGTTAAATTTTTTAACATTTTCTAATGGTGGTGTGCCTCGTGATTTTTTTTCATGAAACAAGTGTGCCTTTGCCCAAAAAAGGTTGAAAAACACTGATTTAGATGACTGCATACCAGCCTTAACATCTGTACATGTTAAGTGTCTTGGAAGAAAACACTCTGTTTGGTAAATGTTTTTAATATTTTCATTGAAGTTTGTAAAAAACAAACAAAAAACAAATTAAAATAAAGAAGTTCTTCAGCTCCCTGTTTATTTATATGCTGCTCTTGAAAAACTTTACCGAGGCAGTTCTAAAACCTCTAAAATTACTCTTACATAAAGACCAGAGTTTTAAACAGCAGGAATCCAGGCGGTGTCCGGGCTGTTCTGTTCCTTTTGTTTGTAGGACGGCAATATTCTGGATTTCATTGGCAGATTTAAAGCGAAGACTTTTTGTTATTTTTTTTTGTATCTCTTAAGGTTTTTTTGGTTTGCCTTTTCCATCTTCTTTTCGGCCACTGTAGAGCAGGTGCGGGAAAACCGGGGGGGACGACGACGACCTGAGGGGAAACCTTCAGACGTTGCTTGGACTACAACTCCCATCATTCCTGGCTGCGGGCCACGGAGTCGAAACCCCATTCCCCATCCATTTGAGAGAAGAAAACAAAACGCGGCGCCAATAATAACCTAGAAACCCTGTCTGCAGGCTGAGCAGGAGCCGTTGTGGTGCTTTTTCAAAAACAACAACAACACCCCCACCCGTGTGCGAATCCATCCCACAGAAACAAACCAGGTGTTCGAGGGCCCCGAAGAGGCCTACACGCTTGTGGGAGGACCCTCCTTTTAACGGCCGCCCTCGCTTGCTGACGCCACACGCAAGAGAAAGGCACGCACGGGCGTGCGCTCGCTCACTCCCGCTGACGTAGCATTCGGGGAAGGCGGGCCCGGGCGAGCTTCCTCCCCGTTTTCTTCCTTCCAATCCGTTTCCCCGCCACGCCCGTTCCTCCTCCCTCCCCGCGACAGTTTCTCACCGGCCTCCCCCCGCCCACCCTGCGGGTCGGAGAGTCGTGTATGTGCGGCAACAACATGTCTGCCCCGCTGCCAGCCATCGTCCCGGCCGCCAGAAAGGCCACCGCCGCGGTGAGTGAAGAAGGAGCGGCAGCGCCTGGCGCCTCTCGTAATGAGGGGGGTGGTCTTTTTTAGGAGGGGGGGAGGCGGGGGAAAGAGTTGACCAGGCAGGGGCTGGCGGGGGGGGGCGTCTTGGGCGTCCCACTCCTAAACTCACTGACTCTTTGGGAGGAAGCCCCGCGGAACGCAGCGCGACTTGTTTTGGAGTCGGAGGGCCCACATCAGTGCCGTAAGACTAAGCACCCCCCCCCACCTCCTGCCCCTGGCCTGGCTTTTGGATAGGCTTGTCTCCCGGTGGGCGGTAATGCCCTTGAGCCGCACCTCAGTCGCCGCCGGCCCCCCGGCCGCCCCCTTGTAGGTAAAAGTCCTGGGTTTTGTTCGAGGTAGCCGGGCTTAGTCTTTAAAGTCTGTGATGAATGTTAAGTACGCCATATGAACAGACGCGCGGTGGATCAACAGTTTTGATATATGGTAAAGATGCATATTCTGCAAGCAGTTCTTGCAGAAACCAAACAGCGTTCTCTTCCCCGTCCTCCCTCTTCAGGGAAGAAAAGCAAAATCTGGCCAAGCTCAGAATCGAATATCGCCGGGTTTCACAATATGAGCCTAACAAAGCGTTGTTGCGCTTGAAAATCTAATTAAGACCGTGCAGCCGCTTGGGTCCTTTCCTTGCCTCAGTGCTAATCCAAGTTTATGAGCAAGACCCTAAGTAGTAATTTCTTGTGCTAAAACTAAAAATACCTTTCATTTCACGGCCTTGGTGTCAAATCCTGTGTGGGCAGGTGAGAAAATCGCAACCGAATGTCACAGCAATTGGATGAATTGCTGAGAAGGCTTTGGGAAGCCAGCACATGCTCTCATTTGTTGAGAGACTTGGCTGCAACAAAACATTTCATCACCTTTTGCTGTCTCTTTCAAAAGTGTTTGGAATATGAACACTTGCACCAGAAAAACCAGAAGCGCAAAGTAGAACTATGTGAGTTATTTTGGTGTCAGTTTCCATGCAGGAGTGTCCCACATAAGCATTTTATTTGCTTAGGTGGTGAGAATTTCTAATGAATAGTTTGATTTATGAAGGTTTCAAATGTGGTTTAATGCTGCTGGATATCTGTCAGGTTTTAAAAATTACTATTTTTAACAACTTGATGAGCAGCACAGGCTACTGCTAATTACGTTGGTGGGGCCCTATATCCCCGAGGACTCATAATTATTATAAGGAAAAGGAATATAGAAAGGCTTAAAATGAAAGGACAAAATAAACATTAATTATAAGGAAAGAAATGAAGAAACAACAACAATTTATTTCAAAGACATATGAGTGGCCAGTTTGATTCTGTTTTTATTCTGTAGTTCTATTTTGAGGGCAGAAGTAAAAATGGAACCACCAGAGCATCAACCAGCATGCAGTTTCTTTTTGCCAAGTGGTTCTGAGATTGCTGGCTTTGCTCCCAGCTCAGAAACTTGCTACCTAGCTCACACTACAAGGTCAAACCAGTACAGGATCACACAAAATTTAATACAAAATGGGTTTTGGTTCTCATAGGTGCTTTTGCATAGGAGGGACCACACACAGTGATCTGTGAGGTGACTGCTCTGTATGTCGAACAGTTTCTGTGTGCCTTGCTGCACTGGTTTTCTCCACCCCAAATTCTTTTATCTTTAAAATATGTGCAATGCAGTCCTGATTCTTTGGAAGTCCCACCAAACTCCCAGGTAAGGATATATAGAATTGTAACCTCTATACACTCATACCTCGGGTTACAGCTGCTTCACGTTGTGCGTTTTCAGATTGCGCACCACGCCGAACTCGGAAGTACCAGAACGGGTTACTTCCAGGTTTTGGCATATGTGCAGAAGCACCAAATTGCAACCCACGCGCGTGCAGATGCAGCACTGCGGGTTGCCAACATGCCTCCCGCATGGATCACGTTCGCAACCCGAGCGTCCACTGTATTTTTTTGGTCAGAGGAACACAACACTGGAACTGATCAACATGGTCATCCAGTACTCAGGATGATAGTTGCTGCATGGAGAGCTGCCGTGCAAAGGCAGTTTTGAATGACTTGTTTACATACATGATTGATTCATTGTGAAAAAAGAAAAAGGTGAACCTCAAGCAGGTGCCCAAGGTGAATGTGGTTCACAGTTCAACTACCAAATACATTTCAACAAATGTTGTACCATGTAATCTTTAAAAAAATAAATGGTCTAATTAATGTGCTGTTAACTTCTAGGTCATATTTCTTCATGGATTAGGAGATACAGGGTAAGTGAAATATTTAGCTTGTTATATGATCTTAGCCTTTGAAAATGCAGCTTGCTACATAGAGAATATGCTATGTGTTGAATTCTCACTGCAGCCAAATCTACACCAGCTCCCCCCATGACAGCTTATTACTGGCTTATGTGCACTCAGTGCTCAACCTCCATATGTTAATACCATTACTTCTGAACAGGATTACTATATCCTGGGATTTTTCAGACTAGTTTTATTACTTTAAAAAATATTAATTCTGCATTTTACTTCCCTTGCACATGCCATGATACAACAATATAGCATTGTTAGTATTATCAGTGGGAGTGGCCTTAATCCTGTAGAACTAGCTTGGCACCCCACCTTCCTTTCTTGCCCCACCTTGAGCTCAGGGTGGCCAGGAGTTTTATCCTTTATTTTTCTCTCAATGACTAAACAGTCATGACTATTTATTGGGCAACACTTCCCAATATACACCTTCATTTTTGTTCTCCTTGAGAGAGAGTAATCTCTTCATCCACCTGCATAGGGAGAGGGAGGGTGGGAAAAGCATAGGTCTCCAGCAACAACTTTGGTGGGAGAAATAACATCCCCCCCAACATTGATCCTGTTATTCCAAGGGTACCTGGTTGGTGGCTGGGCTTCTCCCCATCACCATTCATTTCCCCCTGTTTTCCTGGCTAGGGAAGGAATCTATGTATGGTTTGGGGTGTAAAGATTCAGGTAAGAATCAATTTAGTGCTTGAAATGTGTTTACTGGTTTACATAGTGCCATGGAATGTATCCTTTTAAACTTACATGCAGGTTGCCACCTGATTTAAGTTAATGGCTGGAAATTAGTCTAGAAAAGAATAAACAGGAATCCTCTTCTAATATTTTTATTTCACATTGTGCTTCCCAACAAAGTAATTATTTTATACAGTTCAATCCAATGTCTATTCGTTCCAGTGGGGCTTAGTTACCAAAAGTTACATTTTGAAATTAACATTTAATTAACACATGTGCAGTTTAACTGGTTGTAGCAATAATTTTTGCTTTGCATTACTGTCTCACTTCTTTTCAGTCTTGAAGCTGAATCCTAATCTTTGCCTTACAGCCAGCATAAACTGCAAAATTATACTGATCTAAACATTGAAGAATTGGAAATCTGATTTAAATCAAATTTAAAAATAAATCCTGATAGAAATGGACCCTCCTTTTAAAGTGTTGGGTTTTATATCCTAAAAAGAGGATGCTAAATTGTGACATAAGTAATGACTTTAGATAGGTGTATTTAAATGAACTGGAAGATTTTAAATGACAAGCTTTTTTGTTTTGTCTGTATTCTAATAGGCATGGGTGGGCAGAAGCATTTGCTGGAATCAGAAGCCCCACACATAAGTATATTTGCCCACATGCGTAAGTATATTAATCCTTTTTGGTTAGTGTTCTTCCCCCAACCCCATTTTCAAAATTAGATGGCAATTACATGTTTTGTAACAGATGGCCTGAATGTTTTCTTTGAGAAACAAAGAGTTGCTGTATATTCAGCTTTTTGGTTCTTCTTAAAATTAAAAATTCATTTCTATTAAGCATATTTCCGTGATTTCAGTTAATTGCACACAACATAAAGGCACAGTTTTAATTCCCTGATTAATAGTTTGGTCTTTTGGAGATTTTTCATGTGCCAACCACTTGCTTGTTTGATAGTAGTGAGTAGCAGTTCCCAACAAGCAAGCAGTGATTTGAGTAAGCACAATTTCCTTTCACTTGTCTGTCATGTTTTTGAACGGTGATTCCTTCCATCACACATCCAGCATTACAGACAAGAAGGCAAATCCTTGGTTACCTGCATCTAGAATTTCTAGCTGCTTGAGATGACCAGATGGCTGCAAAAATCTGCTTGTGGGGCTCAACAGCATGCATCCAAGAGATTCTCCAGCTGTATTATTTGTTTGTTTCCATATACCCCACGCTTTCACCCAGTGGAAGCACAGGGTGGCTAACAGTATGGTACAACAATAGGAAATACAAGGTAGCAGGGAAATGCAGGTGCCTAGGGGCTTCCTTCTGAAACATTTTTAGGTTTTATCATTACAGGGGCTCTGGATTACATTAGAATTTCCTCTCCTGTGGAATATCCTTAAATAACTTGAGACATTGTACAGGTTGTGGTGCAGAGTGCAGCATGACACTTTAGAGAGAGACTGGAGAAATACCAAGGTAATTTAGGTGTGAGCCTGAAAAAACCATGCTTTGATCATTCCCAGATACACAAAAATGAATTTCAAAGAGAACATGAGCTATAAATGAAGTCATTAAGCTTATGACTTAAAGTGATAGAATCTTCAATATCCCACATTAAGTCCATGCTTTGCCATGTATCTTTTAAGTATGTACGGTTTTTTTATTATAGGACACTGATTCCCAAATGGTGGCTTGGGACCACCTGGGAAGTACCACTTGACAGAACTTCAAAACAAGGAGTATGACTTCAATGAAGGGGTGGGGCTGAAGGTGGGTCCCAAACACACAATCTTCATGGTGAATCCTAAGTTATATATTATACTGCCTTGTCCAAGTAAGCCAACCAATTTCAGGAATGGAAAAAAGCCCTTTATGCCCAAGTCTTGGATCAAAATGCTCAGTATTAGTCTTATTTAGGGACTGGTAGGTTGAAAAGGTGGGAAATAATAGGTCCGTAACATGTATTTTGTTTCATGATAGAAGGAACACAGGGAAACAGAATGTGTGAATACCAGGAAATGATCTATTGGCTCCCAGTGTGTCAGTGAGCACAGGAGGAGAAATGTACATGATTCACATAGCACTAATGTGATGGGTCACCATATTTGTTGACCAAGAAATGACAGGTATTTGAGCAGGGGTAAGAGGGTCAGAAAATTTCATTTCCTGTCTCAGCCAGTTACAAAAGTTTCTCTCTAAGGAGGTCCGCCTATTTTATATGGTCTTTATCAGGAGTTATCAGGAGTTACATATTACAGAAACACATGAAAATGGTTGTTTTGAATGTTTTTGTTAATTTTAAATAAATCTTTCTCCCCAATTTCCAGGCCAGTTATGCCAGTTTCTTTAAACATGAACATGGCTATGCCTTCTTGGTAAGTAGTGGATTTGCAATAATTTTGTCATTTTCTTTAGGTTTGTTGCATTCTCTTTCACTGAACGTACAATGTTATTTATTCCAAATGGAGGAATATTGAAGGAGTAGGTTGATTTTGGTCACTACATAGTAAAGTGAGGAAGTGACATGGATGCAATAAACACTGATTGAACCTATAGTCACCTTAATTTCACATAATGTATGATATAATGGACTATGGTCACAGTTGTGTCTTTTCTGTGGACTACAGCTCATAAAGAGGAAGAGGCCTATGTTTAGTCTAGCACAGATATCCCCCAACCTGCGGCCCTCCAGATGTTTTGGTCTACAATTCCCATGATCCCTAGCTAACAGGACCAGTGGTCAGGGATGATGGGAATTGTAGTCCAAAACATTTGGAGGGCCAAGGTTGGGGATGCCTGGAGCACATAGTCAAACACATTGCTGCCCATTATGCCAGTGTTTCCTTTCATTCACATGAATTGGGGTACTGACACATGGCCTTGTTCAGAGTTTGCTTTGTATTCCTCTATATAGCACATGTTGCTGTTTAGTTTCAATCATAAATGCGCCTTTTATCATAAAGACACAATAACCTCTGGTTTGGATCTGATCTGTGGTTTGTTTCAAAGCTCATGTTCATGTTCAGAGTTGCCTATATTGGAGCTCTTAAGACTTTTAAAAGCTGGATGACAGGCAGCTTTCTTCCCTACACACAGATTTAGTGGTAGAAAAGCTATATCATTTTATAATCATTCACAAAGTGCTTAAAAGCTCAGACGCGTTACCAGAAAAAGTGATCAGTATAGCTAACCCTACCTCTTGCTTGCCTCTCCCTTCTTCAACTCCATCCATCCAACTGTTTCCTCAAATCCTTGATCTCCATCCTGCATTCATTCAGCCACAATTCTTTGCAGACACTGTTGTTTCTCCCCAACAATCCCTTCCTGCCAGAAGCATTCAGCTTTGATCCCTAAGACCCTGTGTAAGGTTTTCTATGCCTGTTCATTTGGCCTCTTCTTTCCTTGGCTGTCTTTCATGCCTGTACATACTCTGGCTATTTTCCCTCAGGTTCTGTATCTTAGTCTACTGTTGACTGTCACCTAACATTTAAGCTTGCTACACCATAGTCTCCCAAAACCTTTACTACTCAATTATTTGTCTTGATGATACAACTCCTGCTGTTTCTGTAGTTGAGTGGTAGTTCAAGTGCTGTTGGGTGCCTAACCTCTATCACCTCTAGCCAGCATCACTAATGATCAGGAATGATGGCAGTTGTAGTTCATAAACATCTGCAGGGCAACACGTTGACTAAATCTGCTATAGCCCATGTAAGCTTTTAGTTCTGGTCCAGCTGCTACCTTGCTTGCTTTCCTTGGAAGCGGCGTTTCTCAAGTCCTCATCTGACATATGACAGTTTAGAGACACAAACTTTCAGTACCAAAGGTTTTGTCACCATCATGACCAGTAAATCCCTTTTTATATTGCAGCATAAAGAAAAAGGCTTTATTCTGCTAACACTATGGATTACATTTTTAACCACTTCCTGATTGTGTTATAATAATGGAAGCAGGTAGTGCTTAAAAACCTTTCCCACTAAATTTATCTACATTGTTTCATTTAAGGTTTGATATCTTGGCTCTCTCAGATTCACAGGAAGATGAAGCTGGGATTAAGCAAGCATCAGAGAATGGTATGTTCTATCTATAACAATGTTACGTTCAAAACAAAATCGAAAATTCTTTCTAGTAGCACCTTAGAGACCAACTGAGTTTGTTCCTGGTATGAGCTTTCGTGTGCATGCACACTTCTTCAGATACGTTCAGTTACCGGTAGGTAGCCATGTTGGTCTGCCATAGTCAAAACAAAATAAAAAATAAAAAAAATTCCTTCCAGTAGCACCTTAGAGACAACTAAGTTTGTTCTTGGTATGAGTTGGTCTCTAAGGTGCTATTGGAAGAATTTTTTAAATGTTATGTTCACTCCATGAGCAGAGCTTCTTGATCAGACCATCTAGTCCAGCATCCTGTTCTCGCAGTTGCCAGCCAGATGCCATGGGAAGCTCATAAGCAGGACATGAGTGCAATAGTGGTTTCTTGTGCTTCCCAGCAACTGGTGTTTACAACTACATCTTCATGAGCAGCTTGCTGCATTTCTGTGTTGTACAGTGAGAAATGGAGCCAATTTTTAGTGCCAAAGCTATGTGTATGGTCACCCTGCACATTTGGGCCTTCCCAGTGCCGGTATATAGCCCACTTTCCCCAGCGGAATTCAGTCCTCTGAGGAAAAAATGGGCCCCTATTCCTATTCTGATCCAAACCACAGAATGACTGCAATCTTAATAGAATGGGTTGTTGCCACAATTTGTGGCATGTAGCCAGGACATTTCTTTTGACCAGGGGCTGTATCCCATTATGTCACTCAACTTTTTGAATTACCATTCTATTTCTCACCTCTCTTCTCCCTTTTCTACTTGCAATTGCATCATTTGTGTTGCAGACAATAGGTAGGTTGCAGACAAGTAGTCTTAAAGTAATTTGAACTTGAAAATAAACCCTGACAAGGTGGTTCTGATGACTTCTTTGCTCCCACAACTAACCCAAAGCAGAATGGGAGATTTCTGCAACCTCCAATGCACTCCACCTAGTCATAATCAAATCTGTTACATGATCTGTATTGGGGCTCAATTCTTATGCAGTTTTGTTTTGATTGATAAACAAATTTATTGATAGCTTGCCACTTTTATTATATATTTTACAGTATTTGTATTAATATATATAAGTTCACTGCTTTGGGAGCCTTAGGTTAAAAATTGGTATATACTGTACAGGTAAGCAGACACAGTAGAAAGGCATGGGAAAATGGCTCACCCCCTTGAAGGTGTCTTGGCCCATAACTTTAGGGTAGATGGAATCATATTTGTCACCTAAGAATCAGTAGAATTTCACTGATGCTAGGAGTGTATTTAAATCTTTGCCTGTTTACCTCGTCCTGAGGTAGTCTTTTAGGTGAGGCTTTATAGCCTAGCAAGAAGAGAAGATTCTGATTTATTATCTGTAGCTATGCCTGCGGCTGGATAATTGGACTAATGTCTCATCTTTACCTATTAGCCCCACAGTGGCTCTCTCCATGACAGTCAATTGTCTACTTTTTGTGATGACCATTAACAGTTAGCTTTTTATGGTTGCAGTGAAAGCACTTATTGAGCAAGAAGTAAGGAATGGAAATACCCTCAAACGAATAATTTGGGAGGATTTTCTCAGGTAAAGCCAATTACTTTTTTTTTTACATCTAGCACCATTTCTGTGTAAGTTGAAAGTGACTTTTATAGTACGACACACCTGCTATTATTACCATATAACATAGAATTCTAGATAGTTTTCCCACTTACCATTTTTTTCTGTGACCTTCAAAAGACCCACAGCACATTTTTAGTGGCATTTTCTTGTGCATATGCTCATCATAGTTGTTTAGCATTTGGCAGCATAAAGTTTTCCTGGAGTTTAGTTTTGTGGATTGGACATACTCCTATTACCTTCCCTCAAAGCTCAGGTTGAGTAGCAATTTTCAAACTCATTAAATACGCTAAAAACAAAAGTTAGTTACATATGTTCTTGGCACTGATAGTTCTACCTGAAATCTACCTTGCAGACCTTTTAGGGAATGTTCTGATCTTGCATGCACTCTGATACAGGAATGCACAATCTGTGGAACAACCACTAAAGAATACATGTCAATCATTTTTATATGGCTTGTAAATGTTATAATTTCTAGGTTAACAGCATGAGGTACAGGAGATGAAGTGGTCCCTTGGAGCTCAAGCTATCGTAAAGGACGAATATGCTTAATTAAGTTTGGATCTTGTGCATGGGAGTTCGTATGGTTGCATTTGCTGTGTACAGCAGAGGACTGCTTAGAGCAAGATGCAAACAAAGACAGATTTGCTGTTTTTAAAGTAGAGTTTTACAATACATAGTTTCACAGACATGTCAGTTGCCTGTTAAGAAAACCAATACCTGTCCCTTTGCATCTCCTCAGTAGTGTCCCCAAACCCAGCCACTTTGCTCATTCTTATCCCAAATGAAAGGAAGGAGCTGTGCCACCTGAACTCCAACATGCTTAAAGGTCCTTGTAGAAGTGCCCATAGGAAAACAAATGTTTTACAATCGGCCCAAGGATTGGAAGTGAAAGATTCAAATACAGCTCACACTTGAAGAGAGTTGGGGTAGTGGAGAACATATTGCCTCAAGGAGGTCTGCCTTGTATTTTGAAGAACTATTAATGTAAGATCTATGTGTTTGATTCTAGAATATAAAAATGCAGATGTGCTGTTTGACCAGTTTCTAAATGTTGGTAGGGAAGCCTAGTTGAAATTACAGCATTTTCAGTGAGCATATTTTAATATGTAATTGCAGTAATGAGTGCTCTTTTTGTTTTCACTAGGGAGGAGCTTTATCATTGTACACAGCTCTCACAACAAATCAGAAGCTGGGGGGTATTGTAGCACTCAGCTGTTGGCTTCCGCTGCGGACCTCATTTCCACAGGTAGTGAGTGTACTGCTTTACTAAAATTCAAAAGAACTGAGGTTGGTTATGGTTATATTAAAAAAAGCTTTCCATTTATATTTCTGCATTCAATTCTCATGACAGAGAGGCATAATTATAACAGTCAGTGATAAAGGCAGCTTATAGCAAGTTAAAGAGCATTCTGTTTGGTCCTTTTCTCCATGCCTCTATCCCCTCTTAGATCTTGACTATAGAAAAATATAAACAGTATTTCATGAACCCAAGAACTTAAAACAGGTTCCATGCATTTCTAAAGAAGGTATTGTGATATCAGCTGGATGTTTCTTCAGCACCTTTCACTAGAACAGCACATGAAAAGGATATTTTCCTTAAAGTGTTAGTATGAGAGGCTTAGCCAGTGGGGTGCCTTCCGGATTCCTTTTCCCATCCAGCCAGAGTGTTGACTTCATGATGCTGACCTAGCCACTGTGACTCAGACTAACCTATGTCATAGAGCAGTGAGATGAAAGGGATGGTGAACTGCTTGGAGGGCTAAAATAAAAAGTTGTGCATACCTTTCACCTCTTAATGTTCTAATGTATTGCCTTTTGACAGGGTCCTATCAACTGTGTCAACAGAGACATTCCCATTTTCCAGTGCCATGGTGACTGCGATCCTTTAGTTCCGCTTATGTTTGGTTCCGTCACTTCTCAGACACTAAAGACAATGTTAAATCCTGGCAACATAAGTTTTAAAACTTATTCGGGCATGATGCATAGCTCGAGTATTGAGGTAATTGTTCTGCAATATACTGATATCATCTGAAGTGATGTTCTGTTTCTTTGTTTTCCATTTAAGCCATACAGTCATACCCCGGGTTGTGTTCGCTTCGGGATGTGTTTTTTCAGGTTGCAAACGCGGCAAAGTCACAAGTGTTTACTTCCAGGTTTCACCACATGCGCAGAAGCATTCTGTGCAGTTTTGCATGTGCAAACGCGCTGCTCGGGTTACGGACTTTTCGGGGTGCAAACAACACCTCGGAATGGATTGGGTCCGTAACCCGAGGTATCACTGTACTAGTATATAAGGCCTTGAAACAATTGTAACAATATAATTTTATTTCAAGAACTAGTTGAAATTTATTAAAACATTTAAAAAAACTCAATAGATACAATTGAAGGATAGGATACAACTGTAATAGACCTAACATTGTCCTGCACTTCCTCTTTCTAAGTAATACCACATTTTCAGGTATAGTGAATTAAACCAACCAAATACCCAGTATTTTGCAACATAATTCTGACTTCCTTAGCATGGAACCTGCTGACATTATATGCAATGCAGTCAGTCATACATCTGTACTCAGAATAAGTCCCAGTAAGTTCAGTGGGGGACGTGGGTGGCGCTGTGGTTCAAACCACAGAGCTAGGGCTTGCCGATCAGAAGGTCGGTGGTTCGAATTCCCGCAATGGGGTGAGCTCCTGTTGCTCGGTCCCTGCTCCTGCCAACCTAGCAGTTCGAAAGCACGTCAAAGTGCAAGTAGATAAATAGTACCGCTCCGGCGGGAAGGTAAACGGCATTTCTGTGCGCTGCCCTGGTTTGCCAGAAGCAGCTTAGTCATGCAAACAAAAGCCAGCTCCCTCGGCCAGTAAAGCGAGATGAGCGCCACAACCCCAGTCATCCGCGACTGGACTTAACGGTCAGGGGTCCCTTTACCTTTAAGTTCAATGGGGCTCACAGGTTAGAGCAAAGCTTTTCAAACTTTTCATGTTGGTGACACACTTTTTTAGACATGCAGCATTTTGCAACACAGTAATACAGTTTTACTAGCACACCGGAGGTTTAAACTAATCACTTCCAGCCCTGGAAGGAGTGTGGGGAGTGTTTGCGTGACACATCTACACACTGCAGCCAACACACCAACATGTCCACAAACACTCAGTTTGGAAAGACTCTTGGCTAAAGGGTATAGGATTATAGTATTGGTCCAAAACGGTGCACATACAATGGCAGGCTGACTGTATGTGGGACTTCCTTTTTTAGTACTGTAAAATGACAGTTCGTATTTCAAGTTTGGTTGAATGGAAAAGAATGTTTTCCAGGGTAAGAATGACTTTGCATTGTAAGGAATCCAGCCATATGCTTGGTTTTATTGTGTATTGATTCCTGCAATATGCGTAATTAAACTAGATCACTGTTTTTTTTTACCCCTTAACAGGAAATGATGGATGTGAAGCAGTTTATTGACAAGCAACTACCTCCAATTGACTGAAACTGTGTGAGAAACCTTTTGTTAAATGCACCAGCAGCAGTTGTCACCTGTACTAAATTGTTCCTTTTCATGCAGCCATTTCTAAAGTATTTCTGTGCCTACAGTGTTAACTGTATTGCAAAGACTAGATCACATAACTTTGAGAAGTAATGCTCTTTTCAAAACTTCACTGGCCGCAGTGTAGCTACAAGGCAGAGGAAAAGCATGTCAGAATATAATTAGGTATACTCCTCCATGCTTGATTGCTCCAAATTTATATTTGTCTCTTCATAACTGAATACCTCGTCTTTAAAATAATGGTTTAAATGAGAACAGTTTATGTTCCAGACCTGTTTTATTACTGCTTGCAAAATTGGCATTCATGTATTATACATACAATATGCAGTATGTAAAACTGAGTAAGCATGCAGTGGTAGGATAAGTATATATACTTAAAGATCAAGTTTAATCAATAATATTGCATGAGCAAGAGAAGACTGTTGCTCAGTCTTTAATTATTCCTGCACATTGATGAAATATAGTATTATCACCTCCCTGTGTGTCAAGCTACTTTGAAAACTTAAAGCACCTGATCTCTTAAGTCAGATTCCCACTCAACTGCACTTAATATGATTTTAATATAAATCTTTAATACATTGAATTTCTAGCATAAGCTTTCCTAAAGTGTTGCAGAACTTAAGCTCTCAAATCCTCATAAGTAGCCTAGTAAAATTTCTTAATTAAAAGTAAAAGAATATATTTTATGAACAATTATAGGAAAAGCAGGAATGTGCTGTGGTACAACCACTGATGTAATAGACAAGTGGATCTAGAAAAGTAATTGGACTCATTTTTCTTTGCACACTTAGCACAACAGTGTGACTTTTTGTTTTAAAATGTTTCAGACTAAGCCTTTGTCAGACTAGTATCTCCCCGCTGCCCTAAAGTTATGGCAAATATTTGAGAAATAAAATATTCTCCCTTGCTCAACCTGCCAAACCTTATTGCATTTTAATCTATACATATACAAATAAAATCCGAAGCTTCGTAAGTAACTTGTATAGCCAGCTTCAAAAATTTTCATCTAATGTATTCAGAAGCAGTATTGCAGATTTGGTGGTAGTGCAAATCATAAATATGTAGAAAAGTTTGGACATTTCCCCTCTCTTCCAGGCCATCACTGAAGTTCCACTATTTTGCTAATTGCCTTGGCATTACACTGCTGATACATAACTTATTCTTAATGATGCTGAAATTGCAGCTTCTGGGGTTTCTTCTATTATCTCTCTTCTTTATGCATATAATCCAAGCGTAGGAATACAATCCAACACAGTAATATGTGCACGAAGACAAGCATTTATTAAGTTACAGACGTTATAGTGTTCCGAGGATGTTTGTAATGTGACTGTAAGTACTTCTATCTAGCTTTGTGTATCACATTCCTTGAGCCTTGCTGGACCTTTTGTAGCTTCAGGGCCATCTATATACCAGCAGAATTGGGCAGTAAAGTGGTTCCTGGTCTGTACAAGTTCAGATTTCAGGTTTGACTGTTCTTAGCAGTCTCCCTAATTTGCTGTGTGCTAGGAGAGTTTGAATGAAGAACTGAAACATGCCACCTTTCCATTTATAGAAATGGATTTCTACATTGCATGCAATGCATTTCATACAATGCATTTCAGGAACAGCTTTACCACTTAATTCTGCTGTATAAAATTCAGCCCTTAAACAGCAGTGAATGCTTCTGTACTCAGCCTTCCTTCCAAGATATTTCAGTGCTGAGGACCTCTGCAAGAGCTGGTGTGCACAGGATTTCAATGAAACCAGTTTGACTCTCCTGAGTGCTTGTCCTGTTTATACTGGAGAATAGTTTTCAATATAAATTATAGCTTGCAGCAAAAGGCAATCTATCATTTTTCTGGCAATGTGTGAATTTTTTTCAGAACCTTGCTTTAACAGAAGTTGGTCTGCTAAAAAGTATTTCCAATGAAATAGATACGTTCTATTAAGCAGTAGTGAAAATAGATGTTTTGATTTGCTAGACTAGATTCATGTTTTATCAACTCGTGTGAAACTACTGAAATAAAAATGGTAGTACTCCAATAAGATACACATTTAGTTCACTTTGAAATTATAGACATGGAACATTTTGTCAAATCAAAATTTGATATCCAGTATTAGATGAAATACTTAATTGCCAACTTGCTGATAAATAGTAATTATATTGTATGTATATTACAGCCTAAATGCTGCATCAAAGGAAAAACTAATGACTTTATTTTACCAAGATAGGATGTAGCCTTTATTTTTCCCTTAAGTATTGTACAATGTCAATGCAGTGAATTGCTGAAGGAGTACAGTACTCTAACTTGTTATTCTAGATCTGTTAATTAAATGTTTGCCTTAGTGAGGTGTATTGCACTTCATTAAACTGCAAAATGCATCTTTTTATAAATAGGTGCTATTGAAACTCAAATGAATATAGTTTTAAGAATGTATTGTATAGGATGTTAATGAAGCCATATGTTTAGGCTGGGATATTTTATAAACAAATTTAATTTGGCTTTCTTTTATCCTAAGTTGTAGAAATACACAGTTAGGGTAACATCTTGATTTTATATTTGTTTATAGAAATAAATCTTGTTGAAATGGCTTTCTTGTAATTGAAAATTGTAACCTTTCTGTTACTGTGAAATAAACTCTGAACAACCAGTACATGAACCATTTCTTGATAGCAGAATAAAGGCTGCAGACTTTATATATGTAAAGTAAAGCAAAAGATGGAGAAGGGAATATTTCGTCTTTTAAAAGAACCTAATATTACCTTTCATTTATAAATCGCAAAGCCATTTGCAATGTGTGTGTGTGTACCCACCCACCCACCCACTGAAATCCATACAGTTAACTATCTAAATAGTAATAATTTCAGGAACAACAGCAGCAAGAATAAAAAATAAATCTTGCAGTAAGAGTCAGTAAATAAACAGAAAGATCTTTAACTGCTTGCAAAGGCATGCAATGTTTGTAGGGTGATAACTGACGCTACAATAGATAAGGTTAATATTAAAAGCAGGTGGTCTTTCAGATATTAGGGCTTTAAAGACCAATGTGAGCATCTTGAATTGCACCTGGAAATGAAGGCAACCAGTGCAACTGTTTTAGAATGGGTTAAATCAGACCTAAATGGAACCTCAGCCTGCAATCTGGCTGCTGCATTTTCGACCAACTGAAGTTTCTGCGTCATCTTCACTGCACTAATACGGTCTGGAAGTTGGCAGAACATGGAGTACAGTGGCCAAAGAATCTCCGTCCAAAAGGAATCATAGGTGGCAAACTAGCTGGAGCTGAAAAAGGCATGCCTAGTCATCAAAACCGTCTGAGCCTCCAGTGATAGTGATGAATCCAGGAGCACCCCAAAGCGGCAAACCTGCTTCTCCCATCCAGGGTGGTCTGCTAAGGGCTTAGTATTTATTTTTTTAAGCAATAAAAGTTTGGGTAAAATAAAAATGTCAGTCGATGTCTGAGTAATAATAATGTAGACTTCAGAAATACCGGTAACTATTAGTAGAAATGTTCCTGCAAGTATTTTGGCTCCAAGTCATTTAGGACTTTGTAAAACAAGCAGCAGCTTAAATTGGACCTTTTAAGATACTGGTGCTAAATGATCCAATTTGGCTGCCCCAAAGTTAACAACCTGACTCTGCAGCAATAATCCAATTCCTATGTCACCAGAGCACAGGCTACTTGTAACAAACTGTCTTGGTCTAAGAACAGCTCTTATTCACTGCCCAGAAAGCCTTTCCTATGGTGTTCTGCATGCTTAGGCAGCACATGCTGAAAAGCGTAGCATAATTTTTAACTGACGATAGGAAATCCCTGTAGTAGTTAGAAAATGCTGGAAGGCGAGACAAAGGTACGATATCCAGTAAATGGCGGGGGCGATATATATTAAAAAATGGACTTTGAGCTGAAGAAACCTTCCCGCATCCCACACCGACCTCTCCGCTTACAGGCCACCCACCCTCTGTGCCTTATACCTGGGTAACAAAGGAAGACCCCATCCCGATTAAGCACCATGAGGGCAAATCATAAGGCAAGGGATGCGTACACACCATACAGTTTTACATCTGAAAGGCATTCCTCCCACACACACCCCAAAAATAAAAGCAATGGGAACTGTAGTTTCCTCCTTGCAGTGCTACAGTTCCCAGCGCCATTAACAAACTGCAGCTCCAGAGATTCTTGGGGTGGTGTGTGCTTTAAATAGATCATCTGCTTCTCTTGCGGTTCCTTCCCAGACAGTCTCTCCTGATCCCGACTCTCTGATGGAGAAGCGACATTTTCTTCCAAGCGCAGCAGAAGCAGCCCACAGTGTCCCGCCATTTCCGCTGGGCGGGCGCAGCTTTTGAGCTTTGGTGAAGCTCCACCTTCCCCTCCCCTCCCCTCCCATCGATGTTTTCGGCTTTCCCGAGCACCGCCTGGCTCTCTTTGCTTAGGCTTGATGAGCGTAGCCTGGCGCCGAGGCTGCCGAGCTGTCGCTTCTGGGTCAGGCCGGTTTATGTGCTGTGAGCGGCCCGGGCTGTGGGTTGGCGGCTCCATCTTTGCTGGCGCCGGAGTCATTGCGGAGCAGCAGCAGCAGCAGCAGCAGCCGAGGCAGCGTTAGGCATTCGCGGCGGCGGCTGAACTTCGCTCCCCATCACCCGCACATCGTGGAGCGTAGGCGCCGCGGGCAGTCGCCATGAGCGCCGAGGATGAGATCATTCGCATCGCGAAGAAGATGGACAAGATGGTGCAGAAAAAGAACGCGGTGAGGCGATGAGCCGGCAGGGACCGAGTGCCGGTGTGTGTATGTGTGTGTGAGAGCGGGGTCGGGGGGGGGGGTTCCATCGAGCCCCTCGCGCGCTCGGCTTGAACGTCCGCTCGGCCAATCAGCTGCGCCTCGCGCTCAGCTGGGCGCCCGCCTTTTTTCTTTTTTTCCCCCGAGGGGGAGAACTGAGGGGCGGCTTATTTCGCGCGCGGATCCTCTTTTGTGAGGCCTCAACTGTCACCTTTCGGAATGTGGGTGGGGAGAGGAGGAGGAGGGTAGCACCTCGCTTCGCCCTCATGCCAGTGTGGCGGATGGAGCCGTTCCTCTGGGTGGCTCTGTCGACTGGTGACGGCACTGTACGTCAAAACAAGGCACTTTCACGGGCGACGTTTCCTGGGGAGCAGCCGGATCCTTGCCCCCCAAAGAACTGGCAGTCCAGGGACCCACGAAGTAAAGCTCTTTCCTGTGGTGTATTATGGCACGGGACTGCTTCGCCGGAGGCTGCCCCGTATTCTTGTCAAAGCTGGTAGCCATGGTATACTTGCTTAAAAATGTGGTGCTGGTTGTCAGAAGGGTGAACTCTTTCTCTTTTCACAGATCTGAGAAGAAAGGATGCAAAAATATGTTATGAGTCTCATTTGTTTGTTTGTTGATTCATTCATTCATACACAGTATATTTATCATACGAGTATTTATACTCTGCTTACTCAAATGAATTCTCCAGGCAGCTTGCAATATATTCGAAACACAACAAAGCAAACAAGGCTACAATACTACAGCAGGGCAAAGGTGTATCTGTTTCCCCTGGTTGCTCTCTGGTGTCCCATCAAATGCTGTTCTGGAACTGACATTTGAAGCGACCAGGTGTTATTCCCACACAGCCCAGGACTTAGTCATAGAATCATAGAGTTGGAAGGGTCATCTAGTCCAACCCCCTGCAATGCAGAAATCTCAGCTAGATCATAGACTCAGAATATGATTCACTGGTCAGCTGCGGCTGCCTCTCACTGTCCTGGCCTTGATGGCAGATGCAGGAGGAGGTGCTGGGGGAGCAAAGATGTTAACATGCCACCTCCCCAATAGGTATACGTTTTCTGGGTATCTGTCTCCACCTTTGATTCCATTTTCCAATGGGACAATAATTGCTAGTTTGCATTGGTTTTAACTGGCTTATGTGTCTTGTAAGTTTCAGCATCTTTTTGGAAAGGTTTGCTAGATATCATACCACGTGTTTATACCTCACTGCCTTTGAGTGTGGTTGTGGGGGCGGTGGGGAAGCTTTAGTCCCATTTTTAAAAAGGCAGATAAAACCATAAATAAATGACAGGATTCCACCTGAATATTAAACTATGCTTTATTTTATCTTTTAAACTTCTGTGGACATTTCTGCATACACGTCAGTTGATGAAAATGTATCACTCAAAGTGTGTTCAATAAACTGGACCTTACATTTGACATTTTAAAATGAAATTTACATCAACATGATTCTCACTCTTAAAAATAGAGAACTGGGGCAGTTGTCCATAAAAGTTAAGTGAAACAGGCAAAAGTTCCCAGCTAATTTCATAGTAATAGTGCCATGTGAATTCAGGGGGGAGGCATTCCATCATCACTGAAAGTGGTCTATGCCTTCCTCAAATATTTAAATTATAGCAGCTCCTTGGAATATCACAGTATTCTTTAGTGCACATGTATTTTAATATTTTTTGGCTGGTCATATGCAGAGAAGATAAATTTCACTAGGCTTGGTGAAGATTCTTTGAGAGATTTGTATATTTTTTCTGCAAATGGTAACCCTGGTCTGGCCAGTGTCATGTTTCCTAAAGTAGTGAGTGGGGCTAAAAATGTGTTCGATTAAAAATGTAAATATATAAAATGAGTTTTACCGTAAAACCTAAACCTTGTTAGTCTTCAGAAGGAATAACTTGGTAAGCCTTACATCTAAATGTGCCTCTGTGCTACTAAGTAAAATTAATTTTATCTGTAACCATTCCAGAAATTCTATAGCTTTATTCTAAATATGGATTCATTGTAGAACTATTAAGAAACATTATTTGACTATCTTTGATAATACTTTTGATTCAGATGGTATATTTTAGATGTCAGCTTCATATATTTTTCTCTGCTTGGTGAATTATGCCTTCGGAACACTACTTGAGGCTTGATACAGGGCTGTGTTAAAGGCTTTGTTACTGATTATGTATGCCACATTAACTTGGTAAGTGAGTACAGTACACAGTGATGTTGTAGGAACAGTCATGTGTTACAATTCTTATGGATTTGGGGTTGGATAACCTGGCCTCTTGTATTCTTCCAAGCCCTACGATGGGAGTTTCTTGCTGCTGACCCACACATCTCACACCTACAGATTCAACTGGTTCAGGCCCAGTGTGCATCAAAATACTATTACTTTTTAAAAAATCATATCAGCATGAACTGTATACTTGTGTTAAACCAAACCTTGCAAGTTATATTTCTGACTATCAATGCTTGTTCTGTAGTATAACCAGTGTAACAAATTACCTTATTGTGTAATGAATAGGTGCAAGTTGGCAGAGGTAATTTTGCACATATGGATTTTCAAAAATCGAGAGCAGTTGAGTAAGATTAGAGAAAAAAGGTAAGCAGTAGCTTTTCCTCTTATAAGGTATGGAGCCAGTATGTGTTAAACAACTTTACATGTGCATTCAGCTGCAATCCTATACTCACTTATTTGGGAGTAAGCCGCATTTAGCTCTGTGGGACATGCATTTGAGTAGACATGTATAGGATTGAAATTACAAAACAGTTGTACAAATTCATATCTAGTATGGCACCATACTTCTCAAATCCTTGAATATGGAACCTAATCTATAAAGACTGATTCTAAAAATAATTTTGAACTATTTTCGCCTATGATAGTTTTATGACAAATTGATTTCCTATAGAAATTATAATGTTATTCCTAAAACCTTCTTATAAATATTTGTCTAGCAAATACTGCAGTTCTTATACTGTTTGTTTTTATTGGGTTTGATCCAGAGTAGGTCAGGTTTAGAACAGAACCACTGAAATGAATGGGACTTAAATTAGTCATGACTGAATTAAGCATTTTATTTCAAGCAGTCTTATTTAAAAGTGAGCATGTTTTCCATGTTGATTGCCTACAGTGCAGTACTACTTGTGTAAACTGTTTTGGTTATTGCATCCCAATCTTAATTTAGTTTAGGAGTAAGGCCCGCACTGTTCATTGGAATTTGATTATTAGTACATTTGGGACTGTGGCATAAAGCTACAGTTTTTAAAAAAAGTTTCCTCAGATATAAATCCTTCTGGTTTCTGGTTGAAATTTTAGATTCTGTTGATTTTAGAGGGAAAAAATCTGTTCTGCCTCTGAATTTTCTTTTAACTTAAGACCGTCTTACTGTCTAGTTCTCTGAATGTTTACTAAGTTCTGAGTTCAACAGAACTTGGTCTCAGATAAGTCTAGGGAGGTATTTCATAGACAAATATGAGCCCCATCCCCAAGTGTGCTTAGCTCATGTATTGAGTCCTTACAGGTGAAACTCAAAGAATTAGAATATCGTGGAAAGGTTCATTTCTTTCAGTAATTCAACTTAAAAGGTGAAACTAATATATGAGATAGACTCATGACATGCAAAGCGAGATATGTCAAGCCTTTATTTGTTATAATTGTGATGATTATGGCGTACAGCTAATGAGAACCCCAAATTAACAATTTTAACTTTGGGGTTTTCATCAGCTGTACACCATAATCATCACAATTATAACAAACAAAGGCTTGACATATCTCACTTTGCATGTCATGAGTCTATCTCATATATTAAACTCCAGTAGCTAATGAAAACAATTGCTTACATAAATCGACTTTTCCATGATATTCTAATTTTTTGAGTTTCACCTGTATATACACTACCACCACCACAAAAGCTTATCTGGTAGTCACAAGGCATAGGGCTTTCTCATTGGTGTGACCTGTCTTTTGGAATTGCCATATTCCCTGGTGACATGCCCTTTCTAGGAACTTACCAAGGCATTTGGAGAAAAATCTATTGAGTATTTGTAACATTGCTTTGGAATTGTTTTCATTTTTCACATAAACTACCTTGTGGATCCCCCAAAGTGAAAGACAGGGTATATATTTCCTTAATCGCAGTACTGCTTCTTGCATTAAGTTTCCATATGGGCGGGGTATAACTAATAATAAAATTATTATTATTATTATTGCAAATAAATATATGGCTTTGCATTTATCTTTATTTAAGCATCAAGGTAAAAGAGAATAGTTTCATGCACACTTTTTAGTTTGTTTGTCATGTTACTGCAAGTAACATTCCCTTATCACAATCTTTCATTTGGTATTTCAGAAGATAGTAGGTCAGGTTGAACAGTGAAAACTCCTGCTGTTTATTCAACACAGGCTTTATTTTGTTACAAACCTTCTACGTACAGGCAACCCTCATTTTACACTGTGGTTCCATTCCAGCTTGCATCAGTGGAGTGTGTGTAAGCCTGCTCTGTTCATCCCCTGCTCTGTTCATCCCCTGCTCTGCCCCTTTTATGATGTCTTTATAACACTTTGGGGCTTGACGACAGGTTGTTGTTGTTCAATCGTTCAGTTGTGTCCGACTCTTCGTGACCCCATGGACCAGAGCACGCCAGGCACGCCTATCCTTCACTGCCTCTCGCAGTTTGGCCAAACTCATGTTAGTAGCTTCGAGAACACTGTCCAACCATCTCATCCTCTGTCATCCCCTTCTCCTTGTGCCCTCCATCTTTCCCAACATCAGGGTCTTTTCTAGGGAGTCTTCTCTTCTCATGAGGTGGCCAAAGTACTGGAGCCTCAACTTCAGGATCTGTCCTTCTAGTGAGCACTCAGGGCTGATTTCTTTAAGAATGGATAGGTTTGATCTTGCAGTCCATGGGACTCTCAAGAGTCTCCTCCAGCACCATAATTCAAAAGCATCAATTCTTCGGCGATCAGCCTTCTTGATGGTCCAGCTCTCACTTCCATACATTACTACTGGGAAAACCATGGTTTTAACTATACGGACCTTTGTCGGCAAGGTGATGTCTTTGCTTTTTAAGATGCTGTCTAGGTTTGTCATTGCTTTTCTCCCAAGAAGCAGGCGTCTTCTAATTTCGTGACTGCTGTCACCATCTACAGTGATCATGGAACCCAAGAAAGTGAAATCTCTCACTGCCTCCATTTCTTCCCCTTCTATTTGCCAGGAGGTGATGGGACCAGTGGCCATGATCTTAGTTTTTTTGATGTTGAGCTTCAGACCATATTTTGTGCTCTCCTCTTTCACCCTCATTAAAAGGTTCTTTAATTCCTCCTCACTTTCTGCCATCAAGGTAGTATCATCAGCATATCTGAGGTTGTTGATATTTTTTCCGGCAATCTTAATTCTGGTTTGGGATTCATCCAGCCCAGCCTTTCGCATGATGAATTCTGCATATAAGTTAAATAAGCAGGGAGACAATATACAGCCTTGTCGTACTCCTTTCCCAATTTTGAACCAATCAGTTATTCCATATCCAGTTCTACCTGTAGCTTCTTGTCCCACGTAGAGATTTCTCAGGAGACAGATGAGGTGATCAGGCACTCCCATTTCTTTAAGAACTTGCCATAGTTTGCTGTGGTCGACACAGTCAAATGCTTTTGCTTTTGACGACAGGTGCTTGTGCACAATTGCGTATCATTCGGATGTTCCTAAATTGATCGTTGCCTGTATTCTGGAATCTATACTGTTTCTTTTTCTTTCTCTGAAAGATCAATGGAAGACATACTCCTTTTAGTAGGAATTGAGCTGCATTCATTAGTACATTTTTATTTACATTAGTTTTACAGTTTTTGAGATCCCTTAGTGAAAAGCATTTCCATAGTATCATAAACGCATGTTGAATACAGGAGAGGACAAAGCTACCATCAGGCTTGTATGGCTATACTGTAAGTCAGTAAACAACTCTTCCAAGTTTTTGACTGAAACAAGTGGAGTGATTTCTGCCTCTTACATCATCTAATACAGGTAGATTCCACAATTACAATGGAAGATAATACTCTCTGCCCATTCTGCAGCTAATTTAGTTGTATTATGCTAAGTTTTGTATGTAAATTATTACAAATATCATAGGCAATAAGCTATAGCTCGAATCTGTTCTTTTCATTTAGGCTTAAGATTCAGAGAATCTTATTTGGACGGATACTTTCTTTGATTGCATTTTAAAGTTGTCATTTATTTGTTAGATTAAATAAGTTACTAGAAATGATAGTATTTATTTTTGTGACAAATTTGTTTGCACAGTTGTAAACAGATGGATTAAAACTTCAAATATTTGATTATGTTTAGTTGCACAAATTCTAATAAGCTGAGAAAGGGGCAGTACCTTTTTAAAGAACCTTTAAGAAATCAAGTTTTAGATGGATTTGTACCTATTTACTTGGGAGTAAGCCCCATTGAACTGAGCTTAAATCATTGGAAGACAGAAGTAATGTGGGTGGGTGGTTCCTATGTCTGAGATATTGACCATTTTCCAGTTTTGGATGAGATTACTCGCCTCTGAAATAATATAGGTTTGGGTCCATCTTTGTCTTTTGTGACTTGTGTAGCCTTAGTGACTAGGAACCCCTTTTACTGGCTATGGCGGCTACGCCAACTATGACTGTTCTTGAACAGGGACAACCTGACAAGGGTGTTCATAACATCCATACTTGATCATTGCAATGTGCTCTGTGTGGTGGGACTATGCTTCT
The DNA here is from genome assembly GCF_009819535.1 of Lacerta agilis. Taxonomy (NCBI): domain Eukaryota; kingdom Metazoa; phylum Chordata; class Lepidosauria; order Squamata; family Lacertidae; genus Lacerta; species Lacerta agilis. Next base: position 49,096,385 of record NC_046318.1, on the reverse strand, counting down.
CCATGGTTTGGAAGCTCTAGCTGGTGCAGAATGCTGTATCTAGACTGTTGATGGGGACAGACTACTCTCAGCACATAACAAGAGTGCTTAAAAGGACTACCTCATCCCTTGTATCCCTGCTTGCTCACTGATGGGGGAGTCTCTGTTGGTGGTTCCCCATGGCTCTATTATACTTTCATTTGAGACCTTAGTTGCTAGGATGTCTCTGTTTTGTCAGGAGCCTGGCACAATATATTCCACTTCTTTATTACATACCCTTTACTTACTTTTAGTGGCCTTTCTCTTTAGAAGGTGTCTAAAGAGAAGTAAGCTAGTAGCAGAGAGGTTAGTATAGTACAGTAAAGTGAATCGCATGCATAACTGTGCTCTGCTAATCATAACTGCTTTTAATCTGTGATAATACAGATAACTGTTGCCTTTAGCTTGAGAGCCCAAATTAATTGATGTAAAAGTGGAACTTTCATTGTTGAGCCCATCTGATTTAGGTGCAAATTGTACTATATAATGAAAAATCCTGATCTTACTGTGCTGTGTTCTTAAAATCTCATTTCAGTACTCTTGAGGGATTGGCTTGCAGTTAATTTCAAAATATTAATTTAAAATTACTAACTATATTAAATATAGGTAGAATCTAATATTCATATGACTGCTTCAGTAAAATATATTTTCTCACCTCCTACCCCTTTTGAAAGTAAATTAAAGTTTTAGCACTTAATAAAATTTGGAATAAACAACAACTATATCATTAAAACTGGTGAAAATTTAATGGAACAATTGCTCACAAGTTAAATTGTATTTGCCTTGGGAATGCCAAGTCAAAGTTTTGCTTAAGTGGGTTTTGTAATTAACTATAACCTAGAGGTACAGCAATGACCCTAATTCTGTGCAGGATTTAGTGGGAAGGTGCAGTTATTTAACAAGCATCCTAACAACTGCTTGCCTCACAAAAAAAGTGAACCTCCAACTCAAGATTGACTAGTCAGATTAACGTTGTTTGGAGAAACCATCAGTTGCTCCTAGATGCTTGTGAAATAAATATCTAGGCTGATCTATCAGTGTTTAGGTTTATCATAAGTGTTTTCATATTGTGGAACTAGCGTTGAATAAAACTGCTGTGTTTCATAGTAAATATTCTTTTAAGTATATGAGAATATGCATACTGAATCTTTTTACAATATATTTTACAGGCTGGGGCTCTTGACTTACTCAAAGAACTTAAGAATATGCCCATGACTCTGGAGTTATTACAGGTATGTCTTTCCAATGCTGCAGTACCTCTTATATACATTTTATACCATAAACTTATGGAAACAAATTTTCCTTTGAAGCCTTCCCTTACTTTCCCTGCATCTGACATCATATATGCCCATGCAGCCTCCACCTGACATCATATATATGATGTCAGGTGGCGGCTGCATGGGCATGTCTTCCCCAAAATGGCCTCACAGATCAGAAGGATAGGCCTGGTCTGGGCCAAGTTTGGCCTGAAGGTCAGAGGTTTTCCACCTCAGTTCTGTAGTCACTTTAGATTGTTGTTCCTATGGAAGGGAATGTGTTCCTGTAGAAGGGAATGTACATGCACGTTAGTGGAATTACTTTGCTGCTGCATATTTGTTGCATATAAAAGGTACTTGAATCTCTATGACTGATTATCCCTGGGTATCAGAAATGTTACTCTTTAAGGAGAAAGCTGAACATCAATATACATGCATTCCAAGTTGCCTTGATAAAAATGCATGTAAAAGTTTTTTTTTAAATCAAAATTGACTATGGCAAGCATAGTATCACATCTTATGATAGAAATTCAGGATGTGAATTTTCTTTATTTAGCTGGCACCAGCCTGAGAGAAACTTGCATAAGCCTTTTCTGCTGCATTAGAGGCAATTCTTTCTTGCCAGAGGCAAGCAGACAAGAGGCTTTTAAAAACATGTGTAAGGAGACCTGTACTACATATATGCAAGCTCACCATTACTAGACTTAATTTTTACTTTATTTGGTGCTGAACTTTGTTTATGATTGAATTTGCTTTTAGAGTTGGAATAGGATTAAAATGGAACCAATTTAATAAGAGTTGCAGTCTGAAAATATGATTAAATGAAAATAAAATTCTTGTAACAAATGCACATTATGCCTAGTTTCTGAAGAAGTATCTGAAGAAGTATGCATGCACACGAAAACTCATACCAAGAACAAACTTAGTTGGTCTCTAAGGTGCTACTGGAAGGAATTATTTTATTTTGTTTTGACTACGGCAGACCAACACGGCTACCTACCTGTAACTATGCCTAGTTTGTTCAATTCTCATTCTCTCGCTCTCTGAACTGTAGATGGCAGTAGTACTCTTTTAACACTGCTTGACTGGAGTATAAGTGAAGATGATTAACAAAATGTGATTAAAAACAAAATCACAAAATAAATCTTGGTAGTCCATAGGTTTCTTTTTCTTTTTCCCATCCCATGGTTTTCAGATTAGTTAAGGCAAGCAGTTATACGTGGATAAAATATAAGTTTTGAAAATTATAATGAAAGTTTATTTGTAACTTGTATCATTCAGTCATCTAGCCATGCTCACATTAAACTTGGAAGTTATGCTACAGAAGTCTAGTTGCATTTAAAAATATATATTCAGTTGTCATGTAAAAGTATAGTAGTATAAAAAGTATTCATTGATAAGACTTAAAAGTGGATTGTTAAACTATTTATCCCATAGTTTGAAGTCATTGAAAAGAAAGATATTGTTTGTAATTTTGCACTGAAGAGGGACTTTATCCATATTCGGTGTGTGTATTTTCTTGGAAGGAAAAGGATTTGCTTATGAATTCGTAACTCTTAGTGTGAAGACTTTGGCTCAAGTAGTTATAAAAATCTATAAATCATCTAGATCTATAAGCCTTTGCTAAGTTTAGAAATCACACTTAACAGTTTTAGCTTAGAAGGTATCTGACAGGATATATTTGCGCTAGGTGTATTTAAAGCACTTGCCTAATGTATTGCTTTATAACAGATGCTGTTCTAGAACCATATTGTCAGGTTACTTATGATCAACCTGCCTCCATAACACTTAAAACTATCTCCATATTCAACAGGGATGTATATTCTAAAACCAGCAGTTTCTGACAATTAGAAAACAATTTAAAAAACAATTTCAGATAAAAATTCCATCAAGGCTTTCTCCTTGCAGTAAACCAGATTCTCTTAAAATAATTTCCCTTGAAGGCTTGCAGCAAGGAGTGCAAAACATGCACTTCTGCTGCTCTTAAAGGCATGCTTGTTAATTAACCAGGTAGTTGTCAAAGAGGATCTTAATTAAAGAGAGACAGGGCAAAAGCCCTAGAGGCAAGAATATTAGCTAACCTCCCTTGGATATCAACACTGCAAACAGTTCTTTTATGTCAGTCCTTGTCATAGCTGTCAACTTTTCCTGCGAAGAATCCTATTTGGAATAAGGGAATTTCCCTTTAAAAAAGGGAAAAGTTGACAGCTATGGTCCTTGTATATGTGGAGAATTCTTGAAATAGAAAAAATAGAATGTTTGGCTGTGGCTTTAAAAAAATTAAATTACTTCGGAAATAATTTGCTGTTTTTGCCCAATATCTGATGGCTCCATGCAGTTCTGTATTCTCTCAATTGTATTTGAAATCCTTGTAGTGGTTCTAAATATCGCAATATATATACCTGCTTTTGAGTGTTGATACTTGTGCTTGGTTTCAGTCTACAAGAATTGGAATGTCAGTGAATGCAATACGCAAGCAAAGCACAGATGAAGAAGTTACATCCTTAGCAAAATCTCTCATTAAGTCATGGAAGAAGTTATTAGGTATAACTGATTTTTTTTCCTTCTACAACTTCCAGATTAATATACAGAATAATAGATTTTTTGTTTGTTTCTGTCGTTCTTGCAAAACCAACTAACTGATACATGAACCCTCCCTTCATTTTGTCTTTTTTAGAGGACAGATATTTCCACTGCAATGGGGCAAGGAATACAAACAATCTGGCAATAACCTGGCAACAAATTGGTTGTTCTGGGTAGGGGACATGGTTGTGGGTGGAATGTGGAAGCTGGATGTTATTGAGAATGCTCTACAGTATCAGTGAGGTTTTCATTGGACAATTTGGAAAGATTGCACAATAGGAAAATAACACTATGAGATATATATATTAATGTATAGCTGCACATCAGACTGTTTTGTAGAAACCAATAGTGGATAGTTTGTAAAAAGTTATTCAAAAAATAAATACATAAATTGAGGAATGTGAAAACAATTAAGAGCAGGCAAATTTCTTATATTATTTGCTATATATTTATATACATCACATCACATTGGTTATATCAGTCAAAATATAAGTTTCTCACTAAAATTGTAGAGCACAAATTAATAGTATATAAAATATGACCATTTAGCATCTTAAAAATAGTCTAGATATAGAAGATATTTTCATGCTTCATTTACACTGTAAATCTATAATTGTTCATCTAGATTTTATATAATACATGATTAAGATTACCCTTTTCCTCTAAGGTGATGAAATAGGCATGTATACCACAGCCTTGACTCAAAGTGTGACTCTTCATATTCTTGTTCTGTCTAGGATTAGGCCATTATATTATATGAATGTCATTGATCTTCTCTATGCCCTCCACCCCTTTACTGCAAGAATAGCAACACCCATAGATTAGCAGTGACAAACCTTCAACAGTGATTTGAAGTTATGACATTTGTGGGCCATCCAATAAAGTGCATACTTGGTCTTATAAGAAAGTACTTTACTGATATAGAAACTTTATTAAACTACCTACTATTTATTTATTTTGGAACCTCACTTTCTGTGCTTTAGGTGATACGGACTTAGCTTGCATGGTAGTTGAATGAATTACTGAGATAATATATATTAAGTACTTACACTTTGCTCTATAAATGATACATATTGTATGTATATGTATATATTTATAAATATATATTTCAGATGGACCAGCAAATGATAAGGATTCTGAAGAAAAGAAAAAAGAAGCAGCTTCTTCATCACAAAACAGTCCTGAAGCAAGAGAAGAAAGGTACGTCTTTCACCCTTGGTGTTAGTGGTAGAAAAGAAGCAGATGGTCAGGGTAAACATCTTCTGTGCTTATTCAAGGAAATGGACTGCCCTGCCTACCTAGCGAGCAGAGTGGTCGGGTTAAGTTAGAGCTCCTGAAAACTCAACCTTCATATATTTTTGGTTTCTCAAGTTCTTGCATCCCCTTTCCACCTTCCCATCTTTGACCAGCATGTACTAGACAGGCAGCTCTGGAAACCATATGGTCACAGGGAGCACATTGCCAGGCTGGTGGTTTCCAGAGGAACTTTTACTGCACGAAGTTGTGTCACCAATGAGCTACAGCTCTGCCACAGCTGCTGAGAATGCTGCAGCTACAGGAAAGGGGACCATGGTGCCACAGCAGGTGACTCCCTCTACTTTCATATCAGGTAGGTAGGGGACAAAGCATGACCACTCAGTCAGACACTCAAATGCCTGGAAGTTGAGCCTATCAGCACCATGCCTCACAACCAAGCAGTGTCAAGTGAGATGAAATGGGAAGGCCTGGAAGAGCCCATCCTGCACAGCATGTTTTTGGCACCAGACAGACAGGTGATGTGAAATAGAGTGGGTGAGTACCTCACCACTCCTTTCCTGATCTCACTGGGAAGGGATCTTCTTCCCAGATTTATGAACTGAGTGAAGGTCTCCTAGGCAATCAAATGGACTTATCCATCTGTCACACAGAGCCTCTTATGCCTAGTCTAAAGTCAAATTCCCTTACAAAAGACAAGGAAAATAGACCCAGCTCCAGGGCAGGTTTAGACACATGCATTAGAGAGGCCATGTCACAATTCAGAAGTTCATCCTTGGAACTTTCCATTTTCACTGTATACTATTTGTGGGGGTGTCTGCATTAACAACATTCCAGGGCAATTTTTTCATTAAAAATGTCTGTAAGACAACAACTATAATACATTTACAAAGCATTATAAGACATGCATTTGCAGACAGTCTTTGATAGGAGGTGTAGTGGAATCCTGCAACCCCCCCCTCCAGCCAATTATCCACCGCTTGAGCCCAGTGGAGCTTTAAACAATGCAGAGGAGGTTTGCAGAAACCCTTAGCAGAAACAAAACGCACAGTAGGCTACCACCACTTCCCTTCTATGAAGCCCGGTAGAAGTTTCAGTCACACTTCTACCTTAATTACCCAGACTTCACACTTTGGCACACTTTACCGTGTAGCCAAATAACACTCATAAAACCTGGTAGGGTCCGAGTTGGCTAGGCGCTGGACTCAGCTTCACTTTAACCAAAGGCAAACAAGACAACAAAACTATAGTTCAAAAGTTTATTAAAACTAAAGATTAAAAAACAAAGGTTACTCGTTTCTTAGAAAAGAGTACAACCAGAAAACAAATACATTGTAAAATATGACTGGCTAAACATACTCACGAAAAGACTTCAGCTAAAATAAAGAAAGTTGTTCCCTGGCTCTGCCCTCCGGCTAGAACGCATAGTTGGTTTCTTGGGCAGACCCGCTGCCCACAGCTGAGGTTAACAGCCATCCTGGTCTGACAAAAGCCCACAAGAGTCTGACAATTAGCATCCTTAAACGCTGGATTGATATCAAGGTTACCACTTAGCATAAATCCACGTTGGACTCTAGATAGCCCCTTAAAGGAGGATGAAGGGAAAGTTTATCTTAAAGCGAGAGCCAGGCACGGCGGCAGGCCCGCATTCCCAAAATGCCACTTTTCGTATGCATGGCAACCCCAAGTTCACCTCTGGAGAGGCCCCCTTGCACTACAGGAGGGGTTGTGCAAAAAGTTATACTACAGTAGGGTGCTGGTCTGCAAGAAAGATCATCCTGAAATACTATCACTCTCACATCCCAAGGTTGAGGAATGCCCTCCAGGAACCAGAAGAGAAAACAGAAATTTTCTTACTGTGACTTGTTCTTTTCTGGGATTCCCAAAGGGCATTCTACCCTTCTCTTTCTTTCAGGACCAGTACATGGGACTTTTAAAGGGTTCTGCCTCACTACACATGTGAGAGTGGTGGAGAGTGCCCCCCTTTTGTTCTCTACCTTTTTATTGTAGTTTTTATTGTCACTCAAGAGTTTAGTTTATATTCTAGTATGGAGTGGACAGGTAGTGTTTGCTCTGGTCTGAGAGAGTAGAGCAAGCTTTCACGTGGAGAAGCAATTGAAGATGTTGACTGCCTGTTTGCTCCAGAAAGGGGGCCATCCTGAGGTTTAACCATGCTTTCTGGGAGTCTCAAATAACAGAAGTTAATTGTGAGAGGGGGATTTGTTTTCCCTTGTAGATACATTTAATACTAGATACATTTAAAACCTTTGCAGATATATTTAATACTAGGGAAAGCAGAAATCCTGTGCCATTGAACTGGGATATATGAGTGAATAACAAAGGTTATGAACTGACTATAGGCCATTCTTCACCAAACTGATGTCCTCCAGATTGCATCAGCCCTACCTAGTGTGGCCATGCTGGTTGGCACTGATGGGTGATGTAATCCATAACATTTAGAGAGCACCAGGTAGGTAAAGGCTGCCATAGATCCTACCCTGTTTATACCTTAGTTTACTTCTTGCATTAGAATACACAATATAATATCCTGATATTTGACACAACTATGAGAACTGAGAGTTTTTATTGGAATACAGATAATAATGTAGATTTTGTCTTGTGCTATAATTTAAAACAGAATAAATTCCAAAATGAATACATCTAGTCACTTTTCTGCTACTTGTGTGAGCGCAGTGGAGTCTAGCATTGTTCTTTGCACTTATGTCAGCTATAATTTGTGTGTCTGTTTGGTGTCATTTTCTTTTCAGTAGTTCAAACTAGAACATCTCAGACATTAGGTAGTACAGTGGTACCTCGCAAGACGAATGCCTCGCTAGATGAAAAACTCGCTAGACGAAAGGCATTCGCTAACGAAAGGGTGACTCGCAAGATGAAGTTTCCTATGAACATGACTCGCAAAATGAAAACGTTTTGCGATTCCCCCCCGTCAAACCGCGCTTCCTCCGACTGTGCTTCGCAAGACGAAATTTCCGCTATACAACAGCACTCGCAGAACGAATTAATTTCGTCTTGCGAGGCACCACTGTACTGTCTTTCATTTTGATTTGTGACTTAACACAGGCAGCATTCAGGTGACATGGTAAATAACCAGTTGCTGCTGAAGCACTCCTCTTCTAGCATGAGCAGGATCAACAAACCACAAGCCTTGGCCTTCCATGGCATCTCAACCAATACTAGTGATTGAGAAGCCCAGATTGGCAATTGCCTTCAAGTTATGTTTTGGAGAGAAACAAACCATGAGCAATGATTTGAACTGATGTGAAGCCAAGGCTTCTGTTAGTTGCTTGTGCCAGGGAGGAGAGGGGTCGAAAGTGAGTATACTAGCATACGCTGCTCATTCATGATAAGTCAAACATAGCCAATACTTACTGTAACTTTTAACAAGGTTGATTGAGGCCTTTAAAAATAAGATTTTCTGTGGAACTGTGTCAAATGCCACCTCTTATTTCTATTCAGATTAGAGTATTAAAATATGTAAGCCATTTCTAATATTTTGGCTAGCATATAATTAGTGCTAAAGGGTGCTCGGTAATGAAACTGCCTTAATAACTGCTTTATGTAATACTGCATTTTTTAAAATTATTTTTTGGTATCTGTACTTAGCTATGCCCCAACCTCTATTTCATATTTTAGACACAACTCTGAGCATTGATGGCTTTTATTATTTCCATTGTTATTACTATTTGCATTTTAATGTTTAATGTTCCCCCCCTTTCTCTTTTTTCTCTTTATATTTTTTGCATATAATGAAAACAGCTTTAATCAATAAAATACTTTAATAAAGAGAGAAAGAGAAACTGACCAAAGACCAGTTACATTGCAGAAATACAATGAAACCATATTAAAACAAAATATTTTTCTTTGTTTAGTAGTTGCAGCAGCAACTCAAGCAGTAAGAAAGAAGAAGCTAATGCTTCGTCAGAATCATTTATTTCCTCCTTTCCTCGAGCTCCAAGCACATCAGATTCTGTACGGATGAAATGCCGAGAAATGTTAGCGGCGGCTCTCAAAACAGGAGGTAAGGATTGTACTACCACCTTTACAGGTCATCCTGCTTAACATTTCCTCTCTAGTGTTACTTGCAGTTGTAGTTGTACGGCTATTTTGCAATGTAAATACCAAGTGAGTGGTGAGGTAGTTTTTTGATAGATGAATATAACTAACCTCTCTATCATATATGTCCATTGGAAGCGGGTAATGCGCTTTGTGACAAGCCTTCATATAATACAGTGGTACCCCGCAAGATGAATGCCTCGCACAACGAAAAACTCGCAAAACGAAAGGGTTTTGCGAGTTTTTAGTTGACTCACGAGACGAATTTGTCTATGGCTCTTTTTCGCAAGACGAATTCGTCTGACGAGATACCACTGTAAGCACCGGAGCCTTGCCGCGCCGCGTTTTAAAGCTGCAGCGAGCGAGCAGCAGCACTGCTGTTTGCTCGTTGCAGCCTTAAAACGCGGCACGGCGAGGCTCCGGTGGGGAGAGGCGGCGTCGGATCGCGGCCGGCCATCCAAAATGGCGGGCGCGAAACGACTCCGCCCCCCACCGGCACCGGAGCCTTGCCGCGCCGCGTTTTAAAACTGCAGCAAGTGAACAGCAGCACTGCTGTTCGCTCATTGCAGCCTTAAAACGCGGCGCGGCGCGGCTCCGGTGGGGAGAGGCGGTGTCGGATCGCGCCCGGCCATCCAAAATGGCGGGCGCGAAACGACTCCGCCCCCCACCGGCACCGGAGCCTCGCCGCGCCGCGTTTTAAAGCTGCAGCAAGCGAACAGCAGCACTGCTGTTCGCTCGTTGCAGCCTTACAACGCGGCGCCGCGCCATATAGGGAGCTTACCTTTTGGCTCCGGTCGGGAGGGGTGTTGTCCATCGCGTCCATCTTGGATCGACTGTGCACTTTAAGTGTTCTAGAAGAAATTTTGATAAAGGGTGATAGAGAAATGTGTTGAATAAATGTTTTACTACATATTAATAGTAATACAACTCACTTTCTCTTTCAGATGATTATATTGCTATTGGTGCTGATGAGGAAGAGCTGGGTTCTCAGATTGAAGAAGATATCCTTATCTGTCCAATCAGTTTTTTACCATCTATTTTGGTTCACTAGGCTTCCTTTTAAAATATTTTCTGACTTTTGTGATCCACAGGGGCCTCTAATTGTTTGTGATTGTCTTTATTGTTAATTGAGACTTTTAATTCTTTTTATGAACCACCTTGAATGCAGAAGGCAATATAGTTAACTATGTTAGCCAACTCTTGTGTCAGTTTTTATACTATTGAGTAAAAGCCTGCTGGAACAATGACCTCTCCTTTTTAATTTTACAAAGCATTATATAAAGCCTAAAGATAACACTGCATAAAAAATGAATGTATTAAAATGAAATCTTATTTTTATACTTATTAAATCTAGGCACTGGCAAAAGGAAAAATAGATACATTAAAAACACTATAAGATGTGCAAAAACAAATATACAAACATTAAGCAATTATAAAATGCTTCTAAAGCCAATTATCAAGCAGCAAACAAGAGAATAGCGACACATAAAAACTAAAGGAATGCAGAATTAAATCAAGAAATTTAAAATAATTGATGTTAAAAACCTGAAAATCTATGAGAGAACAGAAAGGATTTTGCCTGGTACTAAATAACATTAGGGATGCGGGTGGTGCTGTGGGTTAAACCACAGAGACTAGGGCTTGCTGATCAGAAGATTGGCGGTTTGAATCCCCGCTACGGGGTGAGCTCCTGTTGCTCAGTCCCTGCTCCTGCCAACCTAGCAGTTCGAAAGCACGAAGTGCAAGTAGATAAATAAGTAGGTACCACTCCGGCAGGAAGGTAAATGGCATTTCCGTTTGCTGCTCTGGTTCGCCACATGACCCAGAAGCTGTATGCTGGCTCCCTCGGCAACCCCAGAGTCGTCTGCGACTGGACCTAATGGTCAGGGGTCCCTTCACCTTTACTAAATAACATTAATTAGGTGCCAGGCCGGGCATTCCATAATCGTGACTTTGTAAAGGGTGCAGTTTGCCAAGCACTCGCCTTCTGCAAATTTCATTCATTTCAGTGAAGTAGCTGTACAGAAGCATCCTTCGAACCTTTGCCTAGTATCTGCAGATTTGTGGTAAACTCTGCTGCGCTAAGATTATATTCCTGGACTAAAATTATATTTGCCATGTGTTCTAACATTCACCTTCAGTCTCAGCAGACCAGTATTGTATTTTTAAGAAGCTCTTGTCAGTTCAAAGAAAGGAACACATATAGATGTAAGGCTAGCTTTGGTGAAATGTTCATAAAAGAATGGACTGCAGTGTTGTCCTTAACTCATAAGCACCTATATTTCAAGAACTAAAAAATACAGACATGAAATACAAAAATAGGGTACGCAGCAGGATAGCAAATCTTAAGGACACTAAGAATCCTAATCTAAGGAAAAACGTTTTATGTGGGAATATACCTCCTGACAGGTTTGCTAAAATGACAGCAGAGGTAAGTAGCTCATTCTTTGATTTTCATGGTTATGATTAGAGTGTAATTCCATTCAACTAAGAGCTGGATATTTTGGAAACAAAATACTTTGATGTACTAAAAATGTTAGCAACAAACAGTGATGTTTGCTTGAATACAATACCTTAGCTATACTGTCTGCATGTTGGGATTGAGTAGGCAAAGGTACGTTGTCTTTTATGTGTGGCTTATCTTCCGCAAAGCATTAATGTTTTTAGTTCTGTCCAAATGGGTTAAATCCTCCCTGAAGGAGTAAGATCCCCTAGCAACTACCTGTGTGCTGTCTGGATTTACCTTAAATCTGTCATCCCTAATCCACCCTCTAACAACAGCTAAGCACTTGCTCAGATGTACCATGTCTCTCTATGGATTTTTTAAAGATGAAGAATGAGGTTGGATGCCATTGCATAACAATGACAGCACTGCAAAATTATACACTATCAGTCCTAGCAATTGCATATTGGTGCCCCCAAAACATCTTGTGATCTTGTACAACATACAGGATAATTCTCATGGAGCTGAGCCCTCCAGATGGGGCACAGGGGACTAGCCAAAAATTGCCTCCCTCCTTTCTTATGGCAGATTCCTTCCATCAGCAGACAGACACTTTTGGATACCACACACAACACAATAAGTAGCCTTTAATTTGTATTTGAAAGTTGTAAGTACAATAAAAACATTTTAATGCCTATTTCATCATCTCTCTGTGTACCCTTATTACAGGAGATGGCAAGTGATGAACTGAAAGAGATGAGAAAAAATCTTACCAAAGAAGCCATAAGAGAGCATCAAATGGCTAAAACAGGAGGAACTCCGACTGATCTCTTTACATGTGGCAAATGTAAAAAGAAGAATTGTACTTACACCCAGGTATGGCAAGTGATATTCTCCAACATTTAGCCTTCATAACCTCACCACATTCACCATCAACAGGACTTGCTTATGAAAGATTGCATATCTGAGCAGTGAAAGCAGTGCCGATTGTGCTTAGACAGTGGAGACTGTGTGTGTACTTGGGTAAATAACAACATGAGTGTATGATGGTCAAAGTTTACAGCAGTAAATCTTGATATTTTGGTTGTTGCCATAAATGTATATGTGTTTACAGGTGGTACTTCTTTATCCTTACAAATTATTAATTTTTTTTTAGATCTTATTGAAATAGTTAAATAGTAGAAGCAGCTAAGGCTCCTCATGATATGCTGTCAGGATTTTATTTTATGTTTTGTAAAAGTGTGTGACTCAGAGTATCTGTTGTCTGGTGATTCAGTTTTACTGGAACTGGTTTACTTAATTTATTAAGTATAAATGGTTGAGATATTATGGATATGTGGAGCTGCCTGGGCCTTGGAGTATGAAGTGCTGTTCACATTAAAATGGAATATGAATAGTAGAATCCTTGGGGCTAGTTTGTGGGTGGGTAGCTGAATACATCAAGTAGCTGAGGGAAGTAGAAATCAGTAAGGTAAGCAAGAGGGTATTATTTTAGGTAGAGACGCTCACTGTGCATTAGTTGCTTGCTATGCATTAGGCCTTTTCATCTTCCCCTTACCCATCCACCTCCTTTGCTCTCAAAAGCTGCTTGAAAATTGTTGGTCCCTCTAAAACAAGGTTAGGACATCTGTGGCCCTCCAGATGTTGTTGGACTGTACTTCCTTTCAGTTCTCACCATTGGCCAGACTTCCATAATTTTTTGCATCAATTTTTTTGTTGAGTGCACCTCCGGGGGTGAGGTCAAACCACGGCATTAACAGCACCAAAGTGACCTCTCTGGGGCACAAGCTTGGGCAGTGTATATGGAGGTCCTGGGCTGTCCAGACAAGAAGACACCTCTTGCGGCCTCACTGATTTGGTCCAAAGGAAGGCAGAGCAATACATTTGGCACCAGCTTGGCTGCAGGAGTTACCAGAAGGAGGCATACTAGGTGCCATCCAACCGTCTTAGAGACTCCACTCTAGATTTGTGTAGGGTTTACTCCTTAGCCCTTTCTTCTCCTGAAGATATCCCATGAGGCAGTGGAAGTTTAGGATCAGAATTTTCCTTCTCCTAGATGGGCTACCTTCTCAGGATGACAGCACATGCAGAAACAGTCTTCTTGACCATTGGACCCACTATTGGTCTCCTCCGCTCAATCTGCAGGAGCCTGTCATGCATGCAGGGGAAATCTCTAACTCACCAAGGGTTTGAGACCCATTGGCTACCCTCACCTGGTTTAGCCGGCCAGTCAAAGCCATTCCCGGGATGTGGCTGCTGTTGCATGCTGGCAGCTTTTAGGTGCCACAGGTGAGAGCTGAATGCATGGTGGGGACCAAAGGTGGAGAAAGTGATTCTTTTAGAGAGGCTTAGTATTTCTGATATTAAATTTTAGGAGTGGAGTTTATATATTCTGTAAAAACCCGCCTTGTCCTACTACCACCACAGCAATCCCTCAGATATATGCTGATGATGTGCAATCAAAGCCATTTGGACTGACACAGCACCCAAGGATAGAGATGTAAAATTTCTGGAAATTTTGAAGTCATGAGGAAAAAAAGATTTTCCCTGGTGTCTTCCCCCCGGAAAAAATAGAAATATTGGAAAAATTGAAAAAAAAGTTCAGTGTGGAGTAGTTTTACAAATCGCCTGAAACACAGTGTATATAAAAGTATTATTCTTGCAATGAAACAGGTAACCACCCCCCTTTTCCTGAAAAGCAACAGAAAAAGCAAGAAACCATCAACATAAAAAATAATCAGATTTGCCCCTTAGCGCCAACAGCAAATAAAGTTAAGGTTCACCTCAATATTTAAGCTCCATAGGTCTACCCTTTGAGTAGTGCTTAAAAAAAGAAAAGAAACAGAAGATACAGCATATACATGCAGTTTATTCTATTTCATTTTCTGAACTACTGCTATCATTTTCCATTTTTTCTTCCTCTTCCTCTTCGTCATTTTTCTCATGGACTTCTGAAAAACAGCTTTGGAAAAAAAGGGGGGACTCCCCCCCCCCCCGATTTTTCCAGTTTTTTCCAGGCCTTCCATCTCTACTTGAGGACTGCTGGGGCAAAGCGTAAGGCAGGTTTTTTTTTTTTTTTTGCATGCCAGGCCCAGAAGTAACCAACATCCGGTTACTGAATAGTATGTTGCACTAAGGCTCAAACTCTGTTTGAAAGGAAAAGGAGTGTGTGTGTTTTTAAAATTGAATTTGTTATTATATATTATAAACCGCATGATGGTAAGAGAGCTTCTAAACAGTTTACAAAAATATACAATAGAACATTAAAACAAAACAATTGATAAAACACAGTTAAAAGCAGATATTGAAGAGTATTCAAACGATGATTAAAATCAGTAATGGTTAAAAGAAAGTAAATCGCATGCAGCTTCTACGTGTTCAGATGAGCTGGCCCTAACAAAAATGTTTTGAGCAGTTGCTAGAAAGAGTATAGTGAGAGCACCTGCCTGGTGTCAATCAGCAGGGAACTCCAAAGTGTGGGTGCTGGAAGGCCTTGAAACAAGAAGGAAAAATTGGGGAGGGGGCTCAGTTTTTCCCCCCAAACCCATTTTTTTAAGGAATTTTTTTTTAAAGTATGTGGAATATTCAAACTATATCAAACTATTTTTTTCAATTTTTCCAGAAAAAAACAGCTTTGGGAAAAAATGGAAAAAGCTGGGTTCCCCCCCCCCCAAAAAAAAAATTTTTCAGTTTTTTCCAGGCCTTCCCATCTCTACACAAGGCTGGGTTATACTACAGCATACCATTTTTGCTTCTTGTTCTTTCAGTGGCCCCTTATCTCCTTACTCCTTCTCCACCCACATTGGGGCAAATATGATGTGTCACTCAAAATGAGCTTCTGCAAGAAAATAGTGCCATCTGCTTCCAGCTATCAAAAGATGAATAGAGGGTGGGAAATTATATATTAGGGCACTGAGTAGAAGAAGAGAATGACAAATGGAGTGGGTGAGAAAAGAGATGGGCAAAGAAGTTGAAGAGGGAGATTGTCCCTCTATTCCACCCTCTTAGTCTTTGCTCACAGGTAAGTATTGGGTTAAAAATGAGAATTGGACTGTGGTCTTAACACAAATACAGAAAGTAAGCCCTATTGAACACAGTGAGTCTTGTTTCCAAATAAATATGCTGAAGCAGTAATGCATAAACAAATTGTGTAGCATAATATAAATGGAGTTCTTTTCTCCCCTTTTAGGTTCAAACTCGAAGTGCTGATGAACCTATGACAACATTTGTTTTATGTAATGAATGTGGAAACAGATGGAAGGTAAAAAAAGTGATGTTTGTTTTGTTTATGTAACAATTTCTGTTATATTACCTGATTTTTGAAAGAACTATATTTGTCTCATTCTGGGTATGTGTCTTTATTTATAAGCTAACAGTGTTGCAGCCTAGACGTAAAAAGAGAGAGGCTTGAGATGCCAATCCATTGCCCAGTCATATGGTCTCAGTGGGCTCACTTGGCCTCTGTTGGAAAAGGGATGCTGAAATCTGTAATAAAATGGCCACCAGGTGGGGTAGGACTGTAGAAGGGGGTCTGTATTAACCCAGAAATCACCCCATGCCCTGGTCAACATTGAATTGCTTGAGAGGTAAAGAGGCACCCAGGTAGAGAGAACAGCAGAAAGCTAGAAATGACAGCCTGATGTTATACATGTTTACTGAGAAGTCCCATTGGCTTCAATAGGACTTACTCTCAAGTAAGTTTGAAGCTGAATCTCAAGTTTGTTCACTCAGAAGTAAGTTGCACTTGTTGGGATTTCATATGGATTGGGGAGGAATGTACACACACCACGTTTTATGCTTTCTCCCCACCTACCCCCCCCTTATTTTTTACTAGCTTAACTTTTCAAGTTATATGGGTGGAAGTGACACACACACCATTTGAACACCAGCACAATCTGCACGGTTTTTTCACATATAACACCCAAACAATTAGGGTTTTCATGTACTTTCTGTTGATCAGTGTTGATACTTTGGGGGTGGAAATGGGTGAATGAAAGTTCTGCTGCCATGCTTGTTAAGAATGTGAACAAAATGTAGGATCTTCATTTGCTTTCTCTCACTGGTGACTTAGAACTCTGCTATATTATATGCATATAACTCATAAATATTTCTTTTATTTTGACAGTTCTGCTAGAAGAAGAAATTCTTGAAATCTGGACCAGTATGAAAGAGGATTTTATAATTAGCTTTAAGAACTAGGTCAAGCATCTAGATTCCTGCAAAAGTTTTTGGCTTTCCTTTTCCTTTCATGCAGACATCTCTGAAGTTAAATTTTGGATTTTGACACAGCCACCCTGTAGTTAATAGCCTGTAGAGCCAGGAAGCTCAACTGTATGGTGTAATTTCGATCCCCTCCCCCATTTTTATAAGCAAGTCTACATTAAACTTTTATCAATGACATTTGGGTAACTGCTTTTTTCTTAACTTCGTGAACAAAGAGTTGTGTATCTCTGCATTTGGCATATCCACCTGAATTTTTTTTCTTGTAGAATAAAATTCATATTTAATAGTACATTCCTTTTTAACCATTTTGGTGTGTTAGATCAAATAGTTTTGCTTTGTACTCTCATAATAAACTATGATTTGTGTGGGTGACTAGACTGCATAAACCATTTTTTCAGTGGCCCTCAATTCTTCATTTAAAAATCTGATTATTTGTAACAAACACATACCTCCTATTAGATAATCAAACTTTTTATGTTTTTGAAACTTGCATTTTTCTATCCAGTTTAATGTGCAGTCTTGATGCATGTGCTTTATTATATTGTATTTAGTTCTAGAGAAATTCCTTAATGGTTGATTTGAATTTACTGTTTAGTTTCATTTTTATATTCTATAAATGAACAAAGATGCTCTGTAGTATGCTGCCTACCTGAAGATGTAAAGCAGATCTTTACAAATTTATAGTGGTATTAGTTCTTGTGAACTCTTAATGACCAGCTCTTTTTACATGTAGAGTTGCTGATTTCTTAGACCTGAGGTCAAAAATAAAATTATGGTTTTTCACCACCTGTTTGGGTGGCGTTTTGTTAGAATATTTCTCTAACTGTTAAGGAAATACTGAAAAGCAAAGTTCTTACAATCATTTATATTTTGGTATAGTATACAAATCGATTAGAATCAGAAGATAAATAACTGACATGGAATGGATAATTGAATATTTTTCATTTTCATATTCACAATAAGAGCAACATGACAAACTTTGACTTCATTTACTGCACAATTCAGTTTTTGGGTACTGTACTATTCTATGTTGCCATGTGGACTGAAGAGAATAGGATGCTCAATCAAAGTTAACATTTCTCAGTAGCAAAACTCATTAACTTGCTCATTTGACAGATGTTTATTATATACATGGTGCTAATTTCTGTCTCATCATTTTTATAGCCCTAAATATAAGCACACTCCTCAGACTGTTAATTTTATTTTGGTGACTGCTTTTTGATGCCAAATTATAACTGTGCTTTAAACATTTTTAAAATCTAATTTTGAGTAAGAATTATAATCGTTCAAACAAGTAACCTATATTGATACATGTGAGAAATTGCATGTGTAGCTTTTATAGCAGCATATGTAATAGCTGAAAAGACTCATCTGACTATTCATCATAAAAAGCTATTTCTCTTCAGCTGAACTGCTGGAGAAACTTGAAGATCTTTCATAATAATGACTGACTACTAGGTTAAAGATTAGGAACATTCATGGTAGGTAAGGGACAAGCTCCATGTTCAAAGATATTATACCTCTGATAAACATTATTGGTTTGTACCCAATATCTGATTATCTCTGTTATGTTCTGTTTAGACAGTACTTAAGCATATAAATGTTTGGTTTGATTCAGTCCCTGTATGTGTATGTCTGCAATGCAGGGGGTGGACTACATGATTCTCAGCGCCCCTTCCAACTCTATAATTCTATGATTTACTAAAGAAATTCATGTAATTTATGTTCCTAAAGCTCCAACTGTATGCCATTGTTTCCTGTCTTGCTTCCTGGGCCTACAGTTATTTAAAGATCAGCTGGCTTTGGACAGCAGTGTATATCTCAATTATGCAGTATGTCTCAATGAGAATCTGAAAATCCATTTATCTTTAAATTCCATTTCTGTAGGTACAAAAGAAGCTTTTACAGGGGTCTAATTGGTAAAAATGGATCTTCTCAATTGGATACTTTGAAACAAGAGCTCCCAAAATTTTGTAGAAATAGCTTTGTTCCATGCATACTAAACACAGGTATAAGAATGTGGATAAACCTCATTAGCTGCAAAATCTTGTCTGAAGTGACCCAGGTCAGTGTTTAAATACAGCTTGCATAATACAATTACTAGTGTTGGTGATTTGAATAAAATGTACCCAGATGTGCTGGTTTGCAAGTAAAAATAAATGCTAAAATGTGAATGCTATTACACTATTAATGTGAAGATTTCATTTGTAGTGACAGAATATACTAATTCAAGTAATAAAGAGGAGGATGAGATGCTATATGTTGTAAACATGAGTAAACTTGCTGATATCTATAAAACATATTGATCCATAATGAAGGTTTCTAGCAGACTGGGAAACAGTGGGAAGCTTAATGAAGCTGCAAAAATTGTGTCCTAAATTTCCTCAGTTGGAGCTTTTTCTTTTTGGAACTTGAGATGTTTTGATATACAGTACAATAATAACAATTTTAAAGCATTTTGTAAACCATGGTGCTCTCTAGAGATTTATTTAGCTGCTTTGTAGTTTTTGCTAATGAAGCCAAAAAAATAAAGGGCAGCGAATGTAATCACCTGAGGTCAGGATCAATTGACTGTCCTAGTTGGAGGTGTCCATACAATTTTAATATTGTATAATGAAAAGAATAGGTGTATAAATGTTCTGTTGAAGTTATTGGTATATATAAAGGGCAGACCTCTAACTGATAATGTCAAGGGACTAGAATGCTGCAAGTTGCTAATGGGTGTCCTGCTGCTTGATAAATACCAAGCCTGAAGTAGTAATGGCTTTCATCCCCCAAACCCTGGGGTATATTGATTCTGTGACTGTAGGTTTGACTTATTGTGATGATAAATATGAATCTGGCTGCAAAATATTGTGTTAAAAACTCTTAAATAGACTTTGCTACCACATTTCTTTGGATGCTTCTCATGATGATTGTATTCTTTGCCTGAAGGCTACTTTCCTTAGCCTGCAGTTATTTGTTTCTTATATTTATATTCTTTCTTTTCTCTGAGGAGCTCAAAGTGGTTCTCCCCCTTCCCATTTTATCCTCACAAGAACCCAGTGAAATAGACCAGTGTTTTTCAACCACTGTTCCGTGGCACACTAGTGTGCCGCGGGATGTTGCTTGGTGTGCTGTGGGAAAAATTGTGTTTATTTGATTCCTATTCAAGAGAATTACTTTATATATAGTCAATATAGGCACAGAGTTAATTTTTTTAACATTTTCTAATGGTGGTATGCCTCGTGATTTTTTTCATAAAACAAGTGTGCCCTTGCCCAAAAAAGGTTGAAAAACACTGAAATAGACTGGACTGAGAGACAGTGACTGGCCCAAGGACACACAGTGAGCATTATGGCTGAGTGGGGAATTGAATCCTGGGCTTCTTGATCCTAGTCCAACACTTCATGATACTGGGTTTCACACTTGCTTTCTCTTGATGCTGGGATCCCATGTGCAAGGCTTCTGCAACGCACAGTGGGCCCCAATTCTCTAAAACTTGTTTAATGGGCTTACCCTTACATGGCTCTTTCATATAACTGTTGCAGTATACTTAGTACCACATATTGCTTAACCTTGCAGCAGTCATTTCAGAAGTTAATGTTTTTGCTTTGCAGATGGGAAGCTGAAACTAAGAATGGCTTCCTAAGATCACAAATGATGGCTTAATAAAAATAAGAACTTGGATTCAAGTATATTAGGACATTTTTGTTTATTTGTCTAGCTTCTGAATATTCAGTGCCATAGTAACTTCTTGGTTAGGGTCTGTTGATGTGAACTGAATTGGATCCATGCAGCTATGTTCCACATACCCAGCATGTGTGGGAAACAATTGTACAACAGGTTTTCATTATGCATGACAAGCCACTTTTTGAAGATGCAAATGCCATTATAAGCTGCTGTTAAAAAATAAATTGGAATGTGTGCAATCAATTGAGCATAGTTAGAGAAGTTAAACCAGTTTAGCTTTCTTATATCACATACAGTTCAATCCTACTATGCATGTCTGTTCAGACTAACTTCTGTCTATTAGGAATATGAGATTTTAACTTAGAAACACTAGCTAAACTTTTAATTCTAGCAGGCTTTCTTGGTGCAGCAAAACAAAAATACTATCCAGTGTTTTGTTGGACAGGGTCTTCATGGTTTTTGTAAAATCACCAAGATTTGTAGCATTCTAGGGAGAAAATACATTTGCATTAATTTTAGAAATTGGCTCTTTTCTGCAGCCATGAAAACTGGTGCAGCAAAACTAGAAGCCTGAACTCCAGATTGTGTGTGCAGTACTCCTGAGCACACATTTCCCTTTGGATTCTAACCCAATTTATTATTTTTAGTGTATAACACTTAATATAATTAATATGTTTAAAATATAAAGTGTAAAATCAGTCAAGGATGTTATGAGGATCTGATCTGAATGAGAAATGAGGAACGTAAAAAATGTGTGCCTGCTTAGCATTCATTTGCAATTCTTGCAGAATAAGCTTTCAGACTAAATAAATTAATGATGTATTTCTGATGTATTTCTATTAAATGTATCTAGTCACACAGTCCTCAGTATTAAGGGGGAAAACACCAGAATAGTGCAGTCTATCTGGCATGCTTAAAAGTTTTACATTAGTAGAGAGGAGAGGCACATTTATTTTTATACCTGAAAGAATGGGGTACAACAGTGTCTGTGGGAGGGCAAGATAATGTACTTCTGGCTTGTGCTCGGTATGCCTCTTCAGTAGATCTTTGTCTAATTCAGTTTCTGACATAAACTACCTTCCCCCGTCTTTTGGCAAGCTTTTTGAATATGCTTTATTCCTTCAATATGTTGCTTCTTAGCATGAGACTCACCCACTGCTATTGAACTTGCTAAGACATGGAAAGAAAGATAATGCAGTATGGATGTAATGATAACATAGCTTGGTATTCATATGCATTGGCTGGATCAGTCATATAGTGATGTAGGGTTGCTCTATATTTAATCTCACATTGGGCTTTTATCTTGACATACCATATGTTCAGATTTCATAGGTGATCTTGAAGTTAAACCAAGTTCACTTGCTTAAGCATGTTGTCTTGGAAACTGGTTCAGTTCAGTGTGGTTTATTTTATGTGGTTAAAATTTCTATTCTTCAGCAAAGATTCGAGTGAATCTTTTATAGAACCACTTCTTAGGTGCTCCGATGCATTTGCAATGCTTTCCCTAGAATAAGGATGATTAATTTTACCTGAGTTGCTGCACCTTGTTCTGTCTGAGGGGCAACTCTAGACTTATTTAGAAAAAATGTATAAACCACTTAATCAGAATGTTTAAGTGGTGTACATAATACAATAAATATATCATAAAGCAACAAAACAAGTATTGCATTTATCTCATCTATTTTATATGATCTAGTACAGGGCTGGGTAACCTGTGGCCTTCCAGGTGTCGATGGACAACATCTGTCATCCCTGACAGGTGACCGTGCTGGGTGAGGCTGATGAGAACTGGAGTTCAACAACACCTGGAGAATAATGGATTCTCTACCCCAGATCTAGGATTCCAGTGACCAAGTAGTAAATTGAGGGTGGGTGGAAATGAACCTGGATTTGCCTTGAATTTCAAAGTGCAATACTGCTGTGGTATTTATTGCCTGAGTCAAGTGGTTGTAATTATTATTTATGGAGTAAGGTGTTGGAACTTCTAGTCACAGGTGAAGTGTTTCTAACGGTATATACTTTGTTCCAGCTTATCTCCCTTGATACTGTGTGATGACACAGCTTGTTGTTACTTTTTTAAAAAATGGGGTTAACATGGCAAATGAATGCTGCATTGAACAATCAAGTAAATTAGTGTATATGCATATTTTTCTCCCAGTTGGGAGGAGTCTTAGTTAATGCTTTTGTTTTGCAGTGCCCAGATGGGAATGCTGATGAAAGGCAAGAAGAAAGTAACAAGTAGCTTCCAGCCTGGATTATATTTTAGAATAATCTTCCCACTTTAAGGATGCAACTCAATATAACAGCAGGTGATCCATGATCCTTCTAAAAATGATACTATCCATGGAGGAGAGGGGGCTAACCCTCTTCATCCATGCTGTTTTCCAAGTAACATCGCCCACCCCCCTGCAAAAATAGAGCAAAGCATACTATTACTTTTTAATGAAAAATAAAACCCTTCGGTGATACTGTCACTCATTTTCTGTCACGTTAACATTCAACTTTAAACACCTTTTGCTGAACAGATCATTGCAATCTTTTAAAAGATGGCTTTAAAATATTTTCCATTATCTACAAAAAAAAGTTTTGGCATTTTTATTTACATTTTAGTTTTTTTAAAATAAATCTGTAGTTATGTTAGCATACAACGCTTAAGCAGAACAGTGTCCTGAAGAACTAAGCCAACATGTCCACTCAAATATTAACCTTCATTTGAAGCAGATTTGGGACTCGAATATTGAACTTGTGGATTCTGGAATTTGTGAAGAACTGTGCTTTAAAATGCATACACTGTGTTACATTTACCAGCAATCAGATTAAGTGCAACACTTAATTGAACCCTGTGACCTCTCTTGCATATTAACTGCTGCTTGGATGGAAGTATGAGAAATAACTGGATTTAAAATGGAAAGTGGTCTCCTACAAAGTGTGTACATCACAGATAGTTTCCACAATTAATATACATTTTTCAAACCTCAGACAATGCATCTTGAAAAGTTAATTTCTAAATTATTTGCCTGTTCAAATGAGAATAGGACCATATATAGTTTTGCAGCTCCGCTGGTGCAAAGGACTTCTGTGAGTAAGGCAGAACTGTATCTGCCCCCTGTGAAACCCAGAAAATCAGCTGTGGATGGTGGGGTGCACAGAGGAGCAAAAATGGACGTCCCATTGTTCCACTGGCACAATTACAACCCCAAAATACTTATACAACCCTAAGTATTTGATCTCAGTAACTGTTGAAAGTGACAATAGATTCATCTGTTAATTGGTTAAAATGAAGCTGTCCCAATTCAAATAGTGGACATCCTCTAATACATATATATCATAGCTGTGACATGAATACAGATGTATGTTGGCGACAAATTGTGTAATGAAAACAGTTGACATGCATTTTGTGCTTTATTTAAAGTAGTAAATGCCCAACTCCTTTTTCTCTTCTAAATAAATTCTTTAATTTTTCCAGAAACATTAACAATGCAACTTCTAAAATTCATTCCACAGATACTAATAGTAAAATAACACTTTATAGGTGATAGCATTCTGACCAGTGCTTTTTAGTCCTTTATATGTTTGTACTTCTATTTGGCTTATTGACCTCAAACATGCTGCTTATGTCCAAGAAAGGTTGACATTCGGCTCCCATTGAAATTGGAGGCAAAATTCCAAATGGTGTTAATGGAAGAGGAGTGTTTTCTTTATGCCTGAATTCCAGGAATGTGTTCTAAGGCTGAACTCCATGCCAGTGAAGAGAGGGTGAGAGCGATGGGAAATAAGACCATTGAAGAAACACACTTCCAAAAGCTTATTTGAACATGCAGTACTTATCTCATGGTTATTTCAGTATTAGACCATGTACTTTATGATCCCTTGAGTGCACAGCTTTCATCTCTGCAAAGTGTTCAGAGACAGAATAGCATTAAGGTGAACCTACACACCAATTTGCCTGATCCCAGTGGTACAGCACTTTGATATGAATCTTGGGGAAAGGTGCAACAACTACTCTTCCTCCACCTCCTAATTAGTTTTAATAAATTTTAAAGCTTTGTCCAATAGGTTTTCTTCTTTTGTATCTTACATATGCTGCACCTTTTTGAAGACATTTTTTTATATCTCCATATCCCATTATCATAGCTTACTGTAACTCTTATCCAAAACTGTAGATAGCTTGGGGTTCTGGAAACCTTCCATCTTAGAACACTTTTTGACATTGTATTAATATACGCAATATGTCTTGAGTTATTTTGGGGTAACAAACTCAATAATTCTAATTTCCATGTTGACGGACAGTATGGTAGCCCCAAGTTTCCCTTGTTTATTTAGATGACTGGGTGTGAAATATATTAAACCTCTACGATTCGGCAGATTTTTGAGAGAGAGACTCAACCAAGTCCCTATAAATGGCAGAGTTCATAAACCGAGGGTAAGAGTCTCTGAGCATTAACATATAAATCTGGAGTTGTGCTTCATCAAAACTATGTTCTGATGGTTCCAGCATATTCCGGTTGATAAGTTCCCTTACTCTGGAATCCAGGCTGACCTGTAAATAAAGAAAACAGTTGTTAAGAGCAGATGTTAATCTTCTCTACTGAAAATTGTGGGAAAGAGTTAATGTGACCATAGTGGAACTGAAACATATGTAGGCATTCTGTTACAGAACTAATGAAAGTAAAAATTAAAAAATAGGCCTTTTCTGCTGTGTTTCTGTCTCACAACAGATTGACCTAATGATTATGATGTACACTAATGACCTAATGATATACACACTAAAATTATTTGCAGATGAAGGAGAAATATTTACCTTGTGTAGAATGACAGGATGGATTTAAAGTAGGTTTGCATCATCATCATCATCATAAATAATTTATATGCTGGGTTGCCCCAGCCACTGGGTGGCTCCCAACAAAAAATAGTAAAAACACAATACAACATCACACACTAAAAACTTCCCTGAACAGAACTGCCTTCAGATGTTTAAATATAACCCATTGGCTATATATAGGCACCTATCAGAGACTAGAAGAGCCTCCTACCTACAATCAGGCACCCTTGTATGTTCAAAATGCTTCTGCCAGACTAATTTTGGAATGCCAGACTAATTATATTCCTTGGCAGATTAAGATTTTAGACCTACAACTCACAAAGTTTCAAATGTCACACTTCCTCCCTTACTTTAATTTTGCTCCTTTCATCTCAGACCTTTTGTCCCTGAAAGAGCCCCCCCCCCAATTTTCAGCAAACTAAAAAACTTGTTATAAAATAAGAATAGAACAGCTTTTAAAAAAACAAAGTTTTTTTTTAAAAAAACTCTCTCTCTCTCTCTCTCTCTCTCTCTACCTGAACGGAAACATCTTGAAATGTCAATTAGATCTTTCGTTATAAATTGTTGTCTTTGTCTCTTTGAAATTGGGTATACTACAAAATAGTGTGAAAAAGGTTACAAACCTCTTTGGGAGAAAGAATAGAAATATAATCTTCATATATTAGTCTTGCTTTCTCTTGAATGATAGCCTTGTTGGATTCCTGCTTTAGATCTTCGCAGGCCAACCAGAAAAGCATATTTTCTTCGCTGAATTCTGTCCGAAGGAACTCCCTGAAAGCGTTTCTACCTGCTGGCGTTCTCATCAATTTGTCAAAGGACTGGCTCCAAGCACTCACTTCTTCAAGAGTTGGAGTTGAGCTGTAATACGAATGAAAAATAGAGACTGGGCATTACCAAGTTAACAGTACAAGAGGAGAACTTTAGTGGGTGATAATTGTTTAGAAATCGAGAGACTAAATGCATGCTATGGCATGCTGCAATACCACCCTTACCTTTCCAAGTGGTGAGGAGAAAATATTGCTGTTGCCCTACAGCTAACTGAAAATCCAAGAAAGTGGAGGAGCAACAATTTCACCACTCAGCTAAAGAGGCAGACGATTGACTTGCCAATTAAAAATATACCCTGTGGCAGGTTACTATTTGAGTAAATGACTTTCTAAATCTTATTAATGCCAGCAGCAGTGTTAATTATTGGACAGAACAATGACATATACCACTACAGGTGTGCCTCACCTCTTGTGTGTGGGCTGAATAATGAGGCAAATTGGGGTGATTTGGGAGGGTCTTTCCTCACCCTCAGTTAAATGTAAATAATCCCTCATGAGAAGATCAGAGTGCCCACAAAGTCTCATATCACTCTGTACAAGATATCTGTACAAGATACGGCTCTTATGTGTCCCTATATAACATCTCTTACGTGCTCTTCTATAGTATCTATGTTTCTCTATGTCCAGGGGCTTTTCAAGAAGTGAGGCTATCCAAAATGATGCCTGAAGAGCACTGAAGAGCTCTGGATTATTTTCTGTTAAAACAGGATTTTTTCCCTGTTAGAATACATTTTTAAGTATTATTTTAAGTTTTTTTAAAACGCTTAAATTGTTCTGCTTAAACAACATAAATGACAACCAAGAGCTCTTAGCCTATTGGAGACCTATAAAAGCTTTTAAAGCCTATTGAAGAACACAAATAACATCCAGAAAGAAGATGGAGTGAAGCTGCAAAGTGTTAAAAGGCGTACTAATAGGAAGACAAACCATTCAGCCACCACTTAATTAAGGTAAGGTAATAGACAAGCCCCTGTTCTCCTCCACATAAGGGATTATGGGGGAGAATTAATCCCTTTTACTTGCCCCATACAAATCTCCTGGATCTTATCTGTAAATTGGTGGGTTTGAACTACTCTGACAGGGCTCCTGTGCCTGAAAACATTTATCCACTTTGGTCAAAACAGGGAAAAGTTATCATTTTTATTCTACCCATTATAATAAATGGGGAAACACAGAGGGATGTCTCCAACTAAATTTTGTTCACAGTAGACTCTGTTTTTGATTGAAAAGAATGGGCATAAGTTAGACATTTCCATTAATTTCAAAGGGTTTACTTGGAGTATGACCGATCATCAGAGCTGCAACATGGGCATGTGTTCTATGCAAGTAGCTATGTGTGTGGCAGCCACCTCCAGTTGTAGGAGTCTCAGGCTGCATACATATCAGGCATTTCCATCACCACCACCTCAAGAATCCTGGGAACTGTAGTTTATCCCTTACAGAGCTTCCCAGCACCCTTAAGAAATTGCAGTTCCCAGGATTGTTTCGTGTGCGTGCATGGACATGCTTTAAATGCATGTTGTTTATGCAGCCTAGATGGATAGACACAAGTGTAGAAATAAAAATTAGTCTTCTGTGTTGATTTGTTACCCAGCTAGTTCTTACCTTTCTTCACAGTTTGGAATAGTGTCTGTTCTGAGTTCATGTGCTGCTGCTCTTTCATCTTGATTCCTAACAGTAAGACTGCAAGGCAACAAGCATAGTTTAATCAAGCTGAAATAAAGAAGTTTGCTGAAGCTTTGAAATTGTTCCTCTAGTTTTCAAACCTGAACATATGCTCTAACAAGTTCGCCCCAGTATAAGAACAATGCGCTCCTACACCAAAATATTTCTCTTGAATTGGGTATATTGAATAGACATTTCACAGCAGAATTTAGCTCTATGACCTTGTCTGCCTTATCTGGAAAATGTGGGGAAAGAAAAGCTTTTCTGGTGCATGTAGCTGCTTCTCGGAAAACATATAGCATGAAATAGTGTACCAAGTGTGGTACACTAACCGAAGAAATGTTTAGCACACCTGAAAACACCGAATGCCACAATTGCTTCCTGTCTTGTGTCTTCTTTCTTGTGATGTTAAAAACAGAACAAAAACCCAACTTTATCCTGCTCCGTATACAGTATATAAAATAATAATAATTTTATTTGATTTTACAAGTATAAAATTATAACAATACAGCCATATACACCCACATTTAAAGATTCCTCCAAATCTCTAGACTTCCCGACTTCCCCTCTGTGGGTCCTATTATTAACCTTTTCTACTGCATCTTTTTCAATAATCCATATAACTCCATTATCTCCATAGTACTTGCTACATTACAAATGCAATTGCATATGCTGCTTAAAAAAAATCTGCTGAATGGTGAACCATTGATTGCCCTGCTGCCTTTTGTTTGATTGCATTTAATTGCATTGTTACATTGTTTGTCTAAACATTATATATAAAAGACATCCTGGGAATGGAAATACTGAAGGGTGGGATACAAATGAAATAAAATTGTTCAACAAGACTATCTGTACCACCACTAACAAAGCTTATGCAATTCTATGCAAAACAGTGTAGGAGACCATGTTCCTTCTCTGCTTTATTTTTTGAATTTCTCATGCGTCTCAAAAAGACAGCTGTGGCCTTTTAATTTCGAAGCCACCTAAGAGAGACCATTCATCATAATTGCTTGGCTAAAAGTATAATTGATCCTGAATTGCTGATGAAAAGATGGAGCATAAGTTATGACTTCAGCCAACAAAAGCCCATCTGGTGACTGTTCTTTCTCCTCCGTTTCTCTAAAATGGTTAATTCCAACCCCACAAGAGCTTTCAGTATTAGAGATTTTGTAACTTGGGATACTATTTCTGTTCCTATTCATATTTTTCTTTTTCTTTCCAGCCCATTCAGGTTATTTGAAGAAATCCTTTCTATAAACAAGGATTATAAATAGAGCCTTGAATCGCAGTTTTTCCACTTTTCTCCTTACTTGAAAACAGTAATTTTGAAGAAGTATATAATTTTGATGGTAGAGAGAGGTTTTTTACTTGGGCAGGATGCTATTAAGTGCAAGTAATATTTTTAAGAGTCATGAATATAAAGTAATTTAAAACCTCCAACAGAGCAACTTAAAAAACAACAACTTTCATTATATATTTTTCAATGGGATTAAAAAGAAAATGGAACAAAATGGCTGTGAACTTTATATCCAAGCTAAAGACAGTGAGACGAAAGTACTGGTATGCCTGTTGTGCAAAAATCCATTGTGCTTTTATTTCCTTCTGTAATAGTTGATATAGCTGCACATGAAGAAATCCTGTTGCCAGCCATGCTCAGTAACAATATTTGAAAGGTGATACTCTAATATTGCAGAAATTGTTACACTGGAAAATATTTTCAGCAGTAAGCTCTTGAAGTGAGCAACCATTTTCCAGGGGGTCGGGTGCAGCCAGCTTTTATCGGCCAAGGGTGGACTGGAGTGAAGCCTGTTCCTCTCTGGTCTGCTCTCAAGCCCCCCTACGTACCCTGGCCAGGGTTCAAACAATTGGGTGGTGGGAAAGCCCGCCAATCAGAGCGGCCAGCCCAGGAATCTGAGATGACGGCCAGCAACCGCTCCCCACTCCTTGACAGGGTAAGCAGCCATTTCTCACCTGCATCTGTCCAAGTTAGTTTCATGTTCCTGTAGCAATCCCACCCAATATGGATGACCCCTTTATGCATGCTTGAAAGAGTATTTGATATGTATGTTTTGTCGTCGGGACAAAAGCAGTAACTTTCCAGATTGATTGTATTTGAATACTGCTTTTCCTTCAAATGAACCCAAAGCAGCTTGTAAACAACAAATAGCAATAACATAATAGAACGTCACAAATACAGCATAAATAATATAAAATAATTAACAGGTCATCAATAATGCAATCTATAAAATGCTATTAACAAAGCAGCAACTAAAAGAATAAGCTAAGCTTTTATTAAGCTAAACTAAACTAAGCTAAGCACATTCTCCACACACCCGACTCATAATCTTTCACCCTATTCAGTTCATTAAAATACATTTTGATTGAGACATACTTGATGTTATACTGACAGAAGTGTGGTAGTGTATGGACATTGTTTTTAATGTGCACTCATGATTTGTGCTTGTGATGGGATCAGGGTAGTTATATATGCAGTCAAACCTCGAATCCCAAATGCCTTAGTTTTGGAATGTTTCGGCTCCTGAACGCTGAAAACACGGAAGTAAATGCTCCAGTTTTTCAATGTTTTTTGGAAGCCGGATGTCTGACACAGCTTCCGCTTGAGTGCAAGAAGCTCCCGCAACCAATCGGAAGCTGTGCCTTGGTTGTCGAACATTACAGAAGCCAAACAGGCTTCCGGAATGGATTACATTTGACAGTCGAGGTTTGACTGTGTACATACATACATACAGAATTGTTGTTTCTCTACCACTAGGCCTTGGGCTGATTAAACATTCTATATCTTTCTAAATGAGTTTGTGGGAGGGGAGGTTATTGGTCTGTTTTTGTTTTGTTATGTATTTTGTGTTCTCATTTTGTATTTTTATGTTGTGAACTGTCCTGTGATCTTTGGATAAAGGGCAGTATACAAATTTAACAAATAAATAAATGAATGAATGAATAATAAGTGATCCTGTTTGTACCTGCAAAAGTTCTGGAGCAGATGTACTGCTTTATTTGCAATTGGTGAATGTTCCATAGCTTCCTGCTGAAAACCTATAGTTTTTTTTATACCACAAATGTTCTGGCTTATTTTATGTCCTGCTTTTTTTGTGCTACAGTGCAGGTGTGTCCCTCTAGATGTCAATAATGCAACCAGGGAAGCATAGTAGAACAATGAATAAAGTGAAATGATGTGTGGATTGATCTGGTATAAATCCACCACATATACACTATTATTGCAGTAATGATATGCTGTAGAATGCACCCATGCACAAAAACTAGTCAGAGGAGGGGCAGAGTACACCGTTCAGTTTTAGCTGTCCATCTGTTTCTGAAATAAAAATCCTTAACGTGGGCATGACCTTGGGTTATTGCTTACTAAAAGCAGCAACAAAAACTTTTAAAATCAGAACTCAATAAGATGATTCTGAAGTGATCCCTATGCACCAGTTTGCCGATTCTGTGTTGCCCTGATTGATTGCAATGGGGAACCAAGTGTTCTGGAGAAAATCATTATGTTCCATGCTGAATCCTGTCAGGATATGTCCCAGATATGTCAGCATATGCATTTTAAAGATACCTGCTAAGAATATGCTGTTCAGAAGATTTCCTTTTGAAGATTATATGTGCTACTTTGTTCCTTTTCTCTGTGTCGCAGTGTCTAGGTTTAGTAGATAGCACACAGGACAGCTAAACTAGCTGTAGAGTGAGGCCGTATCCTCAGTGCTATTTTTCTAGAAAAAGAGGTGCTGGAACTGAGTTCTGGCAAGTTCCGGCTGAAAAAACAGCCCTGCGTATCTTCAAATTATCAGCATTCTCACCGTTTCTCTGGAATGGTGACTGGGTATCCACTCCTGTTTCTTTCAGCAATAGCTGTTTCATACTACTTTTCTCTCACCAGAAGTATGTGGCCCCCATTGAAGTCAGAGCCTCTGGGTATGGCTCTCTGAAATGCTTCCTTCCTTAAATAATGGAATCCACACATTGCTGATTATTATGAAGAGCTGTCGCCCATTAGCCATTGAGCCATCTAGCCCTGCTAGGTGAGATTTTCTGGAGATACCTGGGACTTAATATATGTGGAGCATTTGTTCTACTGATAAGCTGCACCCCTTCCTAGACTATCCTTTCCCAAACTAGTCCGCTGCCGATATCGATAGATTTCAACTTACATCAGCCTCAGCCAGTGTGGTCAATGGTAAGGAGTGATGGGTATTGGAGCCCAAAGCATCTGACTGGGCTCAGCTGTTCTAGAATCATAAGAGTTGGTAGGGACCCTGAGGATCATCTAGTCCAGTGGTGGCAAACCTTGGCACGCCAGATGTTTTGGGACTACAGCTCCCATCATCCCTGACCACTGGTCCTGTTAGCTAGGGATGATGGGAGTTGTAGTTCCAAAACATCTGGCGTGCCAAGGTTCACCACCACTGATTCTAGTCCAACCCCCTGCAATGCAGAAATATGCAGCTGTCCCATAAGGGAATCGAACCTGCAACCTTGGCGTTACCAGCACCACACTTTAACCAACTGAGCTATTAAAGCTAAACATGTTCCTGCATTGACCTGCAGCTGAGAAACACATAAGGTCTGAATGGCTCCAGCTCTGTTTGCATCTTTATGTATTTCCAGAAGATTTAAAGAACTGGAAGGAATGTTGTTTGGTGTTTTCATCTATGGAAAAGTAGGCAACAGCTGCACCTCCTCTCCTCCGCCCCTTGTAAAACTCATCTGATTACTCAAGGGCATACACGGTGTCATCTTTTCCCCTTCTTCCCCCAAGAGGTTTGAATATGGTTTAAAGGCATACCAGGAGCAGCTGCAACAACAGCACCAACAGAAGCAGCAGGCGTTGGACCCACGGTTTTCAATCCCTGGCTGTGGCTGTACAGAGCTCGGTGTCTCCTGGGTCACAGATGCTTGCCTTTTGCGCATCTCCATCCGTTCGGATCCCATGGGCTGCATGAGGAAAAAATAGGAAGGAGGTTACACTCTGTGGAAAAAACCCAGGCACCAGGTTTACTGTTTCAGTTGTAGTCTTGGCACCCAGTGGCTTTCCTAATTGTTGCTAATAGGTGAAGTGGCCTGTGGAGCAGTCAGAAGAAACTGCTTCCTTAATTCATGGTCCTAATCAGATGAGGAATTCTGGGCCGGTAATGTCTTTAAGCCCACCGTGACTGTTTGTCATTGATTTTTTAATTTGCCAAGTGTTTTACGGTCTTCGTTTCATCCATAGCGCAATGCAGCAGAGTTTTTGATAGAGCAGGGGAAGTGGGAAAGATTCCCAGGGGCCCACTCAGCAAAAAGAGCAGGAGGGCCCCCCCACCACCAACCCTGAGAGCAACAGGGCTGGCTCGCCATCTTTCAAAGTTCGGTTTTCTACTCTGCCCTGTTGCAGACGCAGGTAATACACATTACTATCTAAATGTTGACCATTTAAGTCTAAAATGACCTCATTGCAACACTGCCCAGGCTGCCCTTCTCAGGGTGCTCAGACACCTTTCTGAATGTCTTCATCCTGCCTCCACTGCCCTAAAAGTTGAGCTGGGCAACAGAGAAAAGGTCACAGCGAGAATGCTTCTTGTTTTAGAAAGCTTGAGGCAGAAGCAACAACAGGTTCCTCCTCATCTCAGACTGCCATGTCTATCTAGCCAGCATTGTCCATTATGACTAGCAGTAGCTCTCCAGAATCTCGGGCAGAGGTGTTTCCCATTGGCTGCTACCTAATCCTTTCAAGGGGAGATGCTAGAGATTGAATCTGGGGTCTTTGGTATGCAACACATGCACAATCCCTATGCTTTATCTGAAGCAGCACATGAGAATGCAGCACAATCTTAAACATGTCTACACAGAAGAGCACTGAACCAGTGTTTTTGCCTGGCTGGAATGTGTCCTTGAACTCTGATAACAACTCTTAGTTCCCTGGTTGGAGAAGTGTGGGTGACCATGTGTAGAAACTAGCCTGCTGTACAAAGGTAAACTTTGCATTCTTTGCTCTGCCCACTTTTGCTTCTGGCCTTGTCTGCCACTTGCACGTGCCCCCCAAAATGTTGCCCAGATGGCCTTCAGTTGGCAAAAAGTTTTCCCATCCTTGTTAAACATCCCATGATTATTATACATATAGCCTTTTCAAATGGTCACAGGGATTATTTTGGGTTTAGGTAATCATTCTCACCCTCTGACCTCACCCTCCTGCATTCTCACCTTCCCACTGCCAACTGCATGTACCTCTGCTTGCTGATTTAGGATGACACTTCATGCATATAGTGGAGTATAATCCACAAAAGTTTACGCCACAATGAATTTGTTTAGTCTTTAAGCCACCACAAGAATTCTCACTGCAACACATTTAACAGGATTCCCCCGCTGGATATGCTTATAAGAAGTTATCTATATATCAGAAGATGCCATGCGAAAGTGAACAAAGAGGAAAATAGCACTTTTTAACAACAAACCCGTCCATTCTTATGCAGCAACACAGGACCCTGCACACTTACTATAGGTAGTATATCAGTGTAATTGGACCACTGTGGTGTTGCTGACAGTGAGTTGGACTTGGACTGGGGAGACCCAGGTTCAAATCTCTGTTCAGTCAACCAGCAAGCTCCTGGAAGACCTTGGGCCTGTCACTGTCTCAACCTGCTTCTATGATTTAATAAATGAGCTTAGCAAACAGCCCTGTGAATTGAAAACAGTGAGGATTCTGTTAGAGATTTGTTGCCCGCCTTGCAAAGGCATTTTTATAGACCACTGTCCAATCAGGTGTTAATTGCGGAAAAAATAACCTGAAATGTCAAAAAGGGAAAGAGAAGAAAATCAATTGATCTCAAACAAAGGCCCACATTTCTCTGTTGGTTCTCTCCTTGTTCCATGTTAGCCCCTTTGTCAAGAGAGGATTCTGTGAATGGCGCATACGCAGAGCCTGCTGAAGTTGAAAAGGGCTGTGTGTGTTCAAGACTGACAAGATGATTGGCCTGGCCTTTATTTTCAATTGTACTTTGGCTCTCGCAGCAAACGAGAGCTATAATAAAGCAGATGGTATATTGTTCGATGTGGCTTTATTCGTGCTTACTTTTGTTCCTAAATTAAACAGGAACTGGTCTTGCATACATATTCAGGGAGCACAGGTTTTTGGAGGAAATGGAGGGGGAAATACTGTTCAGGTCACGTGCCTCTTTTGTGTCCTAAATAAATGAAGTTTGCATACCTTCCTTGCTATCGTTGCTGAGGTTCAGGCTGAGGTTTCCTTTCTGTTTCTGACAAAGGCACACTTTAAATAACTGTACTGCAAGGGGAAATTCAGTAGCTGCAACTTGGGACCAGCCTGCACAGCAGAAGACCTTATGAAATTTCATTTTCATTTCACTTTTAGTTTGTATACTGCCTTTCTATATTGCTATACACAAGGCGGTTTACAAGCTGTAGAAAGAACAAAATATAAAGTTCAACAAAAACCATACTGGATCCTGCTTAGCTTGACAAATATGCTAGCACCTAAGTCATGGGACTTTAAAATAAACAACTTACATCAAATAGAGTGATATTCAATACTCCATGTATTATGCAATAAAACTAACTTTCTAATTGCAAGCTAGAACACATATCCAAAGCATAGTCACATTTAACTAGCCATAAATCAAGGATGGGGAACCTCTGGTGTAATAATTAATTAATACCCCGCCCATTTGGGTGGGTTGCCCCAGCCACTCTGGATGGTTTCCAAATGTTGTACTACAATCCCCATCATCCCTGACCATTGGCCACAGGAGCTGGAGTCCAACAAATGTCTGGAGAGCCACAAATTCCCCGCCCCCACCAAAGGTACAATTTTCTGTTGCACACTTGATTTCAGGTAGAATCTTGTCCTGAATCCATATATTTGTGGATATTGACTCCTGCATCCCCTTTGAATGAGAACATATCCCTCGTCTTTCTGGGCCACTGTTGCTCCCTAATTTACCTTCAAGCAAATGGACAGAAAAGTAGACAGAAGTATACAGGTTGGCAGAGGATGGGCAAATGAGTGGAAACGAAGGAGAAAACAAAAGCAAAGCCAGAAAAAGCACAGCTCAGCAGAGATTTGGGGTTGGTTACATTGTGCAGCTTGCCAATCTCTCCAAAGGCAAGGCATCCTGTTAGAAGCAGAATTTTCGCTTTACCTCATGAGCTTCACCTCCCTTGCTTGATCAAGATGTTCAGACCATTTCAAAAGAAGAAGAACCTCTGATAATGTGTGAATTAACAAATGGTTAACTTGCTGAGAAGTTAGGAGCGCATCTTTGTTTCTGAAGCTCTTGTTTATTACACTCACATACATCGTGTTTCCTTTTATTCCCTAAAGCCAAATCAGCAAATCACAAAGGCAGATGCTTACACTGGAAAAATTGGTCTAATTTAATTGCCAGCACTTGTGACTACTTGTTAATTAAAAGGAAGGATGTGCTTAATTGGCTGCACTGGCTGCCAGTTTGTTTCTGGGCCCAATTCAAGGTGATCACGTTAGTGTTCAAAGTCCCAAATATCTGAAAGACTGCCTTAGGTGTTAAGATCAACAGGGTGGGGTGGGGGGACTCTTGGAAGTTCCACCTCCCTTGAAAGTTTAGAAGTGGGGGTGGCATGGGAGAGGATATTCTCTGTGGCAGCCCCTAGATTGTGCATTTCCCTCCCCACAGAGGAGTGTCTGGCTTCTTCATAATACTGCACAGCTTTTAGTGAATGCTGAAGAACACCTGAGTTGTGGGTTTTTGGGGTCCACCTTATTCCTGTGATTCTAAAATGCTTTAACTGCTTTTAGTTTAATTGCTGTAATTTGCCTTGGGTCCTTGCTAGTCAATTTGCTGATGAATTTGCTAGATTAAGATCTGTGTGCATTGTTTGCTTTCTCTGAATCCATAAGGCTGAGGCAGACTTTGAAGGTCCTCAGTGGCACCCTGTGTAAGGTGAAAATTTGGCAGCCCCTGCCTCCTGTCTCCCATTCTGCTCACACAATGCTGCTGACCAGAGCATAGGTTACAGTAGCCAAGTTAAGACACTGGTATTACCAGTGAATGAAATTACCAAGACTGAGGCTCCCTTCTGCAGCTGCTCCTACTGTCCAGATAGAAGGAAGCTGACTGCACGATGCAGAAAGGAACACTATTTATTCATTTTTATCTATGTATGTCATTTACTTTTTATGACTCTTCATCAAAATTCATCCCAGGGCAGGGTTTTTCTTAAAAAGTAAAAATATAGTGAACTAAAACAATACACATAATTAATAAAGCAGCAGCTAAAAGTACAAGCTTTAATAGCCTGGGTGAGTGCTAAAAAGGTATTTGCTGGGGTATAAAATGGGGGTGGGGTGGGGTGGGGTGGGGATAACATGTCTTCCTTCAGTTCTTGTCGGACCCCAATTCCCATCAGCTCCAGCTCACATGGCCAACGGTCAGGGATGATAAGAGTCCTAGTACAACAACATTCAGAGAGCCACAGGTTCCCCATCCACAATGAAAGCAACAGGCAAGCCTCCTTGGTAAGTGTTGCCCAATCAGAGAGCCACAGCTGGAAAGGCTCAGCTGCGGTGGTCAGAAAAGGGCCTGGCAATCTAAGGCCACTGGCAGGTTGACATGGGAGATGCTTCTTCGTAAGGGTACCTGTGTCCCAAGAGATTTAGATAGGGAGGGAGAAGCTGTGGACCTCCAGATATTGTCAGACTCCATCAGCCTCAGCCAGCAAGGCTAATGAGCAGGGAGGGTGGGAACTGGAGTTCTGGAACAACTGGAGGGCCAAAAGTTCACACCCTTGATATAGGGTCTTAAAAATAAGTATTATTAGCATTCTGAATTAGGCTTGGAAGTGCACAGGAGGTTCAGGAAGTTCTTTCAAATCTGGCGAAGTGGGAGTTGCATGACTGGTCCCCACTAAAATCCTCACTGTTGTATTCTGTGCAAATTGTAGCTTCTGAATAATCCTTGAAGGTAGTTGCACACATCAGTGCTGTCAGGAGAGTGCCAGAACATAAATGACTGTGGCCAGTCTATTCCCTAACAAGGAATTTTGTGCAAGACTGGGTACCACAGACCAAGTAGTCAAGCAGTTGGAAACTATGATTCATGTTGGAAGAGAAATCTTCAGTTCAGTACAAATGTGGAAGCCTCATATTAAAAAGTTATAGAATACCAGAAACTAGGTTGCCTACGCCGAAGTATGATGTTTTAGCTCTGAAAAGCTTTGTTCTTCTGCACGCATTTATAAGCATTGCTTTACATTTCAAAGGCAATGCTAGTCAGAACTGCAACACCCACCCACACAGTCACAACAAGAGGTACACTGCCCTATTCACTAATAAGCTCAAGCTTGCATTTGATTTATCCACAATCTATTTGACAGCAATCTGACAGCATGAAGAGGGTTTAAATGGGGACAATTATGTGTTCAAATGTAGGCTTCTTTGGAAAACTGGCTAATGTAGATACTAACTCTGAACCTTCAAGTTCTTAACTTTATTGCAACTATACATATATTTATATTTTTACTATTTGAAGGTCAGAATGTAAAATTAAGTCCTTAGGTAGATAGGCTACTTATAGATGACTTGTTTATTGAGCATTTATGCCGATTTGTTTGCACAAAGTTTGGAGGGAGGTTAGATGACATTGGCCAAGATTACCCTCAGTGGTCTGGGGTGCATGCTTCAAACCCGTAGCTATTTATTGAGCATTCATTCTTTTTTTCTTTCAGGGAGGTTAAATGGCATTGCTTCAAGCAAGTATTATCATACACTTTCCACTGTATTTTCCCCATCACTTTCCTTAAAGCACAAAAAAAATCCAGTGCTGAAGGGGAAGTGGGCTTGTTGTGCAAGAGCAGCAAATCAGCTTTAATTGTGCAAACTGAATTTGCTCGTAGTTGATTGAATCACACCCAATAATGGCAGCAGACTTGACACACCTGTGTGTGTGTGTGTGTGTGTGTGTGTGTGTTTAAGGAACTCTAAATGCAGAAAAATCATTAGCTAGTCAGTCACTGAAATAGTTACATCTGAGTGTACTGCTTTAGTTAAACTCACTTTGAGTGAGTGGGTGTGGGCATGTGTGGGTATGATATACATATATTGCTGAATAGATTTATTTTGTGATTCTGTGAGCTACTTGATAATTAACAAAATGGAGCAGAGCAGACAGCTGCTGGCCGATGTTCTCAACTGACTCCTGTCAAGGTCTAATTCAATGAGCATTCTGTTCCCCAGGCTTCCTTATGAATGGCCTCAACAAAGCCAATTTCACTGTAGTATGTTGTGATTCACACCAAGGAATCTGACAGCTCATAGTGGGTGCTGAAATCATGTGGCAGTGTATGAGCCATGACTCAGATTTTATTGTATTAAGTGCTGAAATCTGACTCTGATCAAATAGAAACTGACACTGTATTGGTCAGCATGGTGGTTTGCCTCAGGGTGACTCATCATGGAGTGCACAATAATGGATTCATATTCCTTTGCCTTTTGAGTTGGAATTCTCTGTTGGAATCCTCATACTGCTATGCTAGGGTATGAGTCCACAGGTGAATCCTAAATTGCATGGGGGACCAGGTATCCTGTGTCCAATCCAGCTTGCCCAATGGCAAGGTGTGACTCCCCTAAGCACAAAGGAGATGCTGATGTGCATTTTTATGACATCAACACCTGATTGGCAATTATGCAAAGGATGTTAGTGCCACATACGCTCTCCATGTATGCTCTTGTCCCAGCTGCCATGAAGGGTGCCAACTGCCTAAGCCTAAGCCTAAATGCCATATGGGGCAGAGCCAAGGAGAGAAAGCCCTAGGTCAGATCCAAAGGTCCCACAGACTTCATCTTGCACATGGGCTGCCAGTTCCCCACCCATGGACTGCCCCCAATGATCATTTGAAGGCTTTTGCGGGGTCCCCAAAGCCGGCCAAGTGGAGCTTCAGGAGAAAGCGTGTGTTTTGCGAAGTTGAGACATCTAAAACAGCCAGTTACTGTCATAATAAAACAGAAAATAAGAAAGATGGCCAGATAAGATAATCTCTGTTTATCCATTTTCAATAGCATGTTACAGTACAGTGGTACCTCGGGTTAAGAACTTAATTCGTTCTGGAGGTCCGTTCTTAACCTGAAACTGTTCTTAACCTGAAGCACCACTTTAGCTAATGGGGCCTCCCGCTGCCGCTGCGCCGCCAGAGCCCGATTTCTGTTCTTATCCTGAAGCAGAGTTCTTAACCTGAAGCGTTATTTCTGGGTTAGTGGAGTCTGTAACCTGAAGTGTATGTATCCTGAGGTACCACTGTATGACAAAATAAAGAAACCTCTACAGTTTCACTAATATTATCCTGCTAATGTTTTCAATGCCATGTTTTAAAATGAGTTTAGATAAAAATCAGCGGCACAGTCCAAAGCTTAGTTATTCCAAGGACCATATTAGACATGAGGCGGAAGATATCAACAGCAGCCGAGCAATTGTTCTTTGGATCCGGGTCATGGATCCAAGATACAGGTTCACCCTTTTCTTCTGCACCATTTCCCCAATCTGGATATTCTGACTTGTGAGAACAGGATTCCTGCTGGACTAGATGGACCTTTGGCCTGATACGGCAGAGCTCTTCTTGTATTCTTAGTGCCATCTTTGTTTGGGTTCTAAGCCTATTGATTTCAGCATGTTGATTTCTTTGGTTAAAATCAATGTGTGTGTGTGTGTGTGAATGTGCATGAATGATGACAAATTCATGGAGAATGAGGCTATGAATGGCTGTTCATTACGATGCATTAACAGATGGTGTGACATTGCTATCTCAGCTTCCCAACACTGTGCATCACTGATTCTTACTGACAGGGGTTGGGACAAGGCAATGAGGTGCTCAGTGTGGATGGAGGGTTAGGAGCACCAGATTGTCTCCATCCCTGTGTCCACACTATGCACAACTCTCAGCTGCCTTGCTCCTCCCCTTCGGTCACCTGCTTGTCATTTCTGCCATGATGGCTATGTTCTACCTCCACTGTGTTATAATCAGAATAGACCCATCGAAATTAGTATACCTTAAGAGTTACATCCATTAATTTCAGTGGATCTGCCCTGAGTAGCACTGACACTGGGTGCAATCTATTGTAAGTGTGTTTTTCTGTGAATGATTTGGAAGCATAATGCTCCTGCTGTCATTATGAAGCTAAAGAAGCCTACTATATATATATATATATATATATATATATATATATATATATATATATAGTTAATTTTGCTCTAATCTGCCTTGGTTAGGATTTGCTCCAGGAGGTGGCATAAAAGGACTTTCAATATCAGAAAAATCCACGTTAGGAAAATGTTTGTGTCTGAATATTTCTAACAGAGTGTATAATAGTAATTCAATGTGTGGTTGTTGCACATATTGCAGTAATATATAAAACTATTCAAATTACTATAAAAAGCCTGCATCTTTCTAATATCCTCCAGCCTTCTATTAGGTAGGCAAGATTTCCCATAAAAAGACTTGTTCGGAACTTTTAAAACCATTTAGGCTCATCATCTTTTTTCTGCTATTTTGAATTTTTAACTCTCAAGGTTATTAAAAGGTTATCTGCTATTCATATTTTTGTATTGGAACTATGATGATGTGTAGCTTAGTGACAACCCTTTAGGAGCAAGTTTATTCTACAATTTATTTTTTAATACAAGATTCCAAAATGCAGAAAATCATTAGTGGGCCAGTAATATTATTGGTGCAACTCACGTTCATAATTGTACTTGAACGAAATATTGTAGTTCAGCTGCTGGAACATCAACAATTTAGCCGCAGAATTGACTTTTTAAAAACAACCACTAGGTAGTCTTTTCACTATGGGGTAATGGCCAGTTTCCCTGAAACGTGACACTGTATAATTCATGATTTGCATCATAAAAAACAGCACAATCACCAAAGTATTGGAGTGGGAATAGAAGAATGGAGCCGCTTTAACACCTGCTATGTTATATTACCAGGTTTTCAATTGTCGAGGTTCCACTGCCAATTGGCCAACTGGTTGAGCTGTGCCCCAACCCCAGATTGTGGATGCACCAGTATCCACAATCTTCTGACCTCCAAGCCTATTGCATTCATACAACTAGACAGACAACATACAGTCACTTGGTGTTCGACTAAGACCAGGGAGACCAGGGTTCAAATGCCCACTCAGCCATAAAGCTCACTTGGACCAGTCACTATCATTCAGCCTAACCTTCTTCATAGGGTTGTTTTGAGGATGCAATGGAAAGGGGGAGAAGTGTGTGTGGCAACTTAAGCTCTTTGGAGAAAATGTGGGATATAAATGTGCATATGTATGTGATATATATAGTATCAGCCATAGATTGTATTGTATGGTTAGTGGTTTGCATTTCACTCTGGCTTATGCTGTGTTGCATACTTCGGATATTGTCTACTAATACTGAAACTAATGAATGGGTTTTGACACTGTAGGCGTGATCCAGAGCAAGCTGAATATATGCAAGTCCCACTAAGGTCAATGTTCTTAGAACAATACTCAACTGAGGATCATGCCAACCCCAAGTTGGCCACTGAGGGCATAAGCCTGACAGAGATCTGCAGCCAGTCAGATACCCCCATGGCCATGATTTATGTGCAAACAAGGTGTTAATATATGACTAGTAATGTGAGAATGTCAATAGCTAAACTACCTTTCACCATTTAAGAGCCTAAATAATAGGGACGTGCAGTTAAATGAACTTATTCCTGCAATTATGAATCCACCCAGTGATTTATGTATGTGAGCCTGTCTATATGCATCACTCTGCTTAGCTTGGGGTTTTTGCGCTGCGTGTTTCTGCGTCCAAAATACTCCATATAAACTAATTTTAACAGGCAATGAGGGGTCCCTGCGGCCTCTTTCCAAACGGCGCCCCCTGGCGTTCGGTTCCAAGGGACTTCGGCGGAAGAAGCGGGAAAAGATCTGGCTATGGGTTCGCTTACTGCTTGTCCTTTTGCTCCTTAACTTTAGAAAAAGGGCAGCTAAGATCATGTGCTGGCGAAAACAAGCCCCTTCAGCGAAAAAGCAAAGCCGAACAGGATGAAATTGACTCGGCGCTAATCTAGACCGAAAGCCTTCCCGGAATGAAGCCGACAGGTAAGGCGGGAACCGGGGAGGAGGCAGTTTCCACGCGAGGGCGGAACTGCTACCCGCTGTGCAGGAAAGGCGGATGGAAAGAAAAAAAGAGACCTTCGCTTTCTCAACCTTTCACGCCCGGTTAAGTATATGTGAATATACATGGACGTAACCAGGAGACTTTTCCAATCCGCTTCCATTCCCAGCCCTTTTGCGCGTTCACGGGGATTGCAGCGTCCCAATGGCCCGCAGACCTGACTTTCACTCGAGGACAGGCTCTCTTGCAGGGCTGGATGGACGGAGAGCCCCCCGCTGACCTAGGCAGGATCCATTCGAGCACTTGGTGTTTGGAGGACTCTTTGGGTTGGTGGACGGGGGGAAATGCCAAGCCAAGCCCTGGGGTCACCGAGCCAAGCTCCCGTAGCGGGGATCCAGACTGCCTTCTACCTGGTCATGGATTTCGATCCCTCTCCATCTACCATTTCTCATGGTAGAGCTGACTCCTAAACCGCTTTCCCCGTTCCTCAGCACCAAGAATGACAGAGCACCTGTTGCCAATGGCTATGCCCAGCAATGCTCCCTATCCCGCGGCTGCTTTCCAGTTGAGCCTACCCCCCCCCCCCCTCAGGAGGAGATGCCGACACGAAGTCCCGAGACACTCCACTTGGCCTGCTTCTCTTCCCGGACGGACACCTCGTCGGAAATATTACTCCACCCTGGCACCCTCCCTCCCCACAACGGATATCTTCCTCCGGGCAGAGCCTCCAGGTCCCAAGAACCTCAAACACCTGTAGCATGAGGCTGGGCGACACACCTGTGAGCGCCTGACTGAAAAGCTCAGGAAGCCCATACCAGCCCAAGTGGTAGGCGAGGGAAGTCGCCCCTACAAGCTTTACTTACCGGGGGCTTCTACCAGTGCACCAGAAACACACACACACACACACACACACACCATTCAGGACTAGACACCGCCGAGCCTGAGGCAGCTGAGCCCGCCCAGGCGAGCAGCTCCCCGTCCGGTGTGGGTGCAGAGTCCGAGAGGCTGCCGGGTACTTACAATTTCCCCTTCGATCTCCGGAGCCGGGTGCAAATCTTTGCATTGCTCACATCCGTTCGCAGCGGGCTCCTCAGCCGGGGACGGTAGCTCGCCCGCCATGCGCATGCGTCTCTCTGC
Source organism: Lacerta agilis (assembly GCF_009819535.1). Classification (NCBI taxonomy): domain Eukaryota; kingdom Metazoa; phylum Chordata; class Lepidosauria; order Squamata; family Lacertidae; genus Lacerta; species Lacerta agilis. The sequence goes on along the minus strand of NC_046318.1, from coordinate 49,052,286 downwards.
TTCGCCTAGGAAGCCCGGGCTGCTGGAACGTCCACACCCGGGCTCGGTCCCCAACTTCCTTTCTTCTCAGGCACCACAATGTTCAGATGGCCGCCTATCCTTCACCCCAGCGCCTTTCTGGTGGACGTGGAGGGGAGGACACGGACTGGAGGTGCCGGTAAACGGAGCCCGGGGATCCCAGAGACAGACCGTCCTCGGCCAAGCAAGCGCCTGCTCGCCTCCGCTCGCGCGATTCAGCACCCTGGACAGCTCCCGGCCAAGCGCTCTATGCAGCGCGCCGTCATTTTCCCGCCTCCTTCGCCGGCTCCCCCCTCTGCCCGCCCCCGGAGAAGCGCCCCGGCTGTTGAAAACACCACACACGGGCACGTGCCCGCGCGGATGCCAGCCCAGGCAACGGACATCTGGAGCCACAAACATCTGCAGCAAACACATTGTGAAAACAGATGGGAGGGAGGGGGGGCGGGTAGTGAAGAGGGAGGCTCCGGCTTTGCTTCGGATCTCCCTCGGGGAGGAGAAATGGAGGGGTAAACAAGGTGTTTGTGCAGGAGAGATGAAAAGACAGAGGCATTCATTTTGCCTGTCACAGCCATCCGCTCTCCTCTGACATCCTGACCGCTTTATCAGACGATCTAAACGGACGGAAGAACCCTCTTGGATACGGGCAGGGACGTCTCCTTTCACTAAACCACATGAGGGCTTATTTTCTCTGTTAAGAAGAAAAAATTAAATGCAATGTGGAAGAAATCACGGCATAAATTGGATCTGGAGAAAAAGCCTCGCCTACCCACCCCTCTCCCTACGGCACGCTAGGTAGGCTTAAGTGCTAAACGGAACCCTTAAGAGCCTCTGTAAGGGAAACGCGCGGTTGCAAGGGAAAGTCCTGCTCCAGATTTGTTTGCGGATGCGAGGCGGGCAAAAGCGCCTTGCGAAGAGGCTGGCATGGAAGCGATCAGGTGATGCAGCTCTGCCAGGAGTCGGCTGCTGCTTTCAGGCACTGTCTTTCCTGCCTCTCTTTCCAGGGCTTCCTGGATCGCGCTCGGAGAGGGCGAGAGAGCAGCGCTGTTCTCCCCGAAACTGAAATTGATTCGATGCATAAATAACCTGGGCGTCACTTCCTCCTGCTTCTCGGGAGCTTGAATCAGGGCTCCCTGGTTACCGGCAGAGGCGAGCGCGTTCATCAAGGCAGCCGCGACGACCACGACAGTAGCTCACATCCTGTTTGGATTGGCTCGGAAACCCGAGATTCCAAAGAGAAAAAAGCACCGCCGCCACCAGCTTCTCGTCCCCACCGCTTCCTAGTCTCATGCCTAGCTCAGAAGCCGCGCTGCCCTTCCAGCTCTGAAAGGTCTCAAAGTTGACCCCCACCTCCCTAAATCAGCTGCTGGGACTCGGGACTTATTTACAAGCACATTTCGGATCCGGGTGTCATGATGTCATTGTTGCTCCACTCCATACACTTTCACTCCATGCCCTGAAGTTACAACAAACGAATAAGTGCCTCTGAACATGCCTTTCCTCTGAGGAACACAGCCTCTGATACAAAACACCTGGGAGGCCCTTTGTGGTAGAGGAAAGGGTTAAAGCCAAGCAAAAACTTTCCTCTATAACCAGGCCTTTAACTATCTGTGTGGCCTTTTGGAAGTGGGCGGGATGCTTATACTGTATTTCTTTCTTTTCTTGGCTTCAGTCTATCTATTTGGGTTTTTTTTCCTGTTCGTTTTGTTGTTTGTAGGTCGTTTTGTAAGCCAGAAGAAAAAAAAAGACTAACAGATATTATTATTATTAATAAGAGCCTGGGCTCAGTCTCAGAACCTGGTTTACTTAAGAGTCATGTGCAAAGTGGCTTTAGCTGCTCATTGAGGCTGGCTCCTGTATTGCCCCAGTGGGGTGCTGCAGCAAATGTTGGGCTCCTGACCCTTCCTCATACCATAATTGTAACCTTGATTCTAAGTCTACGCAGGCAGGCCCCACTTCTGGATCAGCCCGTTTATTCGTTTATTATTCAATAATTGTAGCAAATGGATTGTGAACATCTCTCAAACAAATGTACATACATAGCCCCAGTTCACATTTAAGGTGATATGTACGGTGAGCAAAGGCACACAACCACCTGTTTCCACAGCTCAATGTGTGTACATGCAGCCTATGCTTTGAGACTATGTGTGATACTGACAGTCAATCGTTGCAGCCAGCTTCATGCAGCTGGCAGCCAGCTGCGGTCAGTGAGTGAATTCTAGACAGGCTTGAGCACCATTGCCTTTCTGTTTTCAAAAACCAGCTATTAGCTCCTTCATCTTCAGGGGCTGTATACTTCTAAATGCAAATATGTTTGAGGACAAGCAAAGGTGAAGGCTAATGAATCAGAGTGTTTCGTTCCATATGTTCTTACAGGTATGCTTTCCTATTTAGAAACAAGCGTGTTGTTGCACACAACCTACTTAAAAAGAGGGGATTTGGATGTGGATGAGCTGCTCCTATTTCCCCCAGGGGGATCCTGTTTAAGCAAGTGGTACTCACATCACTATGCTGTTTTGAGAAAGTCTTGTGTGTCCTGAGTGCTGCTTCTTTACAATTAGAGCATCTTAGGGGCTCCGAGGAGCTGCAGCTGCGTAAGGCCAGCTCTGCCAAGAGGCCTCCTAGTAAGGCGTCGAGCGGACCCAGAGCTGCCGCTTCCCTCCGGAGCAGAGTCCCTGTTTGGAAGGGTGAGATGTTAGAGAAAGGGGCAGCTGGCGGGGATGGAAGGCATGAGTGGTAGGCTAAAGGTTGAAAGTGTGGCCGGGACAAGAGAGGGAAGCTGGGAAGAAGGACAGAGAGGGATTGGAGAATCTAGGGAGTTGGGTGAAAACATGGACAGAGTGGGGAAGGAAAGAGAGAGAAATACAAAACAAAAATTACCAAGATGCCCAGCTAGCCTGATCCAAGTTGCTTGGCTTTAACAGTACAAGCCTAACCATACCTACTCCCTGCAAAAATATGAGAGGTCCCATCAGTATTGGCACTCCACAGGCTCTTGAGGACACACCTGCTTAGGCCAGCATTCCCTGAACTTGAACTTTCTGTTCTAATTGTTTTTAAACTGTTTTAAATATTATGCTTTACACTGGCATGTTTTACTGTTTATTTTAGTTCTGGATCTTTTTAATGTGTTGATGGAATTGTTTAACTGTGTATTTCAATTATGCATGGATTTTATAATTGATCTTATACTTGTAAACTGCTAAGAAGCCGTTTTGGCATGCAAGCAGTAAACATATGTCAGGATCCACTTTCAGTTTAAGGAAGAGGGCCAGGTACTGGAATAAACTGTGTATGTTTAAACATCAACACTTCTCCTGATCACTTCTAGGACACTTCTGCATCCTATCTTCTGCATCTCCTATTTCCAGCTACAGTACAAATGTATCACTTCGTGTTTGAAATATTTTTTTTTTAAAGGGAACTTGCATTCAATTGCTTCAGTTTCAGGATACCTGAAAGATCATCTCACCTGTCGTATACCCAGACAATCACTGTTCTCTGCAAGTGAGGGCTTCCTACAGCTGCCATCTTATCAGGAGGTCTGCTCTTGAGTCCTCACAATGTAGAAATTGGGCATTTAGTGTTGTGGCACCTATCCTCTGAAATTTTCTCCCCTCAAAGATTAGACAAGTGTCATCTCTGTTGTCTTTTCATTGCTTTCTGAAAACCATCCTCTTTCAATAAGACTTTTTAGTCAAGATCTTTTCCAGTCTGCATCTGTATTGGAATTATTTTAAATATATTTCAAATATATTTTACCATTGGTTGTTTGCCACCCTAGACTCCTCTGGGAGGACAGGAAGGCTATTAACAAAATAAAATAAAATAAAATAACTATATTGATTACAATGGAGACTATGCCTGTTTTCTGCTGCCTACAACTTTAGAACTTTCCATCTAAATGTCATTCATTTTTCAGGTATTGTACTACTCCCCTAAGTCATCAGACCTGCCACGTTTCAGGCCTGCCATGTTATCTTTATGTGATGGAGGTCCCCATGTTATAAGCGGCTAGAAACTTGTAGTATCTTCTTAGCTTCAATTTCCTTTCAGTGAACACCCTTCCTGTATTCTCCCACTTGTAATGTTGACACTATCTAAATGGCCTTAAATGTGCAATCACTGTGCTACTCCCCAAAGGCATAAAAGCTCACAAGTTTCATATTGTTTTATGCCTCAGATTGGAGTTTTCATTTCTTCTCATTTTTAAGGACACTCCAAGATTGCCTCTACAGATTTCATCCCGTGTGTATCAATTCACAGTGCTTCTTGGGGGCTTTTTGCAGATTGTCGAGCTAATTTACCTGTGCTTTAGTTGGACAGTTTTAATGCCTTGTCACTTTCAGAGCACACCAAGACCCCTTCTCCATCCTACAGAATGTTCCTGGATGCAACAGTATGCATCAGTTTGATAAGAAATGCAATGCAGCACCTCTTGTCTGTTTGAGGAATCACTCCTATAATAAAGGGGTTCTCAAACTTTCCCTCATCACGGTCCACTTGAAAACTGCTGAGGATATAAGTAATAGTACACAGACCACATGAATGAAGTTCACAGACCACTGGTGGTCCACGGACCACAGCTTGGGAACCCCAGCTATATGAAAGAGATGGGAGAAACGAAGCAAAACGATTCTACCCATTTCTTATAGAAAAACAAATTGTAGCACAATTTGAACCCAAGATCCTCTGGGATGAGTGGATCTGGAGCACACAGACCTCTGGCTGGGCCAGTCAAGTCTGGGCTCAATGGGGCTATGCCAGTTAAGTCCTTCACAGCCATATATGTCGGGAGAATTTCCCTATCCTGGCTCAGCTGAGTCTCAGCTGGTCCTGGTCCTTGAAAGAGGGTGTTCCAGTGCTATGCTGGAAGGACCCTTATAACCAAAGGAACCAAAGCTCCTTAATTCCAAGAGGAACCAAGACTGGGCACAGGGGCACAAACTCCTCGGAGCCCAGTTACAGGTAGGTAGCCGTGTTGGTCTGCCATAGTCAAAACAAAATAAAATACCTTAGAGACCAACTAAGTTTGTTCTTGGTATGAGCTTTCATGTGCATGCACACTTCTTCAATTTTTGGGTGGCACCCCAATGTTAAAAAAAAGCAGGGGGCTATCCCAGAAAATGGCAGGAATGGGTATCTGGAATCCTGAACAGAAGCATTCCACACTGCTTTTCTTTTTTGTTACTATCCAACTCTTGATTTCTAATTCCATGTTGATTAATATGTCATGCATAACATTTCTTGAAATATTATTCTGTTTCATAGAATTGTAGAGTTGGAAAAGATCTCAAGGGTCATATAGTTCAACTGCCTGCAATGCATGAATCCTGCCCATAGCCATCCCTGGATGGGCTCGAACAACCAACCTCCTGGTTAACAGCCAGACGCATTGACCAATTGTGCTACCTGAGTTTAAATGAAACGTTAACACATGGCATGATAAAAGTCTGTAATTTCATCAGGACAAGTTACTTGTTTTTTACTGTTGTAACAATTGTTTTCTCAAAATTTATCTTCTGTACTATGAAAATAAATAAAAACAGTTAAAAAATTGATAGGGCACATTTTAATGTTTTCAAGGCAATCAGAAATCTTCATGATTGGGAAAGCTACATCTGTTTCCTGTCTTGGAGATATTAATGGTAAATGAATCACTGTGAGCTTAAAAAAAATGGGGCTAACTCTAACCTTGATTGGTTGCCTGGCTCCTAAATTGTAAACCCTTTCACTAGGAAATAGGAGCTTATAATGGAACCTGCCTTTATTTGAAGCTGGGAATTGGCCATCTGATGAAGAGTTCTGTATTATAAGAGTCTTAATAATATTCCTCCATAAACAAAAGGAAATATGATCAAAGAAGATGCATTTGCAGGTGATTGTGACGAAAAGCTTCCCCTTCTCTTTATTGTGCTTTTAAGGAGAATAAGAAGGTTTCATTATGGTTGCAATTCTAGGCGCACTTAGGAGGAAGTAAACAGCACTGAAGAGAAGCAGAAAGGCATAGAAAAGGGCTGCATTTATACACTTAGGCTACAATGCTAAGCGCCAGGAGGATGGGGAACCAGAGGTGATTGAACTGCCTTATCCAGCAACAATTTCCATCCCATTAAGAACTTAGAACCAAGGAAGCTGCCCTATACTGAGCCAGACCATTAGTCCATCTAGCTCAGTACACTGACTGGTGGTGGTTTGCCAGCAGTCCTAGCCCTTCCTGGACATGCTGGACATATAGCCTGGGGCCTTCTGCATGCAAAACAGATGCTACAACCCTCCCTCAAAGGGAGATAATTTTACTATGTCAGATCCAAGGATGGTGCAGTTTTCTCCTTCATTTGGTGGCAGACTGAGAGACTGGGAAGACCTTTGGATCCATGCCATGCTCTGGTACACATCAATCCACTGGTGCCACTTTTTTGCCCCTACTATCTATGTTGGATTTCCAGCACCAGTAGGGCAAGAGCCACAGAGGTGGTGGGGAGGAGGCACCTGAAATCAAATCTCCATCTTTGAGGTCGGACCCTCTTTCTCTGCCATTGGGAGAGGAAATTGTCAGATATAGCTACACAGGAGTTGCTACAACCTACTTGGGATGGGGATAGGGATGCGGCAGGGCAGGGTGGCCCCAAGGGAAGGGCAACATGGACACCCCAGCAGTCAATCCAGCACTTCCACTGGTGTGCCAGTGCAGAACTGCCCTACCTGCCTCCCTGCCCTCTCCAGGTAAGCTGTAGCGAGCCCTGTGTTGGGAAGGTAGCTCCATGGCTCTGATCCACCACTCTGGCTGCTACTGCTGTAGGCCATAGGCTTGTAGGGTTGCAAAGCTACTTTCTGGAGGCCCCAGCTTTCTGGTAGTTCAAGACAACCTTCTGAAAGGTACTTCTTCACACAACACTTAATGTATGGAATTTACTGCAAAAGGATGTCTGATGGCCACTTGCTTGTGTGGCTATAACAGGGATTAAACAAGTTCATGGGAGACAGAGCCATAGCTATGAGAACCTCCAGGTTCAGAACCAGTATGCTATGGAATAAGAGCTACTAGGGAGCAAAAATGAGGCAAGGCTATTGTCTCCACACCTTGCAGATTTCCCAGAAGCACCTTGTTGGCCTCTGTAGAGAGCAGGGTGCTGGACCTTTGCTCTGATCAAGCAGGGCTCATGTTCATTGAAAAAATGAAGCCATTATTTGTTATATTTATCTGTTTAATATCACCTGTTTTCTATTTGCTTTTAAAGCACACACGCATATAATGCCTTTAGGTCTCTGAGCATTATATAGGCCCCAAAGTTGCTTAATATTCATCCATGTTTCCAAAGTCCATATACTGCTGAATGAAGCAGTTAACAACAATTCAGTAAGATTTACTCTCCTGTCCTTTCCTGCTCCCTATAACCTTTTGTGCTTAAACAAAGAAGAAGGTATAACACGTCCAGTTATGGGCATCAGGACAAAAAAGTACACCCTGAAAAAGAACCATACAAAAACATGAAAAACAAAATCGTTAACTAGCGAAACTATGATAAGGGTACCTACAACTAATACTAGTGGCAGAGCAAAAATAGGGCTGGGGGAGTTTGAAGAGCACAAGGTCCAAATAAGTTTAATAATTCTTCTAAATGAAAAAACCACTTGGCTAGAACAAGGCGATCCATGGTGTGAGTGTTGATATAAGTTGAGAGAGAGAGAGAGAGAGTGAGATACCAAAATATTATGGTGTGGCAGAACCCTTGGTACCTTTAAATTTATGAGTTAGCATCTTCAAGAAAACCGTCTTTTTATACCACATGCCCATTATAATGGTCAAGGAATCTTCCAGCCCTGGGTTGTAGTTAAATGGGCTGTGATCAGGAGGAACATAATCAAAGGTTTGATTAGTAGGGTGTTTTTGTCTCCCTCAAATATGGAGAGCAGACATAACTTTGGCTCTTTAACTGCCTGTTTACCAATTATGGAGGTAATTTTCTCCATCCTTCAACCCCAGAAAACCGAAACAAAATGACAGCCCCAGAACATAAGCCGATAAGCACTCTTATCTGGGCAGCCTCACCAGCAGCTATTAGATCCTCAACCCAATATATGAGCAAGCCTGGCCAGTGTGTGAAACCACAGATGCACCACTTTGAGAGAGTTCTGCATATTGGCAGAAGATGAGAAGGGCTTGGTAGACCAGACCCCTCTTCCCCGCCATAAAGCTGGCCCTAGAGTCCCCCCCCCCAGGTCTTCCTCTCACACCGCCTTCAAACTGTCAAATGAGGGGAACTGGCTTCTCAAAAGCAATTGATAAAAAGCAGAAGCCAGCTTCTTATGTGTTTTAATGTCTACACGAACCTACTGGGTGATGATGTTTGTGGATTTGGGTTTAAGTGCCACCAGTAGGTTGATGACACTCACCTCTCAACTTTTTAATATTAATCATCTAACCCTAGAAAAGCACTGGAAATTCTGAATGGTTGTCTGGAGGACAAACAACTGAAGATTCTTCTGCTCTCGGTGGAGGTTTGCAACTAATTTTGATTGGGGTTGTAGTCTCCCCTGAAGTATCATTTGAGGGTTCCTGCACCTGAATTTGTCCCTGGATGGCCAGGTAATGTCAGTGGCCAGCAGTGAAAAGAAGGCAGGTATTCGGAAAGGGCATTCTTGGTGGTGACTCTGTAGATATGTGTCAAATTCTCTCATGGGGCAGGGATGGTGTCTCCTCTTCGTGCTGTTAGGCAGGTGTTGAAACCCCTTTTTTAATTCCAGAAGACATTTTATAATTGAGCTCTATAGTCCTCATATTATATCCTTTGGCTTTCATGCTTATGTGCTTTTAATCTGTTTCATTTATTTTGTTTTTTAAAACTATTTTTGCATTATCAGATTTGTCATTTTCTACTTATATAAGCCATTTTGTAGGTGGGGAAGTGTATTTTTTTAAAAAAAGCAGGGCATCTTAAAAAAATAAATAGAAGGTACCCCTTGAAATTACAACCAGAATGAGGTTCTGTGTTTGTAATTCAATTATACCACTTCTAACCACAACAAAAACAACTTTTAGTTTGAATGAATTTCCTGGAAGCTGGAAAATATTCTGTTTACAGAACAGACAGAGCTATCATGTACCTAATTACGACATTGTCTTATGCATTTTAATTTTCAGTTCATTCCCTCTGAAAGTACAGTTTAATGTGCATATGACTAATGCCTGTTTGGAGTTCATGTTGCTGAGGCATACCAGATTTTCACATGTCAGAAATTCCTTATTCATTTTAACTAATAACGAAAGAAGGAGAGAAACTCATCACTAACCTTAAGAAGAAATAGGGAAGGGAGAAATGAGTCTTTCTGGAACATCCTGTTGACTAAATGATGTTGGATTAAAGACTTAAGTTATTGTTCCATTAATTTACTTTATAGCTGTTGAAACATCTACTGAAAAGTTTGTCTTGGAACTGAAATTTAGCATCACAAGGAATGCCAAGAACAGCATTTCTGAGAAGGGACTCATATCTTATGAGCTTAATGTATGTGCATTGAAGAATTAGCTATAGCAATTCTGGCAGCTGGGATTTGCAGTGTAGAATGCCACTGTCCAGAGTTCCAGACAGCTGGCTATGCACCCCTCAGGATACTCCATTCCCTGTTCTTCTCCCAATTGACCCCCCTTTCCTCCTGTACAGTCAGTTAACATTTCATGCCCATTGAGCATACTCAGTCCTAATTAGGCTGCAGCATTTTTGAACCTTGCATTGGTTCATTCCCTAAACAATTTCTCCAATTCTTCACATCTTGGGGTTCCCACAAGCCTGTTAATAGCTTTTTCTTGGACATGGATGGTGTCATTCTGACCACATAAGAACAGGCATGTGCAAGATGAGGAAGTAGGGGGTAGCAGTGAGGAAGAGAAGTGCCCACTGTGGGCAACTTGCCCTTGGACCCCTCAAAATCTTGAACTGGCACTCAAGATAGTGTGCAATAGAGATGCACTCTCCAATAGTTTGAATGTAACATGGCACATTTGTAAAAAAAAAAAAAAAAAGTTGGCAAATCTTGAAATAAGGCAGGGGAGGGAAGCTTCCCTGGCCAGTGGGCCAGATCTTTATCTCAAAACCTCTGTCGGGTCAAGTCTGACAATCCCAATGGTTAGGACTTTGAAGATCCTTTTGCAAGCACCACTATGCTGCTCTTTGAACATCCAGTTTTCAGGCCTTCAAAGAGCAGCATTGGGAGGGAGAAATGGTTTCCATTGAAGGTGCTGATAAAATGGTATTTCCCCTTCATTTTAGCAGATGCTCTACCACTGAGCTATGGTTTCCTCCCTGAACTTGCCACTCCTTACAGGCCTAAAAACACCATGTGTGCAGCACATATTAATCAGGTCCTTTGGTCACACAGGTTGGGGTAAGATTTTTCCAAATGATAATCTGAAGTCAATGTGAAATTTTGCATTACTGAATTAAAATCCTCCAGCAGGTGTCACTGTAGGCATAGTCAAAGAAAGCCGAATCATTATGGCAAAGACTATAGCAGAAATGTTTCCTGTCCTGGAGCATTTTTGTATGCAGGGTTTATATTGCCTTTGGGACTTCTCAAGTCATCTGTGTGAGCACCTGATCATACTCATAAGTGGAAGAGGATCAGAAGGGAGCAATTTGCAATGCAAATCAGCATTCCAGCTAATGGAACGTTTATACTCCAAACTGACTAGAGCAAGAACTGCTTTGAGCCTTACGTCTGAAAACACGAATAGTCCCCTCCCTGCTTTTGATTCAAACATAAATACATTTACTTAGAACTAAGTCCCACAGATGCTGTATCCACACAAGGGCATCAGTGCATATTGCGGCAAGTTTTTTCTGTGTGCGCTTTCGTCAATGCACGAGCACTTTCAATATTTGTATTCCCCCAATATCTATCTTGATGTTTCCTGACCTGTCCAAACTAGTGGGCAGTACTTGATGGGATGTATTTCTGCAGTGTGTTGTTGTAGCGAAAGGGGAAGCTCTGGTGATTGGCTATAGTGTGCATTCTTACAGGGCAAAAATGAATCCCTATACGAGAAGCATGAAGGAAACTTGATGATATGGCTAAACCCTAACTGCTGGTCACCTAAAATCAGGGCTTTTTTTTTACAGCTGGAACTCAGTTCCGGCACCTCCCAGGTGGGTGCCATTGCTATTCTAAGAGAATGAGGGAGGTGTTCATGGTGAATTCCGGCACCTATTTTTCTAGAAAAAACAGTACTGCTTAAAATTAATCACAAGATTATATGGGTTTTATTTAGGGCAGCCACTTGCACATCATAAAAAGATGAGGCTACATATTTGCATAAATTTGCAAGTGCTAACTGACATGCATAGCTGCAGATTGAGAAATCATTGCTGAAATTTAACAATCTATCTCATCACTGGGGAGAAGACTGGGAGGGCTTGTCTACACTTCTGCTTGTCCGGTGCATAGAAAGCATGGGTTCAAGTAGTTTTCCTGTTGTCCCGGTCCTCACTCTTCAGTGCTAAATCAGAGCAAATGTCAATCTGGAGAAAGTTTGAATTGCCATTTGCTCCAATTGAGCACTAAAGAGCAGTTTTCCCCAAGGGAAAGCAGCAGGGATGAGAAGAAGTGTAAGTCCTGGGTGTGATCAGGTAACCTGTGTGTCTGCTCCGTCTGCTTGTCCAGGTGCTAACTATTGAAAGGCAACTTCAAAGATTCTGCTCTCCCTGCTTATGGGCATTTTCTTTTTAAACCGTGCAACTCTTCACATAGGTTCTCTGACAGTCAGATAGAGCACTGTCTCTGTAAAACAGGACATTTGGGCACTCTGCTGAGGTCTCTGAGTGGAATGGCTGTAGGAGAGTCTGTTACATCTGCCTCCTATATGGATTCTAATAATCCAGCAAGCAGATTAAAAGTTGAGTCTCAAAAAACACTGCTGGTATTCAGGCACATGGCTGACTCACATATTGATCTTTGTGCTGGGGAGGCAGCCAAGCTAATCCATACAAAATCCCTCAAGGAGCTTGATCTCAACCAAGACAGATGTTATTTGCCTCTTGCTTAGGGTCAAGCTCAAAGTGATATGCTAGGAAAGAACAGCTTGCTAATTGGACCATTGAAATCATTAGTGTTACTGTTTAAGGCCGTGAGCTGCCAGGAAGGAAAGGCAGCAGAAAGGAAAGTGGATGGCGCTGTGAAGCCTCATCAATTGCTTCCTTTAGGTTGGAACTTGCTCTATAGTCTTCATGCTTAATAAACATGAAGGCCTCCCTCTGGGGTCGCTAACCTCTGTGCAAAACTGAAGGTTAGCCTGAAGTTCCTCAGAACACAGATAATTATGTCAAACAATGGGGGAAGTTCATGACTGGATTAAGTTAGGTTTCTCTCATATTTGCTGATACTGGGACCACTTCAAAATGGTGGAGAGGTACTACACAGAAGACAATATACTCTGGCCTCTGCCATCAGGCAGGAAACCTCAGATCACAATCCCCTTTCCTTTTGAATCATTTCTTTTAGATTATAAGCAAGAAGGTAGGGAAAGTGTTATTATTGTTCATTCTAAATCATTTTAGGAGCTTTTTTATTGGCTGAAGAGTAGGATAAACAAATAAAAATTAGCAGCATCAAAGCTTACATTTTCCTAGTTCAGTACAAACAATACAACTCCAGATTTTAAATATGTAAGTGTGGCTGCTCTGAGTCAACCTCAGCTTGATTTGTTGGACCCTGATTTGGGCATTCATGTGGAAACATTTGCCCGCCCGCTATATAGCAGCTACTAAAAGCCTTTCTTATGGTGGGTGTACATACCATAGTCTCTGCCCTAGGCTGTACTCTGAGCTTTACCAAGCTTTCCTGAATACTTAGCAATTACATGAGGCTGTTCATAGAATCATAGCACTGTAGAGGTGGAATAATGCAATGCAGGAATAACCTCAGGTGTTGGAGGCCAGTGGCGGAGCGAGCCGCTCTGTCACCCGGGGCGCCAAACCCGGGGACCCAGCGGCGGCGCACGTGTGCACACAGTGTTGCTGCATCCGACGCACGCACCATGCATCATACGCAGCAGTGCGTGCGCAGTGCGTACAATGCACTGCGCATGCATGCCACACCATAGCGGTGGTGCCGGGCGGGCCCCAAACAGGCTGCGGGGCGGAGCGGCCTCGCCCCGCAGCCTGCTTGCAAACCTGCTTGGAGGCCGGCCCAAGTGTCACCCCCCTCCCCTGGAACACAGGGCGGCCCGCCCCCCGCCCCCTTGCTCTGCCCCTGTTGGAGGCTACACTCAGAAGGCACCTTTCCATAGGTGTAGTTACCACACACTACGGTATTAAGTGGCTACTGTGTCTTCTGTATCCAGCCTATTCCCATTCAGTATTCACAGAGATAGTATTGATTCGTGCAAAATCTTAATACCTTGAACTGGGCCTGGTAGTTCACTGGCTATGTGATCCCATCTCACTGCCCCAGGTGGTAAGTAGTAGACAGAATCTTCTGTTTTTCAATTGCATTTCCCAATCAGGGTGGTTTTTATACTCAGGGCTTTTTTAGACATCTATTTATTGTGCTTTGATCTTGAGAGGTTTGTAGGGAGATTAAATGTTGGCTACTTGGTGAGTATTCACTCTGATGTGCGAAAGTCCTACATTGGCTCCCAGTACGTTTCCGAGCACAATTCAAAGCATTGGTGCTCACTTTTAAAGCCCTAAATGGCCTCGGTCTAGTATACCTGAAGGAGCATCTCCACCCCCATCGTTCAGCCTGGATACTGAGCTCCAGCTCCGAGGGCCTTCTGGTGGTTCGCCCACTGCAAGAAGTAAGTGTTAGGTTTCTATTCCCCCACTGTTCCTCAGATGTGTGGGACTGTTAATCATCACATGTCTATGTACATTCCAGCACTAGCTGTTGGAGCACGAGAACAGATGTTTTGCCTTTCATTGTTCCGTTTTCGTATTGCTATTGTTCCCTTCTCTCTGAGAGCAAGAAGGAGAGGAGACATGTTCCCTTTTGTTCTGAACTGTAAATAATAAAGTAGCTTTAGGGCCCCCACCTTGGGCCTGGCTTCTGTTGATGTTTTGTTTACTCTGCTAATATGTGCCCTACTGTCGGAAGACATGGATCACAGAGTCCAGTCGGAAAGGAGACAGAAGATTTCTCCGGACGGCACACAGGAGGGAGAACCAGGCAGGCATGCGTAATGGCGTTTGGCTGGACTCCCACCCTCCAGTTTGGATGGTATCCCGACAGTAAGGTTAAAGGGAACCAGACAGAGGGCCTTCTCGGTAGTGGGGCCCGCCCTGTGGAATGCCCTCCTATCAGATGTCAAGGAAATAAACAACTATCTGACTTTTCGAAGACATCTGACGGTAGCCCTGTATCAGGAAAATTTTAATTTCTGATGTTTTTACATTTTTTATATGCTGTAAGGCACCCAGAGTGGCTGGGGAAATCCAGCCAGATGGGTGGGGTATAAACAATAAAATTAATATTATTATTTATTTATTATTACCTGATGTGTTTTCATGGAGGGTAGCTGACATTGCTTCAAAGCAAGTATTATCCCACACTTGCCAGTGCTTTTTCTTGTCACTTTCTTTATCTTAAAAAGGTCTGATCTTTTGGGGAAGTGGATTTGTTGTGCAAGAGCTCCAAATCAACTTTCATTGCGCAACCTAAATTTGTTGGGATGTGACTGAATTCCACCCCAAAATAGTGACAATCTGGAAGTACCCTAGCCCCACCCCCTCTTGAAGGTGCTGGGATTGTCAGCAGTCTGATATATAGACAGGCTATAGCACTGGAAATTAAATTCTGTGCAGGAAAAAAACACCATGATATATATTTGGCCATACTGTCATACTCATAATGGAGAGAGGCAATTTCCTTTATATTGGAGTCCACATACTTGTATTTGTTCCCTAAAAGCAAAGGGGAACATTATGTTCTCCTGCCTCCCCTCAACTCCCAAAAGGAAACCTTCAACAGAAAAGATTGGCTGCGATACCCAGGAACAACGCTGAGCCAAGCAAAACTGCATTGCTGTGGATGCAGAATATGGCAACATATGACCAACCCTGATATCTTTAAAATGAGGCTAGCAATGACTGTGAGTCATGACAGACACATACTATCTGAACTCCAGTGAAAGAGATTCGAGCTGGCCCCACAATTATGGAATTCAATCCTTTTGAAGGTTACACAGGCCCTGTCTATGGTAGTCTTTAAGCAGGCCCTGAAGACCTCCCTCTTCTTATACATGCAGGTCTCTCCCACTATCCAAACACAATACATTCTAAGGAAATTGTTTGTTAGGTTAGTATTTGCATAATGAGCTGACAATTCCCCTTGATTCTTATGGGGAAATTTCTAATCTGTTTCTGACCGTGGAATTTTGACCTGAAAATGATGGAAAAAACTAGGAAAACCCTCTGAAACCTTGTGAAAGGCAAACAAAGAAAGGAAAAATTATCTCTTATTTGTCTGATTTCTCCCCCTCTCCCACCATGGTTTCTGGCAAAACAGCTGCCGTAGACCAGCAAAACACAAAAAGGAAGAAAAGTAGAAAATTATTTCCAGTAGCACCTTAGAGACCAACTGAGTTTGTTCTTGGTATGAGCTTTCATGTGCATCTGTATCTGAAGAAGTGTGCATGCACACGAAAGCTCATACCAAGAACAAACTCAGTTGGTCTCTAAGGTGCTACTGGAAAGAATTTTCTACTTTGCTTCGACTATGGCAGACCAACACGGCTACCCACCTGTAAGAAAAAGGAAGGTTTGTTTAAGGCTGCTGGTTTGTTTACACAGGTCTGGCTGTTTGGATATCTGAATCTGCAGTGTGTATAGTGAGGTTTGGGTACTAATTCCTCTTGTTTGAATAAGTGAAATTTCATATAACAAGCATTGAGATAGAGAGACCTGTTTGTAAATCATTTAACTAATAAATAAATGCATCAAAAGCTCCAGAAACAGAGGCAGCATTCTGAATGAATGCCAGTTGGTGGGGAATAAAAAAAAGGAGAAGCCAGTTCCCACAGACATCTGGTTGGTCACTGTGGACAACAGGATACTGGTCTAGACAGGTCTGATCCAGTGGGGATCCTCTTATTGCCACTTGCTGCCTTTCCCCCAACACTTAACTGCTGGCTTCTAATTTCCTCTTGTCAACAGGAGTGGGAAGATTTAGCAGTTTCATGTACCATATTTAGTTAGAAGCCATGTTCCATTTAGGGCAAATGGAAACTATTAGGCTGCCACTTGCCCTGCCTTTAACACTTAACAGACACATGACCACTAGCCATTCAGTAAGAGCAGTCTTCAGTGCATCTCCTTGCCAGGAAACACAGAACCTCAGTCAGTGTAGGAGGAGAGATCTCAATAATAGGTACAATCCACAGCTGAACACTTGCACCATTTCTATTTATTTCAATGAGGGTGTGCAGGAAAAGATTCCATCGGCTTTGGCCGCAGACATTCCTGGGCTGGGATAGCTTGACCATAGCAGTCCAGGCCCTGGTAACTTCATGACTGGAATGCTGCCATGCACTCTCTGTGGGGCTCCCCTTGTGGCTGGTGTAGAAATTGCAGTTAGTGCAGAATGCTGCAGCGTGGTTGGTGACAGCGTATTACACTTCTGCTCAAAGACCTGCATTAGCTGCTGATCTGCTACAAGGTATTCTGATTAGCAAATTCAAAATCTTCAAAAAAAAATTATTACGGTCAACAACCAGCACACATATTAAAACATAGATCGATCAGAAATACAATCTAGATCAGTTTGGCCCCAATATACTTGGGGAATCATCATACCCCTATTTGACTGCTTTCATCTGCAGAGATAGCACTTTTTAAAATGCCATGTTCATTCGGTATCTGTGAGGAGTCCATCTTTAGTATAGCAGCACATCTGCTCTGGACTTCCAGGTCTATTAACACCGAGTGGGAATTGTCGTTCTATTGTTTTAGACCCCAGCTAAAATGTTTTTATTTCAGCCAACTTGTTCAAACTTGTAATTTAGTTATGTAACTTTTTTTTTTTTACCTTTTGCTGATTGTATTTGTTTATTGTTGATAATTTGTATATTACTGATGGATTGCTGAATACAGGGGAGAGTCCAAAATGATTCAGGACACAATCTAATGTGAAGTTCAGGTGGCAAAGAGGTTATAGAATACCGGTACTATGCTGGAGCTGGAGTGCCAGCTATATTGCCATTGTGACAGATATGTTCAAACTGCTTTAAATATTGTGATTTAATTGTTGTAATCCACTCTGGGACCTTAGGTTGAAGGGCAGGTTAATAATAGCAATAATATGGTGGTAAGGTAAATGTAAAGGGACCCCTGACCATTAGGTCCAGTTGTGTCGGACTCTGGGGTTGTGGCGCTCATCTCGCGTTACTGGCCGAGGGAGCCGGCATACAGCTTCCGGGTCATGTGGCCAGCATGACAAAGCCATTTCTGGCGAACCAGAGCAGCGCACGGAAACGCCGTTTACCTTCCTGTCAGAGCAGTACCTATTTATCTACTTGCGCTTTGACATGCTTTCGAACTGCTAGGTGGGCAGGAGCAGGGACCGAGCAACGGGAGCTCACCCCATTGCGGGGATTCAAACCGCCAACCTTCTGATCAGCAAGCCCTAGGCTCTGTGGTTTAACCCACAGCGCCACCCTCGTCCCACATGTTAAATACACCAGGTGTATTTGTAGCAAAGCTACACCGAGGGAATAGCTGAAATTGGGGGGGGGGAAGAGTTGTGGAGAAGTCATGGGCAGCACAGGGTGAAGCACCATTATTAGCCTGTCTGCAATGTACACATCTTAGATTAACATTGGCTTATGTTTTCAAATGAGATGGAGGCTGGCCTGAGGGTGAACGCATCAAACAGTAGTAGAAGCTACACATGAATTGTGGCTAATGTCATATGTAAAGTACTTTGCTTCAAACACCAGCAGTGGTAATGCACTGAATGGCAATGTGCACATAGCCTAAGGCAAAACCAGGAACCTTAAAGGGTTGATTCAGAGTCTGTATTCTAGGGCCACAGTTAACGACTGTGAACTGCCTTGAGTGAACCTGTGATAGCATGATAGAATATGCACTGCTGTGATAAATAATAATGTAGCAGCAAGGCACCTGCACAATATGTAATGGTTCACACTCAAGGCATTCATCAATTATCTATAGAGAAAATGATCAAATTCTGCTTTCAATCTGCTCTTAAAATAAACTCAGAAGAGAAAAGGAAAATGCTACAAGAAGTCACTTACACTGTAAAATTATAAACAGAAAAAAATGGAAGTGTGTGGTATTTATTCCCAAAACTATATCCTGGCATATAATAAATGCAAAACAGAAATGCCAAAAGAATACTGGATTGTTCTTTCATAGGCTGTGGTAATAAACTCTGCTTAGTATGAATTAGGCCAAACAAAGCAACAAAGCAATTTAAACTGACCTATTTTAACCTCACCAGCATTTGCAAATAAAAGCTAGATGTAACCAACTCAAAGAGCTAAACTAAGTGTCATGATGAATATTTTAAAAGGTCTTTAAATGTCACCTAGTATGGCTTAAAATATTTCTTTAGCAATTTAGATCGTGGAAATGTGAATAAGCATACAGTATATGTAAATTTACCTAACGAAAGGATAAAAAATCATTCTGTTTACATAGGGATTAGAGCTATTGATCCACCTACTCTATCTCTATGGGTAAGATACTAAGATGGAGAAGAAAAAGGGAAATGGAGACTGGGGAAGGGAGAATAAGTCCAACAGGAACCTGGCCAAGGGGTCAGTACCAGAGGGGATTAACCTAGAAACTAATAAAGTAAAGTCAGTGTCGGATAGCAAAGAACGAGGTCAGGATTAAGTAAAATAAACTAGAAGCCAAAACAATTTCAGGCTGCTAGAATCCAAGTTCAGGAGTCTTGTTAGGATTTGAGACTGTCAAGTAGACAATAAGCAGTTAATGTCCTGTGGAAATATTAGAAAGCAACAGGAAGAGGCTTCAGGATCTGATACAGCTTAGAGTGTCCTACAGCGGAAGCAAATAAGTAGGTTATAAGGTGAAGCAAGGGCAGTGAATGTTTACATGGACAGAGAATTACTGCAGGAACATCACTACATTCCAGACATTCTGTACTACTTCCTTGCCCTACCCCTTCTGCACACATAAAACAAAACAATTCAACTGGATTGATTGATTTAAATGTGGCAAATTAGCTTCTTTGAATATAGTTCTCTCCTTTATAAAATAAAGAATGTCAGAGGAAAAGGTTGGAGGGTTTCCTTTTAGGGCAGTTTTACAGAGAGGAGTAGGGTTGCTTTCTAGCGGCAGGGTGTGTGTGCATAGAGTAGAGAAGTTGGCCACTGGAAAACCCCATCAAAATGACCCCATCAAAATGACTCTGCACTCCCATCAGTACCGCTTCTTAAATTTATTAAATTCCTTTCTGTGACAATGAGGACTAGAAATGCGCACTTTAAAAACGAAAAGTGAAGTCCCTAGGAATTGGTGACATATAAGGCCTCTTGATTGGAAGGGAGAGTCAGTGATTCAAGGCACGCCTGGTGTCACACAAAGGCTGCGTTGTGGGCTTGCTGTCTGATTTTTGTGAACACGTCTGCCACTGTGGTTTTTGCAAAAAATAAATAAAAATAAAAATAAATGTTTCTGGATGGATGCTGAGATCTGACAAAAGAACATCAGTGTTCCTTGAATGGTTGTGTTCTCCTGAATGAGCAATTTACTTATAGGGCAGGACTCAGAGAGATGCTTAGCAGGTAACTGGATGGGGGAAAGGAGGTGTTACCAGTAAATATAGAAACAGGAAAGTGGTGAAGAATGCTACAGTGTTTGAAATTTACAGCACTACTTCTCTCTCTTAAGAACCCCCCCATTTCAGCTATTCCCTCGGTGTAGCTTTTAAATTGTTTTATCATGACTTCATAGGTGGAGAAACTAACACAGCAGCACCTTCCTAACCTTTGTACTCATGGCAAAATAAAATTATTGTGTTTGATTTAGGAATCAATTGAGAGCACATGCATTACTCCCTTTAACAGTAAACTCAGTGCTTCTGTAAGGACTGACATGGAGCTAAAATGAGACAACTGAGAAGCAAGAAGATCAAGTTTTAAAAGGCACTATTGGACTTATTTTCCATGCTGGAGAAAGACCTAAACAGGGCCCTAACTATACATTATGATTTTGCAGCAATCTTTTTTATTGTAGCTATCACATATAGGAGAAATTGAACTGTAGACATTGCCACCTCTCTGAACCAAGAATTAGTGATGCAACAGCATTAATTTAAGTCATTGTCCCTCTCTTTTCATTATCCCAAACTTTTTCTTACCTTGAAAAACAGCTGAGCTGTGGTGTCTTCATCTTCTGTATTTGTGCTCTGTGTCCTGAAGGAAAATAGATATTGCCGCCACACTGATAGGTCATAAAAGGGCATATTTCTAAATCCAATTCCACACTCCGTTTTCTTTGGAAAATGTCAGTTTTTTAAATAGAAAATATACTTCAAATCCAGACACTGAAGCAAATGAAAGCAGCGTAAGATTAACTTCTCCTTGCATCAATGGGACAAGTATCTGGTTCTCTTGAAGTTTATTAGATTTTTCTTGCACTGCTTACAGCTGGGAGGGCAAACAGGATTATCTGTTGTCTGTGCAGCTCCTTTGCAATCCACAAAGTATTAGTCCAAGTATTAGTGGATTGCTTTAGCTTGGTGACTGCAAGTTGATAAAGATTCTAAAACAAAAAGAAGAAAAATGAATCCTGATACAGAATCTCTGATGAAGCATCTAAACTCATTGTAGCCGTGACAATTAACACTGAGAGCAAAGCAGCATTGCTCAGTGAATTGGATTTTACGTGTAGTCCTGTACAGAAAAGATTAGGCATGAGGATGACACAGTTCCACAGGGATTGGAACGTGACACTGAACTGCTGAGTCCAACTTAGACCAGTGGTATTTGTCAATCACAGAGTAGCCAACTGATTTAACTAATCCTTCCAGTCTAAATGAAAATGTGACTTTAGCGATATAAGTGAACACTGAGAAATTTCAGGTAGCTTATTAATAGGTCTTTGATCCTAGCTTAAATAGCACAGAAATCATTTCTCTCTCTCTCTACAAATAAGACCTGATTAACCGGTTGCATTAAACCACACCATTTAAATTATATGTATCCATCATCCATTCTGCCTAAAGGTGGGAGCAGAAGACTACAGAATGAAAACCAGGTTAAATTGTCATAACGGATTCATTCATTAGATCCCGTTAACGATATGGCCACTTTAGTCTGTCAGCAATACTTTCATAATTATATTTGTGACAAACTGGTGCCCTCTGGTTTTGCTCTGTTCTGTGCTTGCTATAATCTAATTACAGCAGCACAGTGTTTCGCAGACATTATGTTTTGCAGAACAAAATACCCGTTAGCTCAGCTTTTGAGAGTGATTTATATATTTGGTGCATTTTTATGTATTATATTGTACAGGAGGCTGCATGGTAGTGTGTGGGTTGTGTTGGACTTAGACCAAAGAGAGACAGACAGGCTACCCTGTGGCCTACCAAATATTGTTGGGCTCCAAGCCAGCATGCCATTGGGTCCAGGATGGTGGGAGCTGTAGTCTAGTGACTCCTGGAGAGCCGCAAGTTCCGCAAGTCTGTTAGTCCCCACACCATGAAGGGTGGGGACTAACAGTTAGAAGGGCTGACCCCATGTTATTTTATACATTCTGCATGAGATCCAAGATCACGCCAGCAAAAGTGATCAGTCTTGCCCTTCCTCTCCTTTTCAGCCTTCTCCCCATACTTTGCTCTAGAGGGCTGCCAACTCCCTGGAGCAGATTCGGAGGCTGAACAGCAGGCTGCAAGAGTGGAGATGAAGGGGAAGTCTTGTTTGCACAAGCACATCAGTTGCACAAGTGGGGATTACCCTCAAGGCCCTGTCTATCCCCTAATAACACACATGGAAAGAAGTGATGTGGAAGAACATGTGCACGCAGGAAAGAGCCATGTGTGCAATTGGAATTTCGTGGCAGTAGGTTTAGCAAGCCAGACAACCCAAGTGAATGTCTTTCCAGGAAGTAAAAGACCTGCAGCTACAGCAGCAAAACAAAGCTTGAGAACTGTTGATGTTTTGTCATATACTGTAATCAAATGAAAACATATGAAGGCATACATCAGGAAATAGGGAATATTGTTTCATCTCATTAAATTACAATTTGTGTTTGGTGAAAGTAATTGAATTTTTGCTTTTGCTGTAGTAGTAGTAATAAAAAATTATCATATTATGGAGTTTTGTTCCATATGTTAACAGTTCCCACCAGAAGGTGTGCCATTGGTTTACGTTACATATAACTGAAATATGTCATCCGAAGACTCATACTCTGTCTGATCGCAACCCTGTACCTGGCAATTAGGTGCAATCCAGAGAAACAGAGAGAGAGCTCTTTGTGTATTGTGGGCCTTTTATTTCCATTTCTGAACATTTACTTTCCAAAATACACAAGAAGGATTATTATTATTACTTGAAATAATGGGATGCACAGCTATAATAATAATGCAGTGGTACCTTGGTTATAGAACTTAATCCGTTCCAGAAGTCCGTTTGACTTTCAAAACATTCAAAAACCAACACACGGTTTCCGATTGGTGCAGGTGCCCCAGAAACAATAGCCGACAACCGCATCAGACGTTTGGCTTCTGAAAAACGTTCGAAAACCAGAACACTTACTTCCAGGTTTTCAGCGTTCGGGAGTCAATTTGTCAACTAAGCCGTTCGAGAACCAAGGTTCCTCAGTAATAACAATTTTATTATTTATTCCCCACTCATGTGGCTGGGTTGTGATCTCACCACCACCCTTACCATCCCCCCACATCAACCCTCTAGAACTTCTCCTTCCTACTCTATGCAACCGCTACACTCACTTTTCGTCTTTCCAACCCCATTTCTGATGCCAATTCTCTCTTCTGTTCTGCAGCCCTGCATTGCGCCTCTGTTTTCACCTTTACATCCATGTCCATGCCTTCTCCCCTCCCCCTTGCACACAAGCCATGGCAACCTTCTGCATCTTCCTCCTCTTTTCTAAGCCCCCTTTTCAACTTCTGTCCAATTATGAAACCACCTTTCCCTCCTATTCTGCAGACCCTTTCACGTCCCTGCTTTCATTCCGCATTCTGTGTGTCCTACTTCCTCCTTTCTTGCAACCACTTTGCAGAGAGTATGAGAAACAAGCAAGATGAATTTGAATTCGTAATACAGGATATCAAATATTAGGAAATATTTTCCAAGTTATGAAAAGAGTTGGTAAGGGATCATCTAGATACTTTAAAAGATTTAAAATCTCCAAGACCTGATGAGCTGTATCCAAACGTACGAAAGGCAGTGCTTTTTTTCTACTCATTTAAATACTGCCCCTCAATGAGGCCAAACTTAGATTCACAAAATGTTTAGGGGTATGCGTACCCTTGTGTTCCCCCAGAAAAAAAGCACTGACCAAAGGAGTGTGCGGATGTAATCACAGAGCCACCGTCTCTATAACCTTTGAGAATTATTTGAGAACAGGTAAGGTCCCTGCAGATTGGAGGAAGGTAAATGTTGTCCCCATCTTCAAAAGGGGGGGGGGGGGAGAAGATCCAAGTAACTACCAACCAGTTAGCTTGATGTCAATACCAGGAAAGGTCCTAGAACAGATCTGTATATGAGCACTCAGAAAAGGATGCTGTGATTACTACAACCCAGCATGGGTTTCTCAAAAACAAGTCATGCCAGACAAATCTCATTTCTTTTTTGATAAAATTACAAGCTTGGTGAATCAGGGGAATGCTGGGGATGTAGTGTATCTTGATTTCAGTAAGGCTTTTTGACAAAGTCCCCTGTGATCTTCTTGCAGAGAAGCTGGTAAAATGTGGTCTGAACAATGTAACTGTTAGGTGGATTTTTAGCTGGTTGACTGACCAAAACCCACTCACTGATGGTTTCTTGTCATTCTGGAAAAAGTGACAAGTGAGATGCCAAGTGAGATGCCTGCTATTGTTCAAGGTCTTTATAAATGACTTGGAAGAATGAACTGAGAGGATGCCCATCAAATTTGCAAAATGGGAGGATTAGCTAATGCCGCAGAATACTGAATTGGGATTCAGGATGATTTTAACAGATTGGAGAACTGGACCCAACATAGCTGTCAACTTTTCCTTTTTTTGCAGGAAATTCCCTTATTCCAGCGCCGTTTCCCATTGCAAAAAAAGGGAAAGTTGACAGCTATGGCCGTTTCCCAATGCAAAAAAAAAAGCAAGGTTGACAGCTCTGGGACCCAAACTAACAAAATGAATTTCACTAGGGAAAAATGTCAGGTTTTAAGCAGCTGCACAAATATAAGATGGGGGATCCCTGGCTTGTCAGTAGTACACGTGAAAAGGATAGGGGACTAGATGAACATGAGTCAACAGTGATGCAGCAACAGCAAAATAAGCTAATGTTCTTCTAGGCTGCATCAACAGAAGTATAGTGTTCAGATCAAGGGAAGTAACAGTACCAACTCTTCTGCCTTGGTCATACCACACCTGGAATGCTGTGTCCAGTTCTGGGGACCACAATTTAAGAAAGATATGGACAAGCTGGAACTTGTGCAGATGATCAAAGCATAGCTGTCAAATCTCCCTTTTTTGTGGGAAACTCCCTTATTCCAAGCTGTTTCCCGCTGCTATCCCTGATTTTTTATATCCCTTAAATTTCCCTTATTTCAAAGGGAATATTCCTCTCCCCAGGCACGTCTCTACCCTGTGGCACCAGTGGCACAGGGAACCAGGGCCAGGCGGCAAGCTGAGTGTCCGGGAAGGAGAGTTGGAGTCCAGGGAGGAGGAGCCGGAGGAGGAGGAGAGTCCACCACCCACCCACCTCCCTGCCAGCGCAGCTGGAGGACCATGCTAGGGAAAGAGGCCACGCTTCTCAAACTTCCTGCCCCATGTTCCTCAACATCCAGCTGCCAAGCGCGTGCCAAGTGTGAGGAGAGTCAGAGACCCTTTAAGAGTCAGAGACCCTTAAAAGTTCTCCTGGATCTGAAAGCGAGCTATCATGCAGGGCAGGAGAAAAACACAGAGAGGTGGGCTCCGTGGGTTGCCCATGAACCTGCCTGGACCTTTAACTCCCACCCCACCCCACCCGCACGCACCTCTTTCTCTCTCCATCGCCCCCCATCATCTTCGCAGGGACAGCAAGAGCCGCGTGGCTCGTCCAGGGAAGGAGAGAGGGGGAGCAAAGCAGGCAGAGACAGGAGGAGACAGTGAGGGAGGCTTTTTTTATGGGGGTGAGGTAGAGAGCTTTCTCTCCTTCCTCCGGTGGGTCTCTAATCCCCACCCCCACCCCTAGATTTGTTCCTGGTGAGTTCTGGCAGCTCTTTCTCTAGAAAAATAGCACTGGGAGGACATTACACATCATATTGTTTGGTCTACGTAGTAGGCAGAAGACCAGAGGCCTGCCTTAAAAGGAGTGGTAAGGGACTTTGTTGTCCCAGAGTGGTTGCAACTCAATGTTCTTCTCTGAGGGGTTGTCCACACTGGAGTTTAATGGGAATTTAAGGTTGCTTATGTCTCTGTTTTTTAGCAATGCCCTCATGATGCCCTTCCCCACTCAGCCCCTATCTCACACATTCTCACTTGTAAATCAGGTTTTCCCAATCTGAGAATAAGCCTAAAAGGGGGAACAGTGTGTGTGTTGCCAAGCCAGTCAGGGCCGGAGGGATTGGGATGGTTCTGACAAGAGGAGAGAGGTGAGAAGCCGGTTGAAAATTATGGCCCCCCCCATCCTGCTTTATAGGTGTAGAGGTCCCTTATCCCGTAAGAGAGAACCTTTTGGGAATGGCACATGCAGAAAGAGAGGAGCGAAATCCATCCATCCATTTGTCCAAAAATAGCAGATCAAGAATTAATATTTGCTTTCCTTTTTATTGTATTGCCATCTGCTGGCCATTCCTTGAAACTACAGGCTGGGATTTAATCAGTGTCAGATTTATGTATAGGGTAAGTAGGCTGAAGCCTAGGGCCTCTAAATCTAGGGGGCCTCGCCAGCCCTCCCACTCCCCAAGACTTCATGTGAGGGCAGGACAACTCGGGCCTCTAAATCTAGGGGGCCTCGCCAGCCTGCCCGCTCTCCAGTGCCGCAGTATCCCCTCTCCCAAAATTGTAAACCCAAGACTTCATGCAAGGGCAGGGCAACTCAGGCCCAGCAACTATTAGACTCAGGGCTACCCAATGGGGCCCAATTTGAAGCAGTGGGGCACAACTTGATTTTTTTTTTTGGTAGGGCCCCAGTTCACACCCAAAGTCTGCAAAATCTTATAGATATAAAATCCATCTAGATTGCCTTGGTGCAGGGGCCCCCTTAGGAGCTGCCCATGGGGCCCAAGTTGTCCCAATTGCTCCAATTGCCTTAAGGTCAGCCCTGATGAGACTGTGTAGGGGTTGGACTGATAAGCCCTGCACCTTCTAGACCCCTGATGTCACCATTCAGAGTACAGACTCAAGGACTTGTTATGGAAATAAAGGGGGGCACTTATTGGAAATCAGTTTTGTCACCTCTTCCCCCCAAACCCTGAGACAATGTGCCCAGCCACCTTTTATTCACAGTCGCATAAGCACTACACTACAGCATGGCCTGCACCCAATCTTGTTTTTGTACAATCTTGTTTGTCCTCAGTAACCAAAATTATATTATCAACGCATACAAGCAGAAAAGTTGTTTTCCTTCATTTGCAAGGAATCATACAAAACAAAATGGCACTAATAAAGAAACGTTCCAGTGTGGCAACAGAAAGCAAACTAAAAATGCTTTTGCAGTTGATCAAAACTATCCAGCAATATCAAGTTATAGGAAAACTGGTTCTATTAACAGTAATCCTTCTGGTTGGTTAATTGGTTTGGCAACTTCCAGGCACATGATGTGTGATGCTAATTATTTCCCCCAAGAGTTAAATTATAGTTGATCAGAGGCAGCTACTGGAGAGCTATGAGATTCAGGTGAGGGTCAGATGACTTGTCAATCCCAGCAGGTATATAAGAGGACAACCCGGTCTGCCCAGGCCAAGCCCATCTCTTTCTATTCCTGTATGTTGTCGCCCACGAAGCACAACTATGCTCAAATTGACAAAGAGGCACTGGCAATTGTGGCAGGAATCAAAAAGTTCCATGACTATGTATACGGTCGCCATTTCTCCATTGAAACGGAAACACATATAGTTGCAGCCAAGTCGAGAACAGCAGAGATGTCTTAGAAGAAGGGTCTCTAAATAAAGGATGCTGCTGGTGGGGAACGATCAGGCTGGGATTGGGTCCGCCTATGTAGCTGGGCGCAAGGTAGGCGTTTGGTGGGGTTGGGGGGGCGATATCAGATCTGCATCAGAGGGAATGGCACATGAAGGTTGTTATATATGTATAGAGAGAGAGAGAGAGAGAATGTGCCATTCCCTCTGATGCAGATCTGATGCAGATATATATTGGGGGTGGGGGTTGCACATGTGCCTATCAAGCTGTGTGTGGGAATTATCCCTCCGTGTGTGGTGCTGTCAGGAGGGGGTCGTGCAAATGCTGCACGTTGTGCAGAATGGAAATATTTAGGTGCAATGTTCTATCCATGGATGCAGTTTGCAGAGGGGAAATTCGAGAGGGCGAGGGAGCATGGGTCCGCTGTGGGGAGCGGAGTGCATTTCTTGCGCACGGGTGCCTGCCTGCAGAAGGGATTTGTGCTGCCGAGGTGTTGTGGAAAATGCCTATGTGGTTGTGTTGACAGGTGTGCAAAGGAGGGGTGCAGAAGCTAAATGTATCTGTCTATATGGCCTTTCCAAAGGCCAGGTTGTGCAGTCTGCTGGGGCCTGTAAAAAGCCAGGCCGGGAGCCACCTTAAGTGGAGGCTGTGGTGCATGTGATTCAGATTCTATTCAGTTGAACCTCTGGTTACAAAGTTGACTTTTTTTTTTAGCAATGCCCCCCTAGTGAGCCTTCTTTTGTTCACTTCTTTTTATTTCGAGGCAGTGCACACCTATGTTTGTGGAACTGCAAACCTTTCCAGCCATGTGTTACTCCATGTGATCCCTTATTTTCAAATCCGAAACTTGACAGCTATGGATCAAAGTTCTATGTTTGTGTACGTGCGCGCGCTGCGGGGAGGGCGAGTGCATTGGAGGTCACTATGTTACTAAATTTGCCAGGCTATATGATTGTTTTATTACAGCTGGTTGCAAATGCTCACTTAAAGCTCTCCTATTGACCCTCCAATAACGTTAGAAAATAAAAAGCAAAGCGTTCTGTGACGCTGAAAATAAAAGCTTCGTCTACAGCGTTCGTCTCGCCCTCGCTGCGTACCCCGCCTCCTTTTTTGGCCAACATTTCCCGCTTCGCGAACGGAGCCTTCCGGGGATCCGTAACGTCGTCCTATCTCCGCCGCTGTTGTTGTCAGCTGAGCGCAGTCACATGACCGTGAGCCTCGGCTGTCCCTCTTCTGCTTAGCTGCTGAGTCTGGGTCACCCGTTGCCGCTGCGGATTCCGGGGACTTCATTGCCGGCCTACGAAGCGAAGGAGGTAAGTGAGGCCTGCAGCCCCGGGAGCGGGGCTGGGGCTGGAGCGGAAGGCCTTGGGGTGGGGCTGGTGGGCACCGGGAAGGGACAGGCGCTGCGCCCGCTTGCCTTCTGGCGAGCATAGCTGGCAAGGAGGCTGCGCGCTGCCCCGGAGACTCAGCTGGAATTCACGGAAGGCCGCCCCGTTCTCGCCTCCCGGGCTAGCCACGTACCCACTGCCCCAAAAATACTCTCAGCTAGGAAAGCGCTTGCAGATTCTCACGTAGTCGGGCATCTGTTTAAGCGGCGAGTGATTATCTCGATGCCGCAGGGAAGGTCACAAGCAGAGCAGGGTGGTTCTCTATTAACTCCAGGCTCTGGTACTTGGGAGGCATTTCTGAGGTTCTGGCTTTTTAGCCCTCTTGCTGTTGTGGCTAATCCCAGCCGTTGCTAGTCTTGGCATCCATGAATTTGATTGCCCTGCCTACTTCATTTTCAGCTATTGGGCTAGATGTTCTATAAGTGGTGCAGATAGGCCTAGGTGACTAAAAGAAGTGCCAAGATGGAGATGGTGCTGTGCATGTTTTAAAAAAGCAAAACAGCACAGGGCCAACTCTGTTCTCGGGATGGGAATTGTCTAGTTATTTCAGTCTTTCTATAAGAGCTTTGGTTTTCTGAATCTTGCTGTCCTTGAGCTTACTGAACCATTACGTTTTCTCTCACCACTTTTTAAAATGTTTGTTCTCCTTGTAATCAAACCAGTATCTTGGTACTGCTAATGACTTTTGGAGTACATATAGGTGAACTTGGGTTATATGCTAGAATGATAAATGGTGGTTCAACTGCCTTCATCCGAGGTAAGACTTGTTGACACTAACACAGAGGGCAGAAGGAGATGTTTCACCCAATAACAGTCATTGCATGTTTCCAGTGGAAGGGAAGAAACAGTTTATATGGTTTTTGTGTGTAGGCAAATGGTCCTGGTGAAGTTTGAACAGGTTCAGTCAGGCTGAGTTATCTGATGTTTATGGAGAGTTCTGCCCTAACAATGATTTAATGCTTTAAAAACTCAGGCAGCTTGTTTTGGCATCAGAGTTGGACTAGGCCAGACACCCCCTAAGAAAGTAGAAAGCAGAAGTGGTGAAGGTCATTCATTCTGGTATTCAAACTATACTTCCATTCTGTAAAAAAGAAAAGAAAAAAGTGTCACTTTAGGAAGAAGAAGAGAAGAAGAGTTTGGATTTGATATCCCGCTTTATCACTACCCAAAGGAGTCTCAAAGCAGCTAACATTCTCCTTTCCCTTCCTCCCCCACAACAAACATTCTGTGAGGTGAGTGGGGCTGAGAGACTTCAGAGAAGTGTGACTAGCCCAAGGTCACCCAGCAGCTGCATGTGGGGGAGCGGAGACGCGAACCTGGTTCACCAGATTACAAGTTCATGCTTGAACATGTGCTTACAGCTAAAAAGTGTGTATAGGGTTGAAAAATTGAAAAGTTCCCCTTTAGCTTGAAAGGGGAAGTGACATTGGCTATAGGTCACAGGAAGTAGAACTCGAGTTAATCCTTAGCTGCTGGGCAAAATTACTTGCTGCCTGAACCAGAAACTGTTTGTCTCAAAAATGAGACTGAGTTTTGTTGGCAGCCTGAACCTTATTTGGCAACAAATCTACAATCTCAGATGTGCAGATCCTGTTTGGAACAATGCCCATGTCACATAACTGAATAGTTTATGATAAATGAAAGGGCATTCTGCAATTTTTTTCTTGTGGTGTTGTTGATTTATTTACTTACTACTTTTCTAAAATGAATTAGCACTTCGCCCAACTATCATAGTAAATATAAAAGTGTGATAAGCCCCACACCATCCTAATACAATAATAAAAAAATACCCAGCATCACAGGAGCTATATCCCACTGGGAAGGATTTTTTGAATTAATTGTTTTAGCTTTGTTGGAATAATTGTTAAAGAGATAAGGAGGTGAACAAACTTTTCTAAGTACAGTGTTCCACAAAGTAGCTGCTACCTCTGGGGGAAAAAATTGCCCTGAGCCAGAGCTGATAGAATGTGAGAAGTGAGAACACTCTTTCTCTCCAGGCTCTCTGTCGAGGTGTGTGTGTGTGTGTGTGTGTGTGTGAGAGAGAGAGAGAGAGAGAGAGAGAGAATCTAGAGTATGTGTGTTCCTGACATTGGGATTAGGAATTCTGCTGGTATACTGTCTGTCTCGCTGTGTCCCTGTCTGAACTGATAGAGCTGATCTTGGAGGTGGTGCTGAGGACTCCCAGATTGCTGGTGTTGGGGGACTTCAACATCCATGTTGAAGCTGTCAGCTCTGGGGTGGATCAGGAGTTCATGGCTGCCATGACGACCATGGTGCTGTCCCAACGCTTGTGGCGGGTCACACTTTGGTCCCTGTTTTTTTTTTTTTTTGGCTGAGCAGGAAGAAGGTGATCTGAAAGTGAGGGATATTGACATGACTTCCTTGTCAGGTCAGATCACTTCCTGTTGAGATTTAGGCTTTCCATTGCATCCTCATTGTGCTGTCCAACAGAGCTTTTCCTGGTAGTGCAGGGCCTTTTACAGTCTGGCCCAAAGGAGGTGATAGAACTGATGGTAGCTTGCTGTGACTTCTTTGTGAAACATCGCTTGCATCCACTGAGATCTTGACTCCACTATTACAGCAGATAACCCTCAAGGGGTGTCCAGAGCAATGTCTAGTCCTGTTGTTTTGGATGGCTTTCAGTGGGTAAGGCTTGAGGACACTGACAAGGTGCTTGGATTGATCAGAACACCTGCTTGTACTCTGGACCCCTGCCTCTCCCCATCCCAGCTGATAAAAAACTAGCAGAGAGGGGACAGCTGGCTGGGCCAGAGAGCGGAGTAATACCTTGTTCTGGGAAGGGGTGGTCCTTGCCTACTCCCTGCTATATCATACAGGTAAGGGACGTTATGTGGATTGCCAAAAAAACAGCCTAAGTTTGGATTATAGTTCTGTTTTATTCAAAACTGCTTTATGTATTGCATGGAAATCTTTTCAGAGCTAATCATGTTGTATATATTACTGTAATACTTCTGCAACTATGTGGGTCTTGGACTTAAAAATAATAATTGTTAGAGGATGTGTGATTCCAAATCAGTGTACAGTCAGGATAGCATAAGACACAATTCCTGGAAAATTGAGGTGTATGCAGAATAGGCTTCAGTGAGCAACTGTAGAAAATAAGCAAATAATAAGGTATGCAAATGCCTGCAACTGGAACAATCCCGTGGAACATACAGACTTGCAAGCCTCATTAATTTCAATGTTAAAAAGTTAAGTACATGCTTAATTCTTTTTTTAAGTCAGTGGGGTTTAAACTTTTGGAAGAACTATAGTCACTTCTCGTAGGGTTAGCAGATTTATAAATACAGTTTAGAACTCTTGAAATCACATTGTTAAATGAAAACTGATAACAGCCTTTATTTTCTTAACAGGTTTTGACATTGAGATAAAAATGGATATCCGGGGTGCTGTAGATGCTGCTGTCCCCACCAATATCATTGCTGCCAAAGCTGCTGAGGTTCGGGCCAACAAAGTGAATTGGCAGTCATATCTCCAGTAAGTTAATATCTGGGCACAGATTCCCAGAAGGAGCATATATCTCTAGACTTCTAGACTAGTTACAATTTTTATGCTCATGGAAGGCCTTGCATGCTGTTAGCAAAATTGGAAAAATATTGAGTTAGTGAAAATTAATTTATTACCAGAAATGAGATTTCGTTAAAATAAATAAGGGTAGGGTTGCATGGATGGATATGATTGATAGAAACATATTTTCCTAACAGTTTTTGTAAACTTTTTCAGAAGTCTGGCAAAATCCAGGTTATAAAATGCCAATTAAGATTGCCTTCTGCCGTTTAACTACATAATTAACTACACACAAAAAAGCTTCCCAGAGCTCCATTGCTCATAAGTGCATGTTGGTTTCTAGAAGAGATCAATAGAGATCACAAAGAAGAATTTAACCAGCACAAAAGAACACCCCCCCCCCATTTGATTCATTAATTCACAAACAATACCAGTAAAATTCACAGGAAAGCAAACGCCTAATATTCGCCAGGCACTGCCTGATGAAATAATTACAGAATAGGAACAATATTATATTGTACAATAATAGTAATGAGATTACAGCCTGATCAAATGCAGTATTGCAAAGAAATAAAAAAGACTGTTACTACTTCATGTGAACAGAAGAACTACACTTCTTGCAAGGAAAATCTATAATTAAAAGGAAAACTTAATCACAAGCTACTGTGTCATTGACTGACTGCAAGAGGGCTTTTTTAAAAAATGAATAACATCACTTAGGACAGGGATCGGCAAGGTTTACCTCGCCTGGGCCGGTTCACTCCAGCGGAGATCCCTCTGTGGGCTGGATTGCATGCACGATTTCCGGTGTCTGCGCCTGCGCAGATGGGATCTTTGGCGTCAGTGCATGCGCAGACACGATTTTTGGCGCCGCGGAAGCGAGTCCCCATGCTGCGCTGCGCCAGTTTAGAGCAGTGTGCAGGGAGTCACTAAGCGGGCAGCTCGGTTCAGGGGCAGCTCATAGGCTGCTTAAATGACCCCCGTGCGCTGCTTGTGGCCCATGGGCCTTAGGTTGCCTACCCTTGACTTAGGACATGTTCTTTATCCCTAATCAGCAGCTGTTTTTCCTCGTGGCCTTGGAATTATGTCGGTCTGTCATTGGAAAGTTGTCAGGGTGTTGGGGAACCTAAAGATGTAGCACTGCTGTCTAAGAATCTTTATTTATTGGCACCAGTGCCCAGGATTAGTTACTATTTTGAAATGGTAGGAATGAATATTATCTTGGAATTTAAAAACATATATTTTTAATAAGGCTTTTTGGGGGGCTTGGTGATCTTTCCTAATTAACTCTAAGGGAAGGTAAAATATTGAAATTCACAATCAATAGATGATTTCCTGTGGTTTACCCAATACGTGTTAGTGTTACATAAAAATACACTGAATCATTTATTTATTTATAAAAAAAATTATATACCACTGTGTCATAAAAATATGTCGCAGTGGTTTACAACAATGTATAAACATAAAATGAAACAATAACATTTAAGAACAAGTTAAGAGCAAAAGAGAAATTAAAAACACACAATGATTAGACCATTGTAGAGGATGTACTCTTAACTGCCTGCATAGGCCTGCTGGAACCGAAAGGTTTTCAGCAGGCGTTTAAAAGTTGGCACAGAAGGTGCTCACTGAACTATTTGGCAGGATTTCCCACAGGACTGGTGGAATGACAATAACAGTGGTGTACAAACATTTTTCAAAGAGGGCCACATTTGAGGAAGTGAAGGGCCGTGGGGGCCGACCACCAAAGGCCCAGCCAATGTTGTTGATCTTTTTTTAGGATTGAAGTTCTTGAGCTTTTTTAGGGTTGAAGTTGCTGAGTTTTTTTTAAGGATTTTACCCCAGTCGCCTTCTAAATCCGGCCTGCGGACGGTCTGGGAATCAGCATGTTTTTACATGAGTAGAATGTGTCCTTTTATTTAAAATGCATCTCTGGGTTCTTTGTGGGGCATAGGAATTTGTTCACACCCCACCCAAAATATAGTCTGCCCCCCCAAGTTCTGAGGGACAGTGGACCGCCCCCCAGCCCCGCTGAAAAAGTTTGCTGACCCCTGATCTTGGTGCTCGAGCTGGGATATAACATTTCAGGAGATCCCTGAGGTATCCTGGATCCAAGTTGTAAATCAAAACGTGAACCTTGAACCAGGCTCAGTAGCAGATGGGCAGCCATTGCAGCTGTTTTGACAATGGTGTCATGTGTTCTTAACCAGAAAAGGTAAAAAAAACAATCTGGATGCTGCAGTCTACAGTAGCTGGAGCTTCCCAATCAGACCCAAGGGTATAAAAACTTGAAAACAGTTTACGCAAAACATGGTCAGCCTTATGCTGTTCTTGTAGACAGTACAAGAGTATTTGACCTGATCCGGCAGGCCTGTTTTTAAATTCTTATGAAACTAAGTGGACCTTTCAAAAGCAGTTTATGATTAGGCATGGAGTTGCGATTTACTGCTTCAAGAAAAAAAAGTCAAAAATACCATTAGCCTTGGCTCCATAGAAGCTTTTGAATCATCAAAGATACACTGGGGTCTTCACTGCCCTTTTCTTTGTAAGATAATGTCTTTGGACAGCATCCATGCTCTTGGGCTAAACACAGTATATGCTCCAAATTTATTTAATATGTTTGGAAAGGGAAGTGTGCTCACTAAACAGTCACTGTAGGAAATTATTACATTAGCACCTCGGGGAATTTTTTTTTGAACAGCAGGATATATTCTGTTAAATCTGCAAGCAGTAAAACAATGATAGCACAGGAAGTTCTTAAAGCTTTGTTTTCCTTGCTAGAGGGCAGATGATTTCAGCAGAAGACTGTGAATTTATTCTAAGATTTGAGCAGAAAAGGAGCCCAGAAGAGAAACAAGAATTGATTAAAAATGAAGGCAACCAGGTAACCCAGCATTTCTTGGGGGCAATCTCCTGTTCTAGGAACAGCCAACGTGTGGGGTTGTTTTGTCTTTGGCATTCTGGCTTTAAAAGTTTGGCATCTATATTTCTGCTTCTGTGCCAGATTTTTTCATAGATCGTTTGTGAAAATGTCCTGGTGAATTAACCGGATGCCTTCCACACTTTCTACCATTGAGTATGGTGACGAGAAGCATAAATAATGCAAGCCAGAATTGTAGAGTTGAAAGGGACCCCAAGGGTCACCTAGTCCAACCCCCTGCAATGCAGGAATCTCAACTAAAGCATCCATGGCAGATGGCCACCCAACCTCTGCTGAAAAACCTCCAAAGAAGGAGAGTCCACAACTTCCTGAGGGAGACCGTTCCATGGTCAATTAGCTAATACTGTTGGAAAGTTTTCCCGATGTTTAGTTGGAATCTCCTGTCTTGTAACTTGAAGGCATTGGTTTGAGTCCTACCCTCCAGAGCAGGAGAAATCAAGCTTATTCCCTCTCCCATGTGAAAGCCCTTGAGATACATGAAGATGGCTATCATATCTCCTCTCAGTCTCCTCTTTTCCAGACTAAACATACCCAACTCCCTCAACTGTTCCACATAAACCTTGGTTTCCAGACCCTTGATCATCTTGGTTGCCATCCTCTGCACACGTTCCAGCTTGTCAACATCCTTCTTAAATTGTTATGCCCAGAATTGGACACAGTATTCCAGGTGTG
Source organism: Lacerta agilis (assembly GCF_009819535.1). Taxonomy (NCBI): domain Eukaryota; kingdom Metazoa; phylum Chordata; class Lepidosauria; order Squamata; family Lacertidae; genus Lacerta; species Lacerta agilis. Next base: position 49,016,481 of record NC_046318.1, on the reverse strand, counting down.
GTCTGCCCAAGGCAGAATAAATCATGGAAGTTTCACCAGAGTCCATAGGTCATGTTAGAATACTTTAGACCACTGTTTGAATATGCAGTCCTCCTTTTGAGCATTTTATGGGTTCTGCTATTGCAGTCAGATTTTTGTGTGCAACTAATCCAAAAGTGTAGTTTAACTGCTTGCCATTTTCATACTATTGTGGATCACACTTGGTGCTTAGGGAATGTGGCTTAGGGTGCCACAGAGCACTGGGTTGTAGCTGGAGAAGGAGTGTAATTACATAGAACAACAGGAGGCTGCCTTATACTGAGCTGCAACATTGGTCCATCTGGATCACTGTTGTCTACACTGACTGGCAACAGCTCTGCAGGGTTTCAGGCAGAGTTTCCCAGCCTTGCCGGGCAATTTGCCGCCTCCTTCCTTGCAACTCTCTTCTTTCTCTGCCCCACCCCATACTGTTCCAGAGGGTGCCTCGACTTTGCAGAGCAGCTTTGGGGGAAGTTGGGGCCGCAGTGAGAAGGAAACAACTCCAAAACCTTCTTGCACGAGTATACTGACACTTGTACATCTCTGGCTAGAGCCATTGTAAATATTATTTAAAAGTTGCTTGTTAAGTATAGGCACACTTTGTGTAAGTACTCCTCTTAATGCAGTAATTGTTGTTAGATAGGGTTGCCATATTTTGAAAATGGCCTTTCCGGACAGTGCCTGCCCTCTTCCATGCTTTGGTGGCATGCATGTGAGCCTGCAACCCCTCCCCCAATTAATATCCCTCCCCCCAAAACCTGGACATTTCAAGTACAGTGCCAAATTCTGCCTGGAGGGGCATACTGGCCCCCCAAAACAGGACATGTCTGGGAAATTCCAGACATAGGGAAACCCTATGTTGGAGCACTTGCCCTATGAATATGTCTTCTGTTCAGTCTAGGAACAAAATCAATCTCCCCCACTCCCATATTAGTTAATTTCGGAAAATATAATGGGCAGTTTTGCACATTTTAGTTGAAGTTAGTGAGGCTCAGCATACATAAATGTCTTCATCATTGCCTCCCATTTGTGCCTGTTATAAAACATAGTAGACCTTAACTTCAGATGTGGGGAGCTTTTTGCCCTCCTGATGCTACTGAACTAAAACTCACATCAGCCCCAGCAAGCATGGCCAATGGACAGGGATTATGGGAGATACCATTTAGCAACAGCTGGAAGGACAAAGGTTATTACCACCTGCTTTACTTTATGGGATTGTGTCTTGTTCTCTTAATCTGTGGCCTTGTGTCCTCAGGGCATGCACCATACCATTACATTCTAGAGAAAACAGTCAAGAAACCATTGCCAAATTCTGCTTGGACTGCTGATTAAATGAATGCAGCTGGTGCAGTAGTAGTAGGCTGGGGAGGAGTTTCCCAATACTTGGGTTTATTCCAATGAAACAACTTCGGATTGTTTCAGTGTTCTTCACTCAGGCTGTACTTGCCAAATTACCAAATGAAAATAAGAATGAAAACACTTGCGAATAATTCTAACTGTCTTTGGATTACTTCTTTTCTCCCTAGTGCGCTAAAACGTTCATAAACCTGATGACTCACATCTCCAAGGAACAAACGGTTCAGTACATCTTAACAATGGTGGATGATATGCTGCAGGTAAGTTAATTCCCTCCCTCCCCCCCCCATTTCCAGTGCTTGTTGGTATGTGGGTATCTTATTTCAGTGTAGGCAGCTTTCTGCTTGCTGCCCACTTTAAATTGGTTTGCAAGGCTAGAGCTTATGCACCAAGTGGCCTTTAGTGATTTTAGTGGAACTTGTGTGCTTTATCTGCTGAAATGATCAGCGATGGCCGAGCAGCAATGCCTTGTGGAATAAGCTTTCCGTGATCAACATCTGCTAGGTTCTACCTATACTCCGTACTTTGTGGAAAGTACCTTTGATACAGTTTAGTAAGATTGCATTTGCAGCTTGGAACAAGTGTGACTGAAACCATTAACAGATGAATCAGTTAACCTTTTTCAGAAATAAAAAAAACCTTCACCAGAGATATGCATTTATTTTTATTAACATTCCCGACTACATCCTACAGAGCAGAACTTTATCCATTGCATATAGCGTACATTGTATAAGACCATTGTGAATCAAATATAAATAATGGGCCCACTTATCCATTTTATCTTGAACATTCAAATATTAGGGGAGTAACTCCTCATTTTATTGCTGTTTTAAGTTTGTTGACACTCTAAGCCTTTTCTTAGGCTGTCCGTAGTTATTTGTTTATGATATTCATGATGTAGATTAATATTTTAATTCTGTCTGTTTCTTGAACTCTGTTAGTTGCTTTGATTGCCTCTGTAAGGAGGGGAGTAGCAAGATAATTATTTAAATACAAATAAAAATATAACATTGTGGTACATGTGCTCAGGGAAGCTGTGGTTGCTGGTGACACTATTGTCACAGGTATGCTGTAAGTTTGCTAATGTGTTTCTCCCCTTCAAAGGAAGTGAGAAAAATACATTTTGCATGAAATATGCAAAGCATTTCTCACTGGACATATGCATAAATTCTTTGATTTCCATGTACATGCGCAAGCCAGTTCTGTCTGCTTGGCAACAAATCTTTTATCGGCGGGATGACCTCCTTGATTTTTTTTTTTAACAATACATTTTGTTCTGAATAGTGCAAAATTACCTTAATGTGTTCTAATATTTTAGATTTGTAGCAATTACATTTTTAAAATAAGACCTGCTTAGCACGAATCATGGTGATTATACAAGCTCAGACAGCATCTCTTAAGTGCACTTACGGGCAGATCTTGGGCTGCTGTACCAAATTACTTTTAAATTAACACATTGTGCTGATATTCTGGGCAAGCATACCAGCTGAAAAGTTTAAGTTGAGAGTGAAAGAATCATAATGAGTCAGAACAGGTAGGGGCCTCAAATCTCCTGCCAGAAGCATGAATCCTCTCCAAAGCAAAAGGGTGGGGGCGGGGAGAGAGAGAACTGGCTTGCAAAATCTAAACTGAAGAAGTGTGCATGCACACGAAAGCTCATACCAAGAACAAACTCAGCTGGTCTCTAAGGTGATACTGGAAAGAATTTTCTATTTTGTTTCGACTATGGCAGACCAGCACGGCTACCCACCTGTAACAAAATCTAAACAGTGATCCATCTAGTCCAGCATCTAGTTTTGTTTGCTTACAACATTTAAAGACCACTTTTCAACAGAAGTCTGTTCGTGAAGCAGCTTCACAACAGTGTACATATGTATGAGCAGACAATGGGTGACTTACAGGGAACTGCTGGATTTTACAGGGCGGGGGAAACCCCAAAATGAAATCAGTGGAAAACTTAAGGAGGCAACTTATGGATTGCTTGCAATATCACCAGATATACAACATGTTTTAATTAGATAGAAAGAATGGATTTCTGGACCAAAGCTCACAATTTGAAAAAGAACTCTTACAAAATAAGAATAAACTTCTGTCTAAAATGTATAGTTTTTTATTGGAATGGGAAACAAAAGACGAGCTTGTTAAAGATTCAGTGGCAACTGGGCAGTAGATATAGGACACAATATAGATCTTAATCTCTGGAAGAAACTTTGGGAAAGCGACCTGAAATTTACTGCATGTTATTCATTGAAAGAGAATTATTTGAAAATGTTTCATAGGTGGTATTTAACTCTGAGTAGGTTGTCTAAGATTTATAAAACAGAATCAGATATGTATTGGAAGTGTAAAGAATGGAGGCAGCCTTTTTCACATGTGATGGACATGTAAAAAGGTAAAAGTATATTGGGAAATGATTTATAATGAATTGAAAAAAATGTTTAAAACTACTTCCCCCCCCCAAAAAAAACGCCTAGTCCTGTTTGTTGGGAATAACCCAGACATAAATTCCTAGGTGTCAGAAAAGGTTATTTATGTATGCAACAAATGCGGCCTGTGTTTTGTTAGCCCCAAAATGGAAAGTGAGCAAGGTCCCAACTAAAGAGCACTGGCAACTTAAGTTGACAGAATATGCAGAACTTGCAGATGTAACACATAGAATAAGAAAGCAAGAAGAACATATATTTAAAAAAGAGTGGAAAACATTATTGAATTTATGGAAAATAACTGTATACAGCTGAGAACGCTGGCAGCACTAAGATAAATTCAACAGAGTAAATAATTTTTGATGGATCTAAAACTGGAAGACTGATTTGAATGGTTATAGTAAAATATGGAGGAATGTATAATACATAAAATGAACCAAGGAAGGAGAAGGGAAGTCAATGAATTTTTAAAAGTTTGTAAAATGCTTATTTTGAAATGTAAAATTGAAAACTTAATAAAAATTATTATTTAAAAAATACAATGTACATATACAAGTGAAAACAATCCATACAGAATAGGACTATGTTTATGTAGAACTATGTTTCAACTATGTTTATAAAATTAAGCATCAAGAACCTCAGCTGATCTCCAAGTGCCTCAAGGATAAAACTGTCTCCATCTGTTTTCTAACTGTGTTTCCTTTCCATTTATGCTGCTTGCAGGAAAATCACCAACGTGTTAGTATTTTCTTTGACTATGCAAAACGCGGCAAGAACACTGCATGGTCTTATTTCCTTCCTATGTTGAATCGTCAAGATCTTTTCACTGTGCACATGGTAAGCTTTCAGACCAGTCAAATATAGCCTTTGGTTGCAAAAATTAGGACATATTTATTAGACCTTCAATATCAATGTCCTGTCAGCACTTTATAATTAAGGGTTATATAAATTGTCCATTAACAACACAACAGCATTATTTAAAATATGGTATTTAAGTTTTCCATGGAAGGAAGGCATTCTTAGCAATATTCCTGCATTATCTGACTATAAAATTTTCAGAGACCAAGCCAGAATCCAATATGGATGTGCTGTATGACCCATCAGTGTCACCTTGTTTGAAGTGTTGATTTAAAACAGGACCAGGGGAAAGGGCTTCATTTTACATTATTAGATTTAGCTGTAATGCTCAGCCTCTCTTTCCCCAAACCTTCAGAATGGGACTATTCATAAATATAAACTGATGACTAGGTTTTCTTTCTTTTTAAACTGCTAGCCTTTTCTTTTATTGCCCTTTTCACCCCTCTCTTTCACGCTGTTGCTCCTCAGGTTGGCAGGAGGCTCCAAATGTTTAGCTAATCAAAAGCCAGCGATAAAATACATTTTAAGGCAGCCATATATTATTATCAGTAAAGATATTGAACCAGCTGGATTAGTAAGAGAGATGATGTGGTAGAGGGGTTGTGCTATTTGATTGTCTTCTCACATGAGTCTTGTGGCTATTAAAGACTAACAAATTTACTATGGCATGAGTGTTTGTGAACTGCAGCTCTCTTCCTTGGATGCAACTAAGGTTCTTAGATTGTAACGCTCCTGTTTAAAGGGTATTAATATTTAGGAACATAGAAAACTGCCTTATACAGAGTCAGACTGCTAGTCCATCCAGCTTAGTAAAAAGGTAAAAGGTAAAGGACCCCTGGATGGTTAAGTCCAGGCAAAGGCGACTATGGAGTTGTGGTGCTCATCTCACTTTCAGGCCAAGGGAGCCAGTATTTGTCCGCAGACAGCTTTCTGGGTCATGTGGCCAGCATGACTAAACTGCTTCTGGCACAACAGAACACCATGACGGAAACCAGAGCACATGAAAACATCGTTTACCTTCCCACCGCAGCGGTACCTATTTATCTACTTGCACTGGCGTGCTTTTGAACTGCTGGGTTGTCAGGAGCTGGGACAGAGCAACGGGAGCTCACCCCGTCATGAGGATTTGAACCTCCAACCTTCTGATTGGCAAGCCCAAGAGGCTCAGTGGTTTAGACCACAGTGCCACCCGCATCCCTAGCTTAGTACTGTCTTGATACTGACTGCCAGTGGTTCTCTAGTATTTCAGAAGAGTCTTTCCCATCTCTGCTTTCAGATGCAGGAAGTTCAACACTGAACAATGTCTCCTCTGCTGTATCCATTGATGATGTTATTGCAAAATCTATGTTTTCTGCACTTTCTTTCAGGCAGCGAGAATTATTGCCAAGCTAGCAGCTTGGGGAAGAGAACTGATGGAAGGCAGCGATTTAAATTATTATTTCAATTGGATTAAGACCCAGCTTAGTTCACAGGTAATTATATTATAATCGAGTGCAGCTCCCCTTGGCCAACAGCTGGGGATGATGATAGTTGTACGGCAAAACATTTGGAGGGCACCAGGTTGGGATCTGCTGATATTGCAGTGTTTATAAACAGGTATATTTGGCAGATCTACAGATTTGACTACTTGTATGTAATCATGATTTAAACTCATGTTCCACGCAAACTTCTCCTGTGCATGCCCCAATGAGCTCTTAAATTCAAACCAGTAAATGCTTTTAAATCTGAATAATGTCCTTACCTGATTTTTGTGAGTAGAAGTGTGTGTAGCTGCAGTGGAGAATTGTACGTACTAAGTTATTGGAACTTTTCCCTACAGTGTGTATTACAGTGGCCAGGCTGTTGGGGCAGGATATATTTTGGCTGCTTTGTGTGGTACCAGATATATATTGACGGAGTTAAATTCCCTATTACTTAAAATACACATGTTTTATTGAAACACTTGGCCAATTAAGCATTTTTCAAGTTCATTAATGTAAGAGGATTAAATATTTTAAATGTGCAGAATATCTAAATGTAGCAATGTACAGAAAACCCTCATTACTTGGCTTGAAATGTTGGTACTTTGTGGCTATGCTCTGAGTCAAATGTGGAAAGTGCTGAAAGAGAATAAAGTATTTCCCCTTTTGGAGAGTGGGAGCAAATGTGCCATGGCCAACCATTTGGAAGCAGATGTGTGACTAACTGCCCCACTTGTGAGCAATATTTAGGGGATGGTCGGAAATCTCTTTCCCATTCAGTCAGGCGTAGGAAAATATATGTATACATCTGTCTCATTAGGCTATATGTGTAAATTTGTACGTAAGGTCTGTCTTGTTGCGAATCTTTAAAATGTAACTTTCTCCTTTCCATGCTAGAAACTACGCAGCAGTGGTAGTGCTAATGATCCTGGAACAGATGTAAGTATCTCTGCATAATTTGTTAATCTTTCTCTTGATAAAATGGGCTAGTTACACTCAAATCAGTGGGAGATGTTGGCCCCGACTACCGTGTTCTGTTGATTTCCAAGGAACTAAAGCATGACTAACTTAAACTACAGTCTTAACTCCATATGTCTTCATAGGACTTACTTCTGCATAGACATAGTTAGGATTGCACTGTTTGTCTGGATCCAGCCCAGAGTATTGTTTCTTGTGGGACACTCTCAAGGCAGTTTACAAACAATGGGTGATACCCATAAACTCAGAGTTCACTGGGACGTGCACATCGACCCACAATTCAACAGCCCTTAGTTTTTTGGCTGATGGATGGGGCCAGAGCATGCATCTCTTTGGTTCTACAGTCCAAGGAAACCTGCACTTGGAGCAGAATATATTTTCTGGGAGGGAAAGATCCATGCAGCTGTTCCATCTCTGACCAATAGATTAGTCTTCCCCATGCCATGATGTTCTTCCTGGGAGGCTGGGCAATGGGGTTCAGCTTCCCAAGGTCCTTTGACTTTCTGGCCAATAAAGCAATAGAGACTTTGAATAATAGATCAAATCTAACTAGTTTCTGAGTTTAAGGTTTCTTCCCAGGAGATCTCTGTCTTGTAAATCTCTGCAGCTAGCTCTTCAATCATTTACGGCTGGGATGAGGAGCTTGTGGTACTCCGAGATGTTGCTGGATTCCAACTTCATCAGCTCCAGTCAGATGTGATTTATAATCCAGCAACATCTGGAGGGCCACCAGTTCTCCGTCTTGGATTTATGGCACAATTGTTTTCAGGGTGATCCTAAGCATGTGGCACTGTCAGATCCCACAGGAATATGATCCATCTTTGCACTTCGGACAATCACTACGATATGATGGGATTGAAATGGGTGAAACTATGCATGCAATAATATTTTATCCTTTATGAAGATCTTATTTGTTTAGCTTATATTTTGATAAGAGAGCAGTCCCACAGTTGTGGGGTGGTTGTTTTTGAAGTAAAGAAACCAGGCATAGGTTTGGCTCACTCTCTGGGTATCTGTACTGTAAAACAACCTGTGATCCCCAGCCCTGCCCAACCTGTTTAGCCTTCGCAGGTTACTATTCTGTTGTTGATGATATTGCAGGAAGTTTTTGTGAGATTTGATCTGGAGAAGACAGTTCTGTAGTTAACAAATAAAAATGAAACAAGTGTTTCTTATTCATTGGCACAGTAAATTTGGAGGGGAAATAGAGCTCTGCAAAGAACATTGTTGTGCTAAAAATTACTCTCTCCATTTTCTTCTGTGAATACTTGTTAGGTACGTTAGTATTATAATGCTCATGGATTAGCAGTCAATTAAGCTGCAGATGCTTCAGAAAGCAATTGTAAAATGTCATTTATCTCAAAAGCTGTACTGCTCAGTATTGCCACTTGATGTCTCTAAGAAATAAAAACATTCCCAACAATTCAGGCTATACCAAATGTTCTTGGAATCAGAAATGTAATCAGGTGTAATATTTATTATCATTAGGGACTCATGTAATAGCTGTGCAGTTATCCTGGGGTACAGGGTTGATGGGAGTGAATAACTGAATGTTTAAAACAACAGTACCCAGCTTCCAAAATGGGTAAAAGGAAGCTGATTTTTTAAACTCAATTTCCTGTTCAGCTTATTTAAATGAATACTGAGCCAACTTAAGTCTTTCTTTGACAGTTGACAATCTGAGGGGCTTTGGAGTTGATGTGCACATCAAATGACCAGGCAACTCTACGAAACTTACTGGGTGACCTTGGGCTAGTCACTGCCTCTCAGCCTCGTCTACTTCATAAGGTTGTGGTGATTAAATGAGGAGAGGGAGAACCATGTATGCCACCTTGAGCTTCTTGGAGAAAAAGCTGGGATATAAATGCAATAAATAGGCAACTCATTGCTATCCTTCAATTTAGCTTGAGGTTTTATTTCATAGAAGCAGTTTATGGAGACTAACCTGAGATAAATGGGAAGCTCTGGGGATGTATTAAAAACAATTTCGGCTGCACTTAATTTGCATATGGTTGGATGTAATTAAACATAATTTATTTTTTTTCGTAAATGTGGCTCCTGCAATACTATACTTGGAAATACTATACTTGGCTTGGAAAAAAGATTGGTGAACTCTCAGTTATGGATTAGCTTGAAAATCCTTGATTTATAGGTTTGAAATTTATTTTCTGCCTTCCGTAAGGATCCCAAGGGGCTGGTTTATAGGAAAACAAATAAAAACAAATGCAAGGAGGACAAAAAAATCAGAAAAGGTTACTCACTTTTTTCTTTTTTTCTTTTTTCTTTTTTTATTGATGACACCTTTCTTAGATGCTCCAGCTTTTTGTTTTTGTTTTTTTAAAAAATCCTGTTCACAAGGCTTGCTGCCAAGCCAAGGCATTTTCCTGAGACAGTTCTATCCAGAACAGTTGAGCAAGACCAAGACCAAGGGAATGCTTTGAAGTTCCCACTACTTCTATAGTGGTCCAGGTCTCTTAGGATTTGTGTGCTTGGGAATCATGAATGGAAAAGCATGGAAGGCTGGACTCCTCATGCTAGTCTGATGTGCCACCAAAGAGTTTTAAGTGTTACCTGAAGGCAGCCCTGTATCGGGAAGTTTTTAATGTTGACAGTCTACTAGTTATGAGGAAAAGTAAGGCGGTTATATCTGCTTGGAGCTTTTGATCCTATTTTCACATGTGTTTTGTATGGATATTAAAGAATGGTGAGAATACTACCAGTGATTTTGGTTTTCTGCTATTTGCTGATGCAATACAGGAAGGATGGTGGTTTCAGTGATTTGGGGTTCACTGTGGTCTAAACCACAGAGCCTAGGGCTTGCCTATCAGAAGGATGGTGGTTTGAATCCACGCAATGGGGTGAGCTCCCGTTGCTCGGTTCCTGCTCCTGCCAACGTAGCAGTTAGAAAGCACAAAGTGCAAGTAGATAAATAGGTACCCCTCCGGTGGGAAGGTAAAGGGCGTTTCTGTGCACTGCTCTGGTTTGCCAGAAGCGGCTTTGTCATGCTGGCCACATGACCTGGAAGCTGTACGCCGGCTCCCTCGGCCAATAAAGCAAGATGAGCGCCGCAACCCCAGAGTCGTCTGTGACTGGACCTAATGGTCAGGGGCCCTTTACCTTTACCTTTATGACCTTGCTTTAAATAGGAGCATTTTTTTGAGGTGTAAAGAAAATTGAACCCTGTTGGTCTTATTCACGTGCATTTTCAAACTTTGAATCTAAGTGTAGAGAAAAGCACGTATCCTTTACATTGAGATAATGTATTTTCTTCTTTTTAATTTTTTTATTAAAGTTTTTCACAATGTAATAAGATTATTAGTGATAACATATCTTCTGTCATGTGTACATAGGTTAGGAAGCAGCTCTTCAGCTTCCCAGCTACTGTATTCATAGCAAAATAAGCATGAATTACTGTATATTGTGTGTATCCTTTTTCTCTGAAAATGTCATGGCTGCTCGTTGCAAGTTCAGGGACGACTTTGAAAAGAGAGTAGGAGTTTGTGAGAACTGCTTTGAGGCATGCAGTTTGACAATGCAGTTGAAGCCTTAAATGCAGTTGAAGCCTTACAAATATGCCCTCGGTTCCATAGTTGGTTGGATACAACTTTGGAATAGACTATGCTTTCAAATGAACACATAACCTATTGAATTACAGGTCCTTGGATTCCTGTTGTTGTTGTTGTTTTATATAATGTCGTTGGAGTAACCTGACAGTGATCTGGATTCAGTGGTAGCTTGTTTTTGTTCCATTTCATTTATATGCTTTGAAATGTTGTTACTCGGTAATTGTTCTGAAAAGCCTGACTTTGCTCTGTGTCAGAGATGGGCTGCATTGCCCTGTGGATAATCTGTCAGGGATACCAGGCCAGTTGGCCAAAGCTGATGTTGGGTGAAGCGATGGATTTAACTCACCTGGAATGAAGGCTGCCCTGCTTCAGTTTCCCCTGTGGGTGCCTCTGATTAGAATCCTCAATCCTAAGAAGGCAAACTCAGAAGTAAGCTCCACTGGGGTTGGTGCAGTTATTCTCAGTTAAGTATATAGAAGGGATTTCGTTAGCATAACAGACCAATAGAGCTATGTTTCTAGAAAGCAAGTGAAGGTACTTTCTTTTGGACTCAGGGGAAGGGGTAGCCACTGTGGTGCTCCCTAGATGCTGCTGGACTACAACACCCATCAGCCACAGCCACTGTGGCCAATGGTCAGGGGTGATAGGAGTTGTAGTCCACCAACATTTGTAGGACACCAGGTTGTGAGTGCTATATACAGTGGTGCCTTGATTCTCAAACTTAATCCATTCCGGAAGTCGGTTTCAAAACCAAAACGTTCCAAAACCAAGGCACGCTTTTCCATAGAAAGTAATGCAAAGTGGATTAATCCATTCCAGACTTTTAAAAACAACCCCTAAAACAGCAGTTTAACATGATTTTTACTATCTAATGAGACCATTGATCCATAAAATGAAAGTAATAATCAATGTACTGCAGTCACACAATCAATCAATCAGTAGCTGAAGTGCGTTCCACACAGTCACCAAAACAAAAACAAAAGAGCCACAAAAGCAAAATAAATAGGAAAAACAGACAGCCCTCAGTGTAACACTCAAATCGGAAGTGTGGCACTCAAAATGGAGCACGTTCGGCTTCTAAAGAATAAGTTTGCAAACCAGACACTTACTTCCGGGGTTGCAGTGTTTGAGTTCCAAGTTGTTTGAGTACCAAGGCATTTGAGAACCAAGGTACTACAGTACACGCATGCACAAACACAACAGAAACCTACCAAATTGTTCTCAAACAGCTGAGTGCGGAAATGCCACACAACCAAAAACTTGGATAATTTGAATTTGATTCTGTCTAAGGACACTTAACTAGCACTGTGGCATGAATGTTGTTAGCCTTAGTGACCAAACACAGTGTTGGAATAACATCAAGCACTGATGGCAATGGGCTGGCTTTTGTTGCAGTAAAAGAGACAGTGATAATTAGAGACTTCCCAGTTGTTCTCACACTTACCTATTTTCAGTGCAACAACAGGATATATGTATTTTTTGTAATGATGTATTCTTCTTTCATGTAGAGTTCGCAATATGTCCAGTGTGTTGCTGGGTGCTTGCAGTTGATGCTCAGGGTCAATGAATACCGTTTTGCATGGGTCGAATCAGATGGAGTTAGCTGGTGAGTATTTGTTGTACAGAAAAAGATGAGCTTCTAGTATATCCATGATGAAAGTGTTGTCCTACTGACTTATGTATTCTGTTGCACTGTTAAAAGAATCCTTCGGATAAGTTTGCAAATCTAAAAGTGTTGTACAGTCGTACCTTGGATCCTGAATGCCTTGGCTCCCAAACAAATCGGCTCCCAAACTATCGAAACCCAGAAGTGAGTGTTCCAGTTTTTGAATGATTTTTGGAAGCTGAACATCTGGTGTGGCTTCCGCAGCTTATGATTGGCTGCAGGACGCTCCTGCAGCCAATTGGAAGCCATGTTCTGGTTTCTGAACGTTTTGGAAGTCGAATGGACTTCCGGAACAGATTCCGTTCAGCTTCCAAGGTATGACTGTAGTCCTATCTCCTAGATAATTCTGGGTATTGTTCTGTGAGCAGACTGGATTCTTTAAGAAAATTCTGTTTACTTCCCAAATAAGTCCCTTAATGAGAGTCCATGATATTTTAAAAGAACAGTTTGTTTGCACAGTACATATAACTTCAGTTGCCGCAATCATGCATGTAGTATGGACTTCTGTAACTTTGCTCAAGAATGCATGTAGGTGAACACACAGATGTTTAGGAGTGGTGGATAATATAGCTGGGCTTCTGAAAAGCCTTTGACACAGTCCGTAACCATAGCTACTGAGTAAACTTAGCAGTCATGCAATAGAAAGACTGATTCTATTCTGAGAGACATGGAAAACCTGTGGCTCTTGGGATGTTGTTGAATTCCAGTTCCTCAGCTAGCATGGCTAATGGTTTGGGATGATTGCCATATGGAGGGCAAATGTTAGCAAACTCTGTTCCAAAAGTTCTCTTAACTATGCTCAGTGATGCAGTGGTAAATTTTGAAATTTTATTATGGCAGCCCATATACAGGCCCAAAGGAAAGTTCAAAAATGCTGGGAGCATAATTTGTAGTTTTATTAGGACTAGCATGACTATAATTTCAATGTTTCGCACCATTATATACATCAGTGTATAAAGGTTCAGATTTCAAACACATTCAGCTTTAACAAAAGATCTTAAGCCAGTTAAAATGTAACATTTAGCTTTCACTTAGAAATGCAAACCATCTTGCAAAGAAGTGTTACCATTTGAACTGCTACTGTGAAATAGGAACCTCATCAAAGAAAAGGAAGACAATACCAGCCTCTGCTTGATTATTTCTCTCATTTCAAGACTTCCTCTGTATTCTGATTTGTCACAAAAAAACAACAACAGTGAAACCCTGCAGTCTCAGTCTTATTCATTTGCTGGAGCAAGGAGGGTCCATCAGATACCCTTTTGTTCCAGCAGATGATTTCACCTCTGCTGGGAATAAAGTCACTGAGCTTTGCTCCCTTGCTCCCTCCTCTACTCTACCCTACCCCTGGCAGACTAAATTGCATTCTATTGTTTGGCTGTTTAGTGTTTGCTAATTTGTTTAGTGTCTCTCTAATTTGTATGGAAGTATATTTGTGAAAGGCTTTTCTTTTACAAATTCAATGTGTCTGGAAGTGAAGATTTTACATTCTGAATTCTAGGATAGTGAGCAGCTGCCTCATGGTATGCTTTTTATGCTTTTCCCCACTCTCTAGTATCATGGGAGTATTGAGTAACAAATGCGGTTTCCAGCTTCAGTATCAGATGATTTTCTCTATCTGGCTGCTGGCATTCAGTCCTCAAATGTGTGAATATTTGCGGCGTTACAATATTGTCCCAGTCCTGTCTGACATCCTTCAGGAATCTGTGAAAGAGAAAGTCACACGGATCATTCTTGCAGCATTTCGGGTGAGTGAAGTATATAGACTGGGGGGCTTTAGGTCTGGCGGCCAAATACAGCCCTCTGGTTTCCTAGATATAAGAGGTGTGTATACAGAAACTAGCTATTGTGCAAAGATAAAAATGTACACTCCAGTGGTCCACCTACATGAAACTAGGATGATGTCTGAACACTCCTCAGTATGCTATGTCATCTTCTTGATACAGAACTGTAAAGAATGCTAGCAGGATGTGGCAGGAAATGACAGTAGGTTGAGTTAAAATATAGAGGGAGTGCCAATACACAGAGAATCCCATCAGTACCTTTTTAATTCATGTTACAGGTGGGTAGCCGTGTTGGTCTGCCATAGTCAAAACAAAATCGAAAATTCTTTCTAGTAGCACCTTAGAGACCAACTGAGTTTGTTCCTGGTATGAGCTTTCGTGTGCATGCACACTTCTTCAGATATCTGAAGAAGTGTGCATGCACTTCTTCAGGTATCTGAAGAAGTGTGCATGCACACGAAAGCTCATACCAGGAACAAACTCAGTTGGTCTCTAAGGTGCTACTAGAAAGAATTTTCGATTTTGTTTTTAATTCATGGCTATCAGAGTCTGACACCATTTTGCTTGGTTTTTCTTTCCAGAATCTTCTAGAAAAGTCTACTGAAAGAGAAACTCGCCAAGAGTATGCTCTTGCCATGATCCAGTGCAAAGTTCTGAAGCAGCTGGAGAACTTGGAACAACAGAAATATGACGATGAAGACATAAGTGAGGATATAAAGTTTCTGTTGGACAAACTTGGGGAGAGTGTGCAGGACCTCAGGTATAGGCTTTCCACCAAAGCACCTGTCAAGATCAAATAGAGGCCTAGTTATTGGAATGATAGCTTGTCTAGTGATTGTTTTCCGCAATGCTGTAGATTCTAAAGACCGTATGAAAGAAATAATTGTAAAACTAAGCAGGCTTTTTTAAAAAAACAAAAAAACAAACACCAACTTCACATGATTTGTACCTTGGGATGGTATCAGATTCAAGTAACCATAAAACTACAAAATAGTAGTTATCATTTGTCATTACCATAAGTAGGCTTTATTTTACACTTCATTTGGGAGTGCATCATCATCTTATATAATATCAAAATAAAGTACCAAAACAGAGTGCTTTAAGTGCTGAAGGAGTTGTGTTTTTAAAAAAATCAACAGACACTGCATGTAATTAATAATAATTAATGGAAATCAGAATTGCTATGCCTTCAAAAATAAAAGAATGTGTCTTTGTGGTTTTAAATTTAGCTAAGCACCAAACTGTTGTTGTCCTAGGTTATTAGAAAATGAGCATGCACATACATAGTTAAAAAATTCTAACGGCTAGATTCTCATTTTCCAAAGCTGGCTGTGTGGCCTGGAAGAGGAGCACATGTTAATCAGAGTAAGGATTTTTTTCCCCATTATGGCAACTTCCTGGAAGCAAACTCCAAATTGGATCTGAATGTGTTAGGCTACAATCCTATCCTTGTAATGCAAAACTGTCAGCAACAGAGAAAAATCTGGAAAAACTGACTCCTTTAGCTTCAATCTGGCCAAATTAGAATTCATGGTAAATAGACCACGTTCATCCCAATGAAGATATGCTGCTATTTGTAAATTGCACTTCTATATTTATAAGTGTTCATACTTAAGATTGTAAGTGCCACTTACAATTTTTGTAAAATGCTTTACAAAGAATCCTAAGTACAGTGGGAGGTTTGGGTGTGCTGTTTGCTTTCATGTCCTTGGGCATCAGATTTATTTCTCTTTTTCTTATGTTTGGTTTATTTTGCAGTTCGTTTGATGAATATAGTTCTGAGCTTAAGTCAGGGAGACTAGAGTGGAGCCCTGTTCACAAATCTGAGAAATTTTGGCGAGAGAATGCTGTAAGATTAAATGAAAAGAATTATGAACTGTTGAAGTAAGTTCTTCCGATATATTCCTGCTTCAATTGAATTGTTGTGTTGCTCAGAGTAACCAAAGTTTCATTTAGGGTATCTGCATACGGTAGAGGGACTATAATACCATTTTCAATAAATGTCCCAAGTGAGCACAGTGTGTGAGAGAAAAACTTTGTTGCTTTGTATGGTATGGAAACTAAGCCTTAACTCAGAGGGCTGTATCCAGGTCCCATTAATGCAAGGACTTACGCCTGCACAACAGGACTTCCACTGCTTCTTCCTGCAGGCCCCCCCCCCATCTGTTCTGGGTGTTCTGTCAGCCCTCTGGAGCAGATTTCTTTTGTGGAGAGAAGTAAAGGAAATCCTGTTGCACAGGTGGAAGTCCTTGTGCCAATGACACAATTTCTTAGGATACAATCTACTGTTTTTGGAGCACAGGTGAATTTGTAAAAGCATTGGTTTGCTGCTTAAATGAAATTTGGCTTGATTCTAGAACAGCAAATGTCTGGTTTAGATATATTTAGACACTTCCTTGAGATTGCTGGAAACTATTAAAAGATTGGGTTTGTGACTTATGGCTGTGATATGATACCCCTCCCCCCCAAAGTTTCCCCCCGCCCCATTGGTAACCTTATCACTGCTGTAACATCCAGATGTAGCATAAATATCCGTTCATTGTAGTGTCATACTTGCCTATTCAGCAATATGCATTATTCATCCCAAATGAGATCATCAGTCAAGTGTCTGTGCTGTGATGTCTTGGCTTGGATGCTTCAGCTGTCCATAGATATGCCTTGCAGATCAAAGGGTTTCGCTGAGCATGAAGCAAAGTGGTTTTGTCTTCATTGAAAGTTAATTAAGTATATTATTGGTTCTTTAGTTAATCGTTCAGTGTACAAATCCTGAAGAGATATCTGTGAAATGAGTACAGTTCCCTCTCCCCACAAAGGTTTATTTGAATTTTTGCATGGCAGATTAATAAGATTAGAATTTACCAGAGAATGTATTAAGAATTTACAGCTGAACACATTTGCTAAATATGTGTTGCACATTACCTAGATGATTTGGGATAGCATTTAACTAAGGCATACTTGGAACCGACTGAATGAAATCAGTGATGTTAAGTTAGTCGTGACCAAGTCCATTGATTTCACTGGAGTGGAATCTACACACATGTTAAAAACGTTGTGAAAATGCTTTTTAAAAAATCTTTTTGAAAAATGCAATAATTTGCTATAGCTTACAGTCACCATCTAAAACAAAATAAAAAATAAATAAAATTCCTTCCAGTAGCACCTTAGAGACCAACTAAGTTTGTTCTTGGTATGAGCTTTCGTGTGCATGGCAAACCAACACGGCTACCTACCTGTAACAGTCACCATCTAGTGTCACAATTGTATATTGCACTTTACAACACATTCAAAACATTTTATTTGCCGAGTCCTAGGTCTACCCCGAGTGTGAATTTGAAATATCTCTCAAAATATTTGTGTGATACTGTGTGAATCTAGAAAAGCTGTGCAGTACTGAGCTAACATGGCAGGGGTTTATTGAGTTTTTACAAATTTTTGTATGCTATATTTTGTACCCTCCTTAGTGAATAAGGATCTTGTATATTTGCAATCCTATTGTAGAATTTTGACAAAGCTTCTGGAGGTATCAGATGATCCTCAGGTCTTGGCTGTAGCTGCTCATGATGTGGGAGAATATGTCCGGCACTATCCTCGAGGAAAACGGTGTGGAAGGCTTTTTCTTACCTTTGCTTAGCACCTGAGTTAATACAAGGGCCGTTGCTTATGACACAAGGAACAGTTAGTGTAACCTTTTGTTAGACCTTACTATAAAGTATCAGTGGGTGGTTTAATTTGATTTTATATTTATGCATGTGAGATGCTTTCAGTAACATTTTTATATGACTATTTGAATTTTATTAAGTATTGTAATTTTTAGTGAATGATCTCATGTAAACTTTTTGATATGAGCTGCTTTGATCATAGTTCACAATGGAAAAGTGGCTTGCGAATCAGTTGAGCTAAAATGGACTGAGATGTTTGTGCTGAAGAAGCACCCACATTTGCTTTCCAAACTAATCTTGCTGCACCAAACCTTTATTAGGCATTACAAGTATAGGCCATCATAAAACATCTAGATAATTTTTTTAAAAAATATACAAATAAACAGCCATGTACAATATATAATGACAAGGATTTTCATTGGGATTTCTTCCCACTATATAGTGCCATTCACCACTCGAAGAGAAACTATTGCTAAAAACTCAGCCACCTTTGCAGTTACTTCCAGGTTAATATCAGACAGATAGAATCTGATATTTTCATTGTGTTAGATTGCCCCAAAATGGGAATAAAAAGCGTTTGCTTTGCTGGTTGTGCAATGGACAGTAGAAAAGGATATGTTCTACAGTGTCCGGCACATTCAAATAACATCTGCAATGTCTATCATTTTTGGGGATGTTTAAATATCTGCCCTTGACAAAAGCTGAGGGAAAAGCATTCAATAAAGGCCCTGCGTTGGGCTGGAATTATTTATTTTGAGATATAAGTGACCCTGTTACCTGTTGTATTTAAGCCATGTAGAACTTGGGGGAGCGAATTTTATTTACAGCTGACTTGATGTTTTGTTTTTCCAAACTAATCCATGTGCCTTATTAAGCTTTCGAATAGGAAGTTTTAAGACAGCATATTGAAGCTAGTTGAGGGGAATCCAGTTGAAGTAGTAGACAGCGGTGGGGAATCTTTACTGACAGACTGGCAGGACCCTAACCTCCTCCACCTCTCACATGGGTCCGCTGGAAATTTGTGGTGTTGGTACTGTAAAGTAACTTAAAATGGTGTGAAGTTGGCGGCTGCTAGTAATCAGAAGCGGAAGGAAACCTGGAAACACTCAACACCCACCCACACACCTGACCACTACGTCTCTTTTACCCATGTTCTTTTCTCTTCTTTTAGTGTGATTGAGCAACTTGGTGGAAAACAGCTTGTCATGAACCACATGCACCACGAAGATCAACAGGTTCGCTATAATGCCTTGCTTGCTGTGCAGAAGTTGATGGTCCACAACTGGTATGTGACAACTCCCTTTCACTTTGGGGTTTTTATTTTATTTTATTTATTAGATTTATATATCACCCTTCATCATAAGATCTCAGGGCAGGAGTTCTTTTTGGGAATGTGTGAAACCTAAATTATGGCATGCCTCTTGGGGGTTACAATAAAACTTTGGTACCCTCTACCACTGAAATGATAACTTCAGAATTAACTCAGCAACTGACAGTAGTGTCATTGTTAAGTTAAATTTAGCGGCTCTTCTGCTGAATTTTTTCACTATTAGCCCCCCCATTTTGTTATATAATGAAAATTGAAGCAGACAGTGTAAAACAGAATATATTATGATTCCTTTTTGTTTCCTGACATTTAGAATACCTGATTTTTTTCAGCCTTCAATTTTGTTTCCATTAGAATTTATTGCAGCAGGATCCATTTATATGTACAGCAGATCTTTGGTAAACAGAAATGCAAGATGCATTTGTATTTTTTAAATAGCTGAACTGAAAGAAATAGATTCTTGTTTAAAAGTTGTTAAAAAGTTTCTGAACTGATTTGTTTTGTTTAACAAAATGTAAGTATAACTTGCTTGTTAAAAATACAAAACTTTTTAAATGGTTTATAAAACATGAAATATATTGATAAAAATGGTTAGATACAGGTATTGGTAAGCATTTGAAGGTTATTGAAATGAACAGTAGCTAAAAAGAGATAAACTACATGTACCTTCTAAATGTCTGGATAGGGTTACCTGAGCAAAAATGTTTTAAGCATGTCCCAAAGAGAGTATAGTCTGCCTGACATCAAAAGGCAAAGAGTTCTAGGTGCTGTTAAATGAAACAATTTATTTCTTAGGATAGTTTTATAAACTTTTGTGCACAGATGCAGGGTATTAGGAAACAGATTCTTTAGCCTTGTTTCTTAATGGCTGGGGGGGGGGGGACTTTTTCAGCTGTAGCAACTTAGTTGAAACTTTTTGTAAGTAATACAGACACATCAGTAGCACACCCCCTCCATGAACTACCCCATTATACTTTGTAAAATTATTTATATACTAGAGAAAAGGCATACAGCCTGCCTGCATAGTATGTATCAGATCATTACAGGCTATTACCATCATCCTATTCCTTGGGAATGGAATAAGGAAATTTCCTAATGTCATTCTTCAAGATGTGTAATCCACTACTCCTGTTACCTAACCGCTATAATCAACTACTTCTGGCCTGTGTATGCTCTAGAAACTTATACAGAAGAGAAGCTTAGCATGGTAAATGTAACTTTGCAGTGTTGCATCCCTCCTTTTCCTTAGTTTCCATTACCTGCCAGGGCCTTTCAGAAGGCCTGCAAGGCTTTTACCTCTGTACTCTTTCTGTGCAGTTGAAAGGGCAAGGAATACAGTCGTACCTCCGTTTACGTGACCCTTTGGTTACGTAAACTTCAGGATGCACGTGCGGCAAACCAGGAAGTATTTTACCGGGTTTTGCCCTGTGCGCATACGTAGAAGCAGTCCTCAGGTTGCGGAAACCCTGGGATCCGACCAAACCTCCGGAACAGATCCCATCCGCAACAGGAGGTGCCACTGTTATGACAAAGAGCAGAGCCCACATTCTCTTAACCATTACAATGAGTCGATTGAGATGATTTGGGTGAAGACTGGTTTTTATCCTTAGCATCACGTAAAAACAGAAAATTCATTGATCAGCACCCCACATTCGTACTATGATAAAATTTATGGCCCAGTCCCATTTTGAGGATGGACTTTTTAGACCACAGGCAAAGAACAATGCTAAATATAGAAAAAAAAATCACTGTCTGTGGCCTCGGATATTTCCCTTCCAGGTAATAGTCCCCCCCCCCCCAACTTCAGTACCCAGCATTTCTCCCATATTAGTTGTTTCTCTTGTGGCCCCCTATTCCTTTCCATCCACTCCAGTTTTTAAAATGAAAATACCTACTGTTTGGAAATATAACTTTGTGGGCTGTTACTAAGAAGGCCTATTACTGTGTCACATTTTTTGTCTCGAATCTCTCATCCACATGGGGGATGGCTACGTAATTCAATCCATTCTATCATGGAAAATTGGAACATAAAATGAGGTGAACGTTGTGATTAGCTCTTTGCCAATATATGTCCCACCAAGAGTTGCATCTGTTTGGTTGTGGTCAGCTGGATCATCAAGCTGTGTTTCACTTAGGTTTGAATTCTACACTCTACTTACCTTTTAAGGCCCTATGAGGTTCAACAGGATTTACATCTGAGTAGACATGTATAGGTCTGCACTGTTAATAATTTATTTTTGTAGCAATTGATGATTCTATGAGAAACACAACCCTCAGAGTGAGGAAAGTACAGCAAATACATCCGAACCTGGCACAGTTATGTAATTTATCTGTGAAGCTCTTAATAACTGAACCGATAAAATGCACAATTGACTATATATTTAACTGGTTTTGAAAAGTCAAGTAATTTAGGTACTATTGCTTTTAAATAGGATTCTGAAGCAATATGACATTGATGATGAAGCTGTTTCTAAATTAACAAGCATGTGAATGTCTGCTATGCGGCTCATAATTAGCTCTGCAGCCATGTGAAGCCACATAAAATATTTTTATGTTTGAAATTAATATTCTATATCTTCCCCTGTGAGTTTCTCAATACATCCCTGTATTTCCCCTGCTGAAAAATACATCTTGTACTTCACTGTTTCTGGGGTTTCATTTTGGGATACTGCTCTACACCTCTTGTTTAATTAATGTTCGTTTTTCAATCTCAGTATCCCAGAATTTCAAACAGGGGAACCGAAACGGCATTTGTTTGCCAATGACAGTAATTTATTTTCTGATTTCTATATTGAAGGAAATGGTTCTTTAGACTGTGTCTCAAGCAAAGTTTAATTAAGGTTCAGTCAGTCACAATTTATTTCAGGTTCTTAAAATTATGTTGCTATGTATAAAAATGCACAATTTTTTTCTGTTCAGCTTGGTAAATGTTTCTTGATTCATGTAGATTCATATTGGATTACTGAAGCAAATAATGCATCAAGTCAAATTTAAATTAGTGAGGAGA
Organism: Lacerta agilis; assembly: GCF_009819535.1. NCBI lineage: Eukaryota > Metazoa > Chordata > Lepidosauria > Squamata > Lacertidae > Lacerta > Lacerta agilis. The sequence goes on along the minus strand of NC_046318.1, from coordinate 48,994,382 downwards.
TAGGTTTAATTTAGAAGACATCTTTAATCTAGCATTGCAATATAAGTGAAGACCTTAACAGCACTTTACAAATAAAAACCTAGACATGATTGAGCCAAAGTCCAACACCAGCCAAACTTTGTTGTACCCTGTATGTTGATATAAATGGAGGAGAGTGTTAGGAATGTGTTTTTACACTTTAAATCAATGGGACATTCCTAACTTTCTCCCCCATTTATACCTTTGAAAGTATTGCCCTTCTCTTTATTGGACTGGGCAAATGTGTACCGATATGCTTTCAAAAACCGAAAACTTGAGTATCAAATTAGTTGTAGAAGAATCTTGGTACAGAGAGATGTGAGCAACTGAAATTTCAGTGTGCATATTTAATTCTCCCAAGGTCACTGGGCTGCATCCCAGTAGTACAGCATCTGCTTAGCATGCAGAAGGTCCTAGGTTCAATCACTGGCATATCCAGGAAGGACTGGGAAAGACATATTTTTGATAATCTGGAGAGATGTTCCCAGTCCATCTATCTCAGGATCGTATGTGAAGGTTTTAAACTCTGTAGAAGGAATCTTCTGATTTCCCCATGCTTTTACATAAACTGGATGGAAGGAAAGCTACTAAGTGATGAGCAGCAGAACGGTGTGTTTCAACATCTTTTGAAAGGTAGCAGCTGGAATAAAAAGCTCAAATAAAAAGCTAGCTCTGAGTAGGCAAATTACATGAGCACCACAAGCAGAACAGTACTATCTCGTCAGTTTGAGGCAGGCTGTATTGTTGCCATTTTGCTAGAAGAAATTGTACAGTATGCCTGAATTCTCCAGCCTAAGCTGATTGGTTTTTCTAATTCAGGGAAATGGTTGCGCATGTTCTGAGATTTAACATAAGCAGTAAAATCTGAAACTATCACAGTGAAACACTTTGCTGGTATAAACTAGCGTGGCTAATGTTCAGAAATTTGAGTATATATTTGTTGTTGTTTTTTAATGTACACTTCAGACCTGAGGCATTTAGCAAAGTTTGCATCTCAGTGGAACTGCTGTGGGCTAGTTGAGGCAAGAAATTGCCTACTTCTTGGGCATTGCCTTTTGAAAAGAGTAACCGCTACTTATTTCCTTCAGAAGACTCTCATTAAGTATTCATCATTGGTCCTTTAAAAATGTCTCACCCACCCCTTGTTTTCTTTCAGGGAGTATCTTGGAAAGCAGCTACAGTCAGAGCAGCCTCAAACTGCCACAGCACGAAGCTGAGTCTGTCCTTTGGCGGGAAATAACTGGAGTAACAATTGCTATCTTGAAGTGCAAGTAAGAAAATGATGTGATTGCAGTTTCTTCACTGCCTACCCTGCTATTGTGTAGATTTCTTCCCTGTTATTCTTCCAGTATTGTTGCCAGGGGTAAAAACTAATCTAGTTTCTGGCAGTTTGCTAGCTGAAGCCCTTCAATATTGCAAAAATATACAAGAAATATATATATGTTGCCTTTATTTTATGTATTTATTGTCTCCAAATAAGAAAAAAAGAACACAAAACATTAAAGAATAATCATTCCATATCATTAATTGTCTCTGTGTTGCCTGTTCTTCACTTGGCTATGAATAGTATTGTTCGGAAAGCAACATTTCATTTAATTCAGTTGACAGAATGATTGTTAAGCTACATATGAAAACAGTAAAAGACCAATTCTTCATCACCACTGGTGTTACCAAGAAGCTCAGTTCATCTGGAACTCTGTACGTACATATTCTGAGCAATGAAAACATTGTCGTGGCCACCAATGTGAACCAGCACACATGTGAGCTGTAGGCACTTGCCAGTCACCCAATTAACTCCAGAATTCAGGTGCAACAAACACCCTTAATTTGGTCATTAGTCTCCTTTTGTGAGTAAATAGCTTCCACCTGATAAGCATATCCTGCATTATCCTATTGCATTTTCAGAGAACTCCCAAACTTACCCCGTTTCAATGACGGCAAAGAGCACCATGCTAAAGATAACAATAAACTGAGGACTTTCTCATTAACTTGATCTAGGATGTCCCTGGAATCTCTTTTGTACCTTGGACGCTCAGGTCCAAGCCTTGGGGGGCGGGGGGTTCGAATTCAGGGGGAGGCCTTTTAAGTTTTGCCTATCTTCCATTCATTCTCCTTTTTGGAATGCTTCCACACCACTTCTTTTCAGATGCTGTACTCCTGTGATAGACCATGGGATATTACTTCTTTATTGCCTCTGCTTGTTATTTGTTTCAGAACTGGAAAGACACCCAGTAGAGTCTTCTGTGAGAGGAGAACTTTTCTATTTTTCAACCAAATTTGGGTGAGCTCACCAGGAACCTGGAGATAGATGGTTGTGGAAAGGGATTTACAATGAGGTTAAACTATCAGCCCACCCTACTTAATACCACCTTTCTGATAGGCATAAGGATTGTTTTAATGAATTACTTCTCCTTTGCCAAAGCATGTAATCACAGCTATGATCATGTATCTGTGCTTGTCAGAAATTCAGAGCTTTGGGTCTTGGCAATGCCACTCACCTTCCTCACGAGGACATGCAGCTATTGCATCACACTTTCCTTACTTTTCTGCAACTTCTATGTTTTCTCTTACTCCAGTGGGATGGGAAAGCCTCTATTTTTCATGTTAACATTTCCCACTTGATGGATTATTTCATTTCCCCCATAGCAAAACTGGGTGTTTAAGACGTTGCCTCATAGTTCTGCATTAGGTGACTTTCCACCTCTAGTCTCCTCCCTCTATCACTGTAATGGTAACTAAGTGTATGGTCTCTAGGCAATGCATGGCTGAATTAGCCTGTGTAATGAATTTTCTCTTCTGTGTTTCTATAGTGGCATTCCAAGTCACAAAGCCATTGTTGTTGCCTCTGCATCATTGTATATTGACATAGTACCTTACTGAGTTATAAATAAATTGCTATAATTGCAACAATGGTGTGGTCATTGCTGGCTCTCTGGATCAAGCTCGTTAATATAGACCAGTGCTAATTTTACCCAAATAAACAAGATAATCAAAGCAAGAGCAATGCCATATGTGTGAGTTCAACTGTCTTTAGTAAAGATCCCAAGAGTAGTATTGCTTATTTCCCAAAATCAGCATTTTAGTGAATGCAAGTATTAAGAGCTCATCTGAATGAGTGTACGGGTGCATGTGACTAGCTGAACTGGTAACACCGGGTGGTAGAATATATTTAGAATTGTGAAATAATATTATTATTAGATCCAAGAATTGTCATCTTCACAAAAAGAGACGTACTATAAATTTATTTATCGTGTATCTCTCACCCCTCCCAAATTAATGTGTGGTGTAGCCAGTGTAGTGTAGTGGTTAAGAGTGGTATACTGGTAATCTGGGGAACTGGGTTCGCGTCCCTGCTCCTCCACATGCAGCTGCTCGGTGACCTTGAGCTAGTCACACTTCTTTGAAGTCTCTCAGCCCCACTCACCTCACAGAGTGTTTGTTGTGGGAGAGGAAGGGAAAGAAGAATGTTAGCCGCTTTGAGACTCCTTCGGGTAGTGAAAAGTGGGATATCAAATCCAAACTCCTCCTCTTCTTCTTCTTCTACTTCTTCTCATTTTGCATTATGTTCATAACGGTTGCTCTTGTATACTTCCTGGGGATATATGGATATATGAAAAGTGTGCACATTGGTAAACAAATATCGGTGTGCATGTCCAGTTTGAAGAAAAAAACCAGTAACGGAGGGTGAATATGTAATAACAGAGGGGAGAGAACATGCACACACCATGCAGATACCATCCTATCAAGGACCACCTGCTTTGGAATAAAGGAACACTGGTGTAGGCAGAAGACATTGTTTTGGGATCAGGAAAGCAAAGTGGACATGCACCACACACACACACACACACACACACCCCAGATCTGAGCTACCCATTGTTCAAGAGAGCACCACTGCATAGGCATAGCTGAAGTCAAACTGACAAAATTTTCAGGAGCAAAAGTGAACAATCAATAAATTGCTATCTAATTGTATAGCTTGTTGGTTGCTTAGTGAATTAATGAATTGATACAGACCTTTATAATTTATTTTGGCGTTTGTAGCTGGCTGGTGTTAGGGGATGTTAATCATTGTGCTTTGTATTAAGTACATTTAAGATTTGTTAAGATTAAGTACCAACATGAGTTTGACCAAACTCGAAGATACAAGGAGAAGGGGACAACAGAGGACGAGATGGTTGGACAGTGTTCTCGAAGCTACCAACATGAGTGACCAAACTGCGGGAGGCAGTGGAAGACAGGAGTGCCTGGCGTGCTCTGGTCCATGGGGTCACAAAGAGTCGGACACGACTAAACGGCTAAACAACAACAACAAGATTAAGTACACGTATTAAGATTTAAATATACCTAAGTTAGTGTCCATGAGAAGTTTGAAGCGGTATACCTTTATTCCAGTTGACATCAGTAGCGTATTTGAATTGATTTTATGCATGTGCTGTTATTGTTTTTAAATTGCTTCCATGTGCAATTGTGTCAACTTTTTATGTATTTTATATCTTTTCTATTATATTGTAAATCACTTTGGGTTGCCTCATGGCGAATGATTCATAAACGAGATAAATACTACTACTAAATAGATCTTGAAAAACAGGTTATGCAGCAGAAGAAATGAAAAACGACCTAGAACTTTGAGACTTTACTTTTGGATAGCTATTGCAGTGGCTGGTGTACAATCTCGGAATTTTATGCTGCTGTAAAGAGCTTCTGGGGTTGCCAGAGCCCATGTCAAGCAGATGTATTGCACTTGTCCACCTTGGCAGTTATAAATAAGAGACCAGAGTAGCCACAAGGGTGGCAGAACATTCACTATTTAAAATGAATTTCAACCCCCTTTTCAAACAGGCCCTTTGCCTTTTCATTTCCCAATAGCCTTGGGGTACTTAAAATACTTCTATAATTCTTTGTAATCCATCCTAGAAGTTGGTTTGAAAATCACTGAAGGTCTACTATGTATTGTACTTTGCCTAGTGGTATACATGTGGCACAACTCTCATATTATACCTCTTCTGAATGCAGCTATGAGGTCATATATTAAATGCTTGCATGTAGCTCAAAATATTTGTTTGGGACAACTGAGTTTGTATGGTGCTATAGTCATAGTTACGGACATATTACTGAAGCAATTAAATACTTTGTAGTTCACTCTACTGCATTGCTTTAACTCTGAGGATGTTGAGATTACACCGATTTGTATTAAGTTCATATTCCTTTTGTGTGTTTTTCCTGGTAAATGCTCTCCCGTGACATGACCTCCCTGCCTGTGTGGAAAACTAGTCCATTTCTCTATCAGAGTAACCAGCCATTGCTTGTGAACCAGGCCAAAGAAATATGTATTAAAGGATCTACGTGGTTTCCTTTTGGCAAAGATTAGTTAGTTGCAAGCAAACGACGCCTTTCTATTGTTAAAGCAGACACAATATCCATGAGCTGAGCTTATATATCAGTACATTTATTTATGTATTGTTTTTGCATGTAGGTTTGGTAAATTTATTAACAATTTCCATTTCAAGACTGGAATAGGCCTTGATGGGAATGCATTGGGTTGTATCCCAAAGTGTCCCTCTTCCTCTCACGGAAAGGCAGTTTCTGAGCTTAGTGGAACAGTGCTCTGGTGAAAAGTGACCCCAAATCCAGAGTTCTTCTGTTTCTGCAAGCTCTTCTGAAATATTTTTTTCAATCTCTCTCGAAACCATTTTATTACCTACTGCAACTTCTGTGCTATATCCTAGATCTTCCTTATCCAGTGTGTTTCTCATGCTGTGATATAGCGCAACCCCAGATTATATTGTGGCACTTCACTGTGAGAATTCTTCTGGTAACACTTGCACAAAAGTCCACGGAGCCCTGGTAATAACTTTTTTCCATCTGCTCATAGTTTGAAACCAAGACATGATGAAGAAGAACAATGAAATCTCATCTACTGCTGTGTTCCATCCTCCATAGATGGGAATGATGATTTTGAACAATATTGGTGAAACAGATGTCAGAAAGAGCTAACCTTAAACATTCTCCACTGGGTGCTTATATTTATAAATTGACTCCTGCTAAGAACAGATGCCTGGTATTTGGTATGGTAATGCTGTGTTTTGGTGCCATCCTCCAGTTCCATATTGCATTACAGTGGAACCCCGGGTTACGCACGTTTGAGTTAAGAACGGCCGCAACCTGGAAACGTTTCCGGAGCGCGCACGACCCCTGGATGCGCAGAACGCTTTTGCGCACTTCGCGCATGTGCAGAAGCACTCAAATCGCGCTACTTCTGGTTTTTCGGGGTTCCCCCCCATGCATTTGGGATATGCATGCCCGCATTATGCACGGCGACCCAGAATGGATTGCGTGCGTAACCCGGGGTTCCACTGTATCTGAAATCAATATGTCTACTTGATACAGTAAATGCGGCAATTGAAATACTATGAACAGATGCTTCAGTTACTTCCCTCCAGGATTTGAACCACATTTTAGTTCTCTCATTCCTTTCGCAGGACCCTGTAAAGCTCTGTTCCCATAGGAGGTACTTAACATCACCCTGAAATCAACATGGCATCTGTTTAAAGTGTATAGGAAAAGCTAGATCATACATTGGGAAATTTCTGATTGAGTTTGTGTTTTTGTATGTTAAAGTGGGCCTCTTCAATTAAATCAATGGAATGGCGCTGAAGGGTGTTTAACCTCCCCTTCAGTGATGTTTTCCTGGTCTAAATGTCTCCCCTGAAGCTATTTAACACATGGCAGAAAACCATATAGACATCATACAGGTAGCCACATATTTCCCTGTAATGCACATTGTCGCTTTGGGAAGGGGAAGGAACGTAGAAGTCAAAGGTGGTGTGGGTGATTGTTTGGAAATCTCCAGCATCACTTACCTTATCCAGTTTTTTCCCATCAGCTGCTTTGAACCTAGAAAAAAACAAAAAAACAAAAACAGAAGAGACACCTAGAGATCTGGGGCAGGGGGAAGAGTAATGATTCTTTTCAATATGAATTAATAATCTGGTTTATTCAAATTTACGGGGAATATATTGGCTAAAAAAAACTAAAATGCAAATAACTTTAGATTCTCATCTGTTCTATATTGATGGTCCACTTATGCTACAGAACTCTTATAAGCTACCCTATTTGTTGTTGTTGTTGTTCAGTCGTTCAGTCGTGTCCGACTCTTCGTGACCCCATGGACCAGAGCACGCCAGGCACGCCTATCCTTCACTGCCTCTCGCAGTTTGGCCAAACTCATGTTAGTAGCTTCAAGAACACTGTCCAACCATCTCATCCTCTGTCGTCCCCTTCTCCTTGTGCCCTCCATCTTTCCCAACATCAGGGTCTTTTCTAGGGATTCTTCTCTTCTCATGAGGTGGCCAAAGTACTGGAGCCTCAACTTCAGGATCTGTCCTTCTAGTGAGTACTCAGGGCTGATTTCTTTGAGAATGGATAGGTTTGATCTTCTTGCAGTCCACGGGACTCTCAAGAGTCTCCTCCAGCACCATAATTCAAAAGCATCAATTCTACGGCGATCAGCCTTCTTTATGGTCCAGCTCTCACTTCCGTACATTACTACTGGGAAAACCATAGCTTTAACTATACGGACCTTTGTCGGCAAGGTGATGTCTTTGCTTTTTAAGATGCTGTCTAGGTTTGTCATTGCTTTTCTTCCAAGAAGCAGGCGTCTTCTGATTTCGTGACTGCTGTCACAATCTGCAGTGATCATGGAACCCAAGAAAGTGAAATCTCTCACTGCCTCCATTTCTTCCCCTTCTATTTGCCAGGAGGTGATGGGACCAGTGGCCATGATCTTAGTTTTTTTGATGTTGAGCTTCAGACCATATTTTGCGCTCTCTTCTTTCACCCTCATTAAAAGGTTCTTCAATTCTTCCTCACTTTCTGCCATCAAGGTAGTATCATCAGCATATCTGAGGTTGTTGATATTTTTTCCGGCAATCTTAATTCCGGTTGGGGATTCATCCAGTCCAGCCTTTCGCATGATGTATTCTGCATATAAGTTAAATAAGCAGGGAGACAATATACAGCCTTGTCGTACTCCTTTCCCAATTTTGAACCAATCAGTTGTTCCATATCCAGTTCTAACTGTAGCTTCTTGTCCCACATAGAGATTTCTCAGGAGGCAAATGAGGTGATCCGGCACTCCCATTTCTTTAAGAGCTTGCCATAGTTTGCTGTGGTCGACACAGTCAAATGCTTTTGCATAATCAATGAAGCAGAAGTAGATGTTTTTCTGGAACTCTCTGGCTTTCTCCATAATCCAGCGCATGTTTGCAATTTGGTCTCTGGTTCCTCTGCCCCTTCGAAATCCAGCTTGCACTTCTGGGAGTTCTCGGTCCACATACTGCTTAAGCCTGCCTTGTAGAATTTTAAGCATAACCTTGCTAGCGTGTGAAATGAGTGCAATTGTGCGGTAGTTGGAGCATTCTTTGGCACTGCCCTTCTTTGGGATTGGGATGTAGACTGATCTTCTCCAATCCTCTGGCCACTGCTGAGTTTTCCAAACTTGCTGGCATATTGAGTGCAGCACCTTAACAGCATCCTCTTTTAAAATTTTAAATAGTTCAGCTGGAATATCATCACTTCCACTGGCCTTGTTGTTAGCAAGGCTTTCTAAGGCCCATTTGACTTCACTCTCCAGGATGTCTGGCTCAAGGTCAGCAACCACATTTCCTGGGGTGTATGAGACCTCCATATCTTTCTGGTATAATTCCTCTGTAAATGTAGTTATTTTCAGCATTGATGCAGCTGGGATCAACATGAAGCTAGAATTGCAACATGGCACAACCATAGTATGCACAAGGCAATTGTTCTCAAAAGAAAAGCATGGCTGAACTCATGCACTGTTGTCTTTAACAGTTAATGAACCTTATTGTGGTATTGGGTCATAAAACCTTTGACCCAAGTAGTGCTGCTGCCCGGCACTGTAATCAGTCACCTTTACGATCTTCTCCGAAATCAAATGGCCGCCCAGTCACACTTCTCGCTGTGCTCTTAGCCTTCTTCAGTAGCAGAGTTAAACGCAGGGTAGGATAGCTTGTTGAGGTCTGCTTCTTCGTGGTGTCTTGAAATAACTCAACGGACACCAGTGCTACTAAAGTAACGTAGCTTTATTTAGTAGCACACACACAAATGTCCTACAGACTCAAGCTGCATGTATGCAGCGTTCTCACTCGGACATCAGAAAGTACAACAGTAACAGTAAGCAGAACAGTAAGGAGAAAGTGAAACCAAACCTCCCCTTTTCTAGACAAAGGAAAAGTGCCCATATTACTGTGGGCAAGGCTCCCAGGATCAGAACGCCTCTTGCATCATTAACTCTAAGATGCCCAGAAAACCTGACAAACCTTCTGAACTAGCAGTTAGTGTATTTCTATGGTTTAGCGTTAAATGCCAGAAGATAATGCCGAATATGAAGGAAGTGAGGAAATTACAGTGGTGCCTTGCAAGACGAAAATAATTCGTTCTGCGAGTGTCTTCGTATAGTGATTTTTTCGTCTTGCGAAGCACCAATGTAAAATAGCGGTTTTCGCGGAAATTTTTTTCCCCCTCATCTTGCGAGGCAACCCCATTGACTTTTTCGTCTTGTGGGGCAGCCTTCCGCTAGCGAATGCCTTTCGTCTAGCGAGTTTTTCGTCTAGCGAGGCATTCGTCTAGCGGGGCACCACTGTATTAATATTAAAACCTTGTGGAAATATGAATATGTTGTTTTTAACAGCTTGGTAACAGCTTCACTGTGTTTCATTCACCATTAAATGTCCGTTGCAGCTAATGTTTAATATAAAGTGTGCAAACAGCATATTCTGCCATGTATTAATGCATGATGCTTGCTTTTTGTGGAGTTCTCTTTAACCTGCAGCAAAGCCCAGCAAAAAAGTTGGCAAGACAACAGAAACTGGTAGCATTCCAGAATGATCAGGGTGACTTGCTATGATGCTATGCTTTTTCATGGAAAAAAGAGCTATCTCTGACAGCTTGCGTTAACTCTTAGAGACTACTTGTCATTCCACTAGCCTCTCAGTCCCACATGGAGAAAAGGGGACAGATACGCAATGAGAACCATTTCATGGTTTGTTTACTAGCTTGTGTCCAATATTTGCCCTTCAGCTGGCATGGTGTGTTAAGGCACCACAGTGGCACACTAATTGTAGGCTGCTGAAACTCCACTGAAATCAACAATTAAAGCAAATCAGTTCCTTGTGCTTTCCTTGATCTTAAAAAGTTCTAGGTTGTAAATGTAAGATTATTATTATTAATTATTTATTATTATTATTATTATTATTATTATTATTATTATTATTATTATTATTAGAAACAAGGTTTAGTCCTCTGCATGCTTTCCCATTTCCTTAATATCCATATAATAGTTGTGGTTTGCAGCTGCATAAAACTGAGTAGTTTTCAGAGTTACAGCTACCCACCCTCTTTTGTTGTAATCTATTTTCCTTTGTTAGAAATCAGAGCTGAAGGGTGGTTGTTTTTTTTGGAAAATCAATGCAGAAATCAAAGCCTGATTGTTCCCATGGTTTTGTCAAAAGATGCTGACAGATGTTACCGCTGTGCCATGTGATCTCTCTCTCTTGTCATTAATTATACAGTCTGTTAAGTCAATCTGGTTTTACTTTGCTCACAGACAGAAGAGTTGATTCAAGGATTATAGCTCTGAATTCTATTGCAAGTGACAGGTTAGCCTCCAGACCTAAAACACACTTACTCTTGTTTTAACAGCTTGTCCCAGACCCCTGCATTAACCTTGTTTGGGTTCTATGAGCCAAGGTTTCCAAAGGCAAACCAGCTTAATTTGATTTCAGGGTACTAGAAGGGAAATCACAGCTGTACGGCTGATAAAAGAGGACTGCTGTGTTTTGGTGGGGAAAAGCAATAGAAGAGACCCCTAGGAAAGCTATTAAGTCAGTGCTGGCATCAACAGAGCATTTTTAGTTGTTGTTTTTAATGCAAATTCATCCAGGACTGTGAGAAGGAAGCCAGGTTTTCTGCATTCAGAAAACGTAAGGGCTCGGGTCTCAATTATTTCCCTATCACTAACATTTTTCTAGCTTATGAGCTAAGTCAGTAGTTGTCACAGAATGTGCCGGTCAGTCCAAAGTTGGAGTTAACTCTTTATTAGCAAATGCATGATCTCCACAGACTTGTCTGAGTATCAGGCCTAATGAGCACAACATCTCCTTCCTGGTGAATCTTCCTCCAAGAAATCAGTTGCTGAGGCTGAAGGTCCTCACCTCTCCACAGCTGTCTAGGTCTCCTTCTCTCCAGGGCTTTCCCCCAAGCAATTGGAGGCTGCATTTGGATGCAGCTAATCTCTCCTCTGCCCTTTTCATGCCTCTCCTGGTCCTGGGAGACCAGAGGAGAGGGCAGCTTGCCACAGCAAGAGGGGGTGACACTTGGGCTTTTTCACCAGCCTAACTCATCTCTGCTTCTTGATCTCCCTCCTCCCACTTGCCAGCTTCAGCTTCTGATTCTAGACTTTTCTCCGTCACAGACTCTCCCTGCCCACTAAACTGTCTTCAGCTTCTGACACTTCCTCCTCCCCAGCTTCTCCCTCTTTTCCCTCTGACCACTCATCATTGTCCCATCACCAATCCCTGGGCTCTGAACCTTCTTACTTTAGTGGTTTCCCAGCTGATTCCTCCCACCATTCCTCTGTGTCCAACCAGACCATGACAGTAGTATTTCAGACCCAAGATTTGCCTTTAACCCAGAGTAGAGTCCATAAGACAATTGGGTGGTACCTTTCCTTGTGGCAACTCCTGAAGCCAAGCTGGTGCCAAATGTATTGCTCTGCTTTCCTTTGGACCACATGAAGAAGGGGGGCAGTCTTGTCTGGGCAGCCCAGGACCCCCATACACACTGGGCAGGCATGCACCCCAGAGAGGTCTCTTGGGTGGTGTTAACACAGAAAAAGCAACATGGGAGACAGCAGTTACGAGTTACCAGTCTCTGCAGCAGCAGCAGGCACTGTGATTCTCCACTGGTTTGACTTCATCCCCATTGGTGCACTCCATTGTCTCTCAAGACAGATGAATGCCAACAAAACTCAGGCTACCATCTTTCAAGGAGAAAAAGCTAGAAATGTTGCACCAGTTGGAACTAAAGATGCCAGCTAGGGGAAATGAGCTCTGAGGAGAGACTGAGCCAACATTTCAAATGTAATATGGATGAAGGCAGCTTTTGAAATTAGGTATGTAAAGTTACCCTGCCCTTTCCCCTGTACAATCACATGCCAGTGTGAACTTTGAGAGTGGTCCTGTGGGTATTAAATATCTGTTTGCTGTTACTGTGTTATTAAACTGGAAACTGGCCTAAAGCTTTCGAAAGGTCATAGCCCTGGAATAAAACACAGTGTAGATTTTGATTGGCAGGATGCTGGGTACTATGCCATACTGGAAAGGAGCAGCCTGTTTCTGGAAATTAGGCAAGGGCTCCTGTAACCCAGCAGTAGAGCAACCACCCCACCAAAGGTTCTGGGTTCAGGGTTCACTCTCTGACATCAGGACGCCTTTCTGAAAGACTAGACTACTGCTGCTGCCAGTCAGCGTGGAAAACACAGAACCAGAAATGCCAGTCATTTGGGGATTTAGGAAACAAACCGAAACCAACAACAACAACCCACCCCTTTAAACTCTGTGGTGCCTTACACTGGTTATAGCTTGCTGGTTTCATTTGGGGCTTTCACTATCTGGAGATGCTGGAGACTGAGCTTGGCATCTTTTGCTTGCAAGGCATGTTTTAGAGCAGAGTTCAGGCCCAATTTATATATGATGCGATCACAGGTAACATGCTAGCTCTTTGAAGCATTCCTCTTCATATTCTGGGACACCCAGGGAGAGGGGAGCTGCTCGCAGCAGGAGAGGAAGACCACCACTTCTGCCTCTGATTCTAGACTGCTCTCTGCTACAGTCTCTTCCTGCTCAGTCTTCAGTTTCTGACCCCTCCTCTTCCCAGTCTGCTCCCTCTTCTAACTCTGACCACTTATCGTTGTCCCACCACCAATTCCCTGGCTCTGAGCCGCCTGTCTCTGCATCCAGCCAGTCCATGAGAAATGTAGTAGAAACATGACCACTGCTTGCCTGCTAACTTGACATCTCCCTGTCTGCTGGTCGCTGACATGTTATTGCAACACACAGAAGGGCAAATATACACAGTAAAGGCATGTCAACATGATGGGCTGTGATTAAACCAGTTAAACAGGGTAAGATTTTACCCTTATCCCACACAGCATATATACCAGGCCTCCAAAAGGAAATGTCATGTGAATGTAATCCTGAAATCACTGCTGTGCTGTACTAGATGCCAAAACAAAGAAACCAAAAGGGCAGTTAGAGAGTTTTGAAGCCACCTTTTGCATGCACGACAAGGAGATGTCTTGTAACCAGGAACAAAGATTATTTATTTAGAACAGACTCTGGGAATCTGCCATAATGTAGTAACAATGATTTCAATTATCCTTAAACCTCTAATTCATTGCCACACAAGGAAACATTCATTTGTTCTAACAGTTACTGATTGCTTTTTGTCTCATTAATTATAAGACCAGCATCATCTATCCTGTGCACCATTATATGACTTTGATTTTCTCCTGCCTTTCCCCCACTCTGTCTCCTTATGGCGACATTAGCCAATATATTTATTTATTTACTTATTTATTATCTTTCTAGGGCCTAGGGTGGCAAACAAGAAATGATAAACAATAAAAACACCTTAAAACAATTATAATACAGAGACAGACTGTATAAAGCACATAGAGGTGAAGCAGAGGTACAGCTTAAATAAAATTGTTTCTCATGTGGTTCCATACAGAGGCTTGACTTACAGTGGAATTCAAAGGTACTTAGTAGATTTTGCTTACCTCATATGTGCTTTCAAACAGTCTAATGACATTTTCAGTGCACACATACGGCAGTTGGGTAGTCATGAGTGTAGCCAGGGGGATGCAGCTCCCCCCCTAAATCAAGCAAATAAATAAATACAAATACTTAACTGCAATGTGATTGGTCAATTAGTTAACTCAGTTATGCCCCCCCCCCAACATAAAGCATGCCCCCCAACATAAATCATGGCTATGCCCATGTGAGCAGTGCTGTCTCTCTAGGATGCTCTTTGCATACGAGACCAGCACCCTGAACTCACAAACTTGGTGAAAAACATTTTTGCATTTTTCATGTGGAAGGAACCTTATGTGGAAGGAGCCTTTAACATGCATAGTCTTTGTGCATAAATTCACATTATTTTTGGAGGGGAGGTGGGACCAGGAAGTGCAATCTTGTTACTTCCTTCATGCATTGCGTTATCCACAGATAAGTCATTTGTGCAGGGTTAATCTTAAGCATGTATTCAATTGAAACTGCAGTGTTCATTGCTGCAAACTTAAGAAACAATACCAACAAGAGATTGGAGTGGGCATCAAAGGAACTTGGCTAGAATTGTGCAGTCTGTTCTTAAAATGGCTATGAAGATGTCTGCTGCTCTGCATGGCTGTTATCCTTATTCATTCTGCGGAGCTGTTTCCCCTACCTACAACTACTCATGTGCCACATTCATTCCTCCCCTTAGTTTCTATCATTACAAAACTGATTTGAAGAGTAACATTACTTTTAGTTGTTTCAGAAAAGAAACGATTAATCCAAATATTATAAAATGCAAACTTGATTATCCCCTTTAAAAATAATAAAAATACAGAGATCAAATGGGCCATTGTGGCTCCAGGAATAATTGTGTTAAACATCATTAGTGTGGCAAATTGCTATCACCTAGGATGTGTCTAACAGTCTAATTAAAATTTCTGTGATGCATTCATTCTGTGAAAATAACATTACCTTCATCTGTGCATGCAGAATGACTCAATCATTCAAATAACTAATAATAACAGGGCACTTCTTACTTCTTTCAATAATGATGAAGTGGCTCATTTATCACCACTTTTGCTTTGTTTAAGAAGATCCGTTCATTTGTTGAAAGCAGTTGCCAAATCCTAAAATGATATTCTTCTAAAACTGGCTTTATTAGGTTAGATAATGAAATGCATATGTGACATTTAAAAATATGTGTGTGTTGCAGCCTTTATATTGAAACCAAAATGCAATGCAGAAGAACTGTTGAGCTCTGGCAGATTCCAACAATAAAATTAAGTTGCATTTCTCTTGTTATCAGGGCAGCAAGAACAATGTGCTCTGGCTGTAGAAGCATTTCCACCATTTAAAGCATTGGGAGATCAGATAAATAGGTGAATAAGTCCTTTATTCCGATATCATTAGACTTTCAGAGAATAAAAATAGTGTAGTATATTTAGCTAAGGTAATATGTAAAAGCAATATATCTATAGTCAATAAGTCATTCTGATGATCCAGTAACATGTCAGCTGAGGAGAAAGGGAAGCTTTCATGCTTTAGTTAATGCAAATGAGTGAAATTTGTGGATTTGTGTTTACTGTCCTCAAACTGTATTTCTGTTTTCCTGCTTTGGGGATGGTACTAAGATTTCATGGTTCATGAGACCTTTATTGCAGATATTAATATTGCACAGCTTGAAGTAATAGGATGAATAAAAACTGACTCCTCTTGGAATAAAAATTGTCCAGACCCAAAATATGGTTTCAAAGCTTTCCTAACAAAACTTGTTCCAAAAACAGTTACAAAAAAACAAATAATGATACAACCAAATGGTTGTATAATATCATGTGCATGTCCAGCAAAGATTCAACTTCTTATAAAAAGGAAATTACTCCAAACAGACCTAAAATCAGAAGTCTGTCTCTCTCCACACAGACTCCTTTAGCCTGGAGCAGGGGTAGGCAACCTATGGCCCGTGGGCCGGATGCGGCCCAATCACCTTCTCTATCCAGCCTGCGGACGGTCCGGGAATCAGCGTGTTTTTACTTGAGTAGAATGTGTGCTTTTATTTAAAATGCATCTCTGGGTTATTTGTGGGGCATAGGAATTCATTCACCCCCCCCCCCAATATAGTGCAGCCCACCACATGGTCTGAGGCACGGTGGACCGGCCCACGGCTGAAAAAGGTTGCTGACCCCTGGCCCCAGAGCTCCTTTTCTCTCCAGGGTAGAGAAAAGACCAGCTCCTCAAGATGGCAATTTGCAACTGAATAGCTCTCTCAGGAGGACACAGCAGGTGCAGGTTGGTGGCAGCAGCAGCAGCAGTATAGGCCAGCACTTCCTGTTACACCTCAAGTGGCAAAACAGGACATGCCACCCCTGCCTGTGACCTTATGAGTTGATGCAGGTGTCAAGCAGGTTTAGGGCTATTTCTGTCATGGTCTCCCACCCTATGCAATGCCCTGCCAGTGAAGCTCCTTCATTCCATTCTTCCATGTACTGTGTGCAGACATGGCTTTTAACCAGGCCTTTGGCTGATTAAATAAAAGCTTGCGCTGGTGTAGGTTGTGTTTATTTTAATGACTGCTGGATTTTCTAATTTGTTTGTGGGTGTGCGTGTGTTGAGTTTCATTTAAAATGTTGCTTGTTTTATAATCTATTATTATTTAATCTGCTAGCTGCCTCGAGTTTCCTTGGTGGCGGAGGGAGATAACAATCACAAAAGAGAACCTGATATTCATGTGGGTCACGGAATGGGAAAATGGGTAATGTTAATCATCTTTTAGTAAGTGATGTTTTCTTTGCCTAGGCGGTTTCTAGAAATTATACGTCGGCATATTTGGAGAGGGCTTATCTCATTGTTTCAGAAGACCACACTTTGAGATATGTGGAAAGAACATTGTGATGAATGATCTTATTACCAAAGCTGTGCTGAGAAGGTTTACGGAGTAGTAGTCCAAAACCCCTCCATGGCAAGACGTTATAGTTCATATTTGCTGCGTCTGGGACTTTCTAGAGTACTAATTTGTTTCTTGGGTTTAGGAAAGAGATAAATCAATTTTCTTTTAGTTGGGTGCTTCGTTGTCTACATAATGTGGACTAGCCACCTTGGCAGTTCACTTTTTTATAGTACCCAGTTTGCAACTCCTTCCTTTCACTTTGCTTTTCAACAGCAACATTGTTATCAATGTAAATCATCCCACCCCCTTTACTGAGGGGCCAAATCAGGTGTGGCTACTAGTGATGAAGTTGGTGGCACTGGATATGTCCACAGTTGGATGTTCATCATGTGTTTGGTTTTGCTAATTATATTAGCTGAAGCAAAGCAGGCTGCAGACAAGGGAAGTCCTCTGGAAGAAGGTGTTCAACTCTCCCTTCCATGCCTTTTTTCTAATATAAAACCATCTCCACAAAGCTGCTACTAACTCTTCAAGGAGTCTGGCAGAGAGGAACATGAGGAATATCTGCATCTGTCTCTCCTCCACCTGCTACGATGGAGCTAAATGTAGCTTAGGATGGGGAGCTACTTTGGAGAAAAAGCATGGGAGGAAGAAGTTTAAAATACCATTCCAAAGTACCACATCCTGGCCTTCAAAGTAGCTTCATGGAACGGCAAATGAGCAAAATAAAAATAACAACCCACAGTGTCTAACTAGAGGAGAAGCTCTGATCCTGTAACTATTTGCTACAGGATCAATTCAGTTTGGGATTGCAGTGCTGTGGGAGGGGTTTTGGGGTTTATCACCCCCCTACCACCATGTTATTCTTCTAATCAAAGCTGTTGCTCAGAAGCACCTATTGCCTGTTGGGGAAACCAACATACAGTGAGGCAAACAGCCGTTTTCGTGTGAAATGTTTCATTGGGAAAATGGCTCTTACAGTGCTGGGGTCCTGATTTGCCTTATCCGCTTGCCATGCCTACTTTTTGCAAACAAGATGGACATTCCAGTCGCAAGTCTCTTTTGCCCTTTGAGGTGCTGGTCTGTTTCAGTGGGCTACCTTGATCTTGTGCTGTTTCAGACATAGAATCATGGGGGGGGGGTCTACCCATGCACTTGGTCCACAACCTCTCCAGCTGTTACAAAATGCTAAAGCTGGACTGTTGATGGACACAGACTATTGCCAGGACATAGCCCTAGTGCTTAAAATCTTGCACTGGTTGCCCATGTGTTACTGAGTGAGGTTCAAGGTTGGATTAATTTTCAAGGCTCTTAACATCTTGGGTCCAGGATACCTTAAGAACCATGTGGCCACTTATATTCATGCCCAATCACTGAGATCTCTGGGAGATATATCACTCAGGTATGTTAATGATTATTTTTTGAAAGTATAGGAGCTGCTTTGGATCAATGGGGCAGAAGTCACCCTGTCTCATGTCCATTAAATGAAAAACAAATAAATCTGTCAGTCTTGTCAGCTTTACTTTTCCAGTGTTAATTATTAAGCAATATACATATGCATGAAATGAATGAATTCATGTGATTTTATAGAAGCTGAAGCCATGTCAGTGGGCTGTTTTGTCATCAGAAAGTTTCTGGAGGCCCCTGTTTCAAAAAACTAAGACAGTTTTCATTCTGTAGGGCATGTCTCCTCTGCCTGAAGCATCCTGCAGCTTTTTTCTGACATCTCCCCCCCACCCCTCCATATTAATTTCCCCCCCAAGCATGTCAATGAATCTTAGAAAATTTCTGGAGAATGTTCTTTGAAGCACAACTGAAAATTGCTTTAAACTGATTAATATCCTTGCCTGGTACTTCATCTGTAGTTTGAATAAACTGATAGAGCTTATAGTTTGTGGCTCTTAGCTTGCTATTTCTTAGTTGCACAGCATCATGTCGTTTCCTAATCTGTCATGCGCTATGACAGACATTTTCATTTGGGCATACCTTAATGAGAGGCACACCTAAAACCAAGCACATCTGCAAATCAACATTTCATTCCACAACCTTATTAAGATAGAGTATTAGGATGCAAGGGCTATGCTTCAGCTTTATTGACTTTAGTAAGTCCCAAATGGGGTCTTTTCCAAATGGCTGAGCTCAACTGGGTTGCAGATTCATATCGGAAATAACAGCAAACAAGCATATGTCTAATTAAAGTGAAGCAATATGCAAGGAGAATGTGTTTAAATGGCAATAATTCATGCTGACTTGATCCAAATAGTTAAAAAAACAAGTCCTTGAAAGGTTTGCAAACAGTTAGTGATACAAATCTTTTAAAAACCAAGATTATTACGTAAACGATAAACTGAATAGGGAGCTTTCAAAGGTACAAAGTTTGCTTGGCGGGTTTTTGTTATTTATGTAAAATCCTCACTGAAGAAATTGCAGATCTTCAACACCACCTGAAGACTGAGAAAATTGCTGAGTGTGGAAAGATGCTTTGGGATCAGTCAGCACCACACAGATTATTTCAGTCCAAGACTCCCAAGGTGATTAACAATGTAAAGCAAAACCATATACAGGATGCTAACAACAAAAACAATAGAATAAAAGCTTTACAAAATATAGCAGAGACCTAAAAGAACAGAAAGGGATGAACTAATTGGATGACCAAAAGAACAAAAAGGATTTATGAGCCCATTCAAATGTCCAGGGCTGGCTCTGTTGGGGATTTTAGGTGACACACCACATAGTGGAAGTTGTCCCCAGTTCCAGTCACAACACAGAGGCAGCTTAAGTCCAAAATATCTTGCTGAAGCAGAAGATAAGGCTTCAGTAATACAGTTTCAGATGCCGATATATACATACAGCTTGTAGGCTTTGCAGAATATGCATCCAGTTATAAAACATTTATGTTGCTCCAGCAGTTCAAGATGTAACGCAGACTCCAACTCATGGACAGCACACACAGACTGACTAATGAGCTGACATCGGGAGTGCCAGCTTGGCCCCACAACTATAGGTGTCAGGTAGCGTGCATAGCCCTGGCCCTGAAATTTGTGGGTGCCTGGCCCCTTTATAGATAATTTTGTGGGTGCTCAGGCACCCAGGGTCCGAGGGGATTAGCACCTATGACAGGCATGCCTTAATTACTTATATAGACAACGCTGGGCCATTGCCACAGCAACTTGCTTTGCTGACCTTGCACCTGTTGACAGAGGCGGAGCTAGTTGCTCCAACACCCGGAGTGATGCACATGCTGTGCACCCGCGGGTGGGGCCATATGAGTGGGGTGAGCATCCCAGGAGGGCGGGGTGAGCGTCCCAGGGGGCTCCACTGCAAGTGTCCCAGGGGTGAGATGCCCATGGGGCTGGAGTGAGCCACCCATGGTGGGCTGCTTCCTGGGGGGGGGGGGGAGGGAGCAGCGCTGCTTTGCCAGCAGCCTTCCTCTCTTCCCTCTTCCTTTGGACAGCTCAGGAGAGGCTTGCCCTGCCCAAAACAGCTCAGGAGCAGAGGGCAATGGTGTGCCGTCCGCCCTCAACTCTCAAGCCTCCCCTGAGCTGTCAAAACGAAGGGGGAAGGGGGGAAGGCCGTCGGCAAGGCGGCACAGCTCCACCCCTTCCCCCGATGACTCAGGGTAGGCTTGGGAGTCGTGGGCGGGCGGCACACCGAATGTCACGCCCCTCAATGACACCTGGGGCGAACTACCCCCACTGCACCCTCTTCCTCCACCCCTGCCTATTGACTTATCTCCTACATGGGTGATTTGTCCCCATGAAAGCAGTTAACCCTTTCCTCCATGACCAGTTCTTCCAACAGGCTCTACCATTAGGTAAAGTGAGCTGGCTATTTCCAGTGTCAGATGTTTGTGGGCGAAGAGTGCCAATGAGACAATGAAGAAGGATACAATGGTATATACCATGCACAGCCAATCCTTCAACTCTTCACCATCAAGCTACCTTAACACCCTCATAGGTGGATGGAGAGAAAATAATATGCCAGTACCAGAGTTGGTGTTTTTCCTCTTATCCAGGGACATGTTGGGGAATCTTCCATTTCCCAGAATGCTCCCTTTTGCCCCCTCCACTGTTTTAGTACCAACTACAGGGGCAATTATAGCAGTCCTTTCTGCCACAGCTAGAAGGGATCTTCCAATGGTGGGGCTCCTTCCCTAGGAGTGGAATATTCTCTCCATCCATAGAGAGGCAGAACCACAAAAACCCTCTGGTTCACAGAATACCCTCCCAGTCAGGATGGTAAGATTTTCAGCAGTGTAAGAAAAAAGTAAAGTATATAATGGGGTGAACCAAGAAAACGCGAGAAAAAGAGGAGACAGAAGGAACCATGGAAGGAGAGGATGGGAAGTCGGTGGAGGAATGTTTTCTGGTTTTTTGTTTATTTTTTGATATTCTAAAACTGTTATTTCTTTTCTATTTCAGAAGGGGGTTTTGTGCCCTTTGCATTATTTCCATTCATTTCTTTGACATGGAAATGTATCAGAAGCACAAATAAAAATAAATATTAAGAACACCCACCCAATCATAGAAAAGCACCGTGGCTGCAGTGCCACAATCCATTCTTTGCAACCTTGAGCTTAAAGTACTGTACTGACAGATGATTAGCAGTTAAAGAAAATGTAATCTGCATGAAAGCAGTGGCATTCTGTGGTATTCATCAGGAAAAAGGGTTACCGCATCAGATAACAGTAGACAGGCTTTCTGATGGAACATAACTGAGATTTTGTTTTGGTGTTTCGGGAGCATGTGAACTTTTAGCTTTGGAATATAACAGGCTTTCAAATCATGTTTAGACCTGTGCCCTTGTAATATGCAATAATCGTATGTCTATTACTGACTCACTCACTTATCAAAAGCTTAGAAACCTTATCTTTGCACATAAAAATGCACAGGAGTGAGAGCCAATGTGCTGCAGAGAAGAAATATAACAGCAGTATATTGACAATAAAGCTTTCGGAATAATAGCCATTCGGAGTAAAGATTTGATAGCTCTACACAAAATAAGGATGAGGGGTGGGGCTGCCTGGAAAATACTAGGTAATTAATCAATCCTTTATTTTACTGCTAAGTTGAGTCTTTCCAACAGTAAAGACCTGGGTTCTATTTTGTGTGGAATGGACTTCCAGATAAGATGGTGTCTGCAGGAAGCCTTCACTTTCAGTGACTGATCAGCATATAAGGGGTGAGACAACTTTTTCAGTTATCCTGGTGCCACCTCAAGCTTCGTTTGGTAGCTAATTGACAGCCACTGCCCAGTGTGTATGGAGGTCATCTTTTAGCTTAGATACAACCCACAGACTTTAGTTTACAAATAAAACCAGCTGCAGCAACAGAAATTCAAAATCCCAGTACTTGAGCAGTTTATTTCTTTTGTATAAACTGTGCATAAAGGGAATTAAAGAAAAAATGTTGTTGGTGCTCTTCCCAATGAAAGAGCACTGTGTTTTCTCAGTGAAGGTGAAGAGCTATGAACTCTTCACGCAACAATCTCTGACCCTAATTTTAGCAAAACCTCAACACAAGAGAGTTGGAAGGAAGGAAGCCTTCATAAATTGAAATTACCAATTTAAGCTAATAGTTGTCATGACATCAACTGAGCTAATGAATGTAACTCAGCAATGCCCAAAGGAACTGCTCACTGCCCTGCCCTGCCCCTTGCAGCAACAATAGAAGACCTATCCTTTTCAAAGAAGCAGAATAAGTAGGAACTGCTTAGTTCCTGGCTATATTTTATATGGTAGCAATTTAATTTAAAATGCAATGCAATTTTGTTGAACACCCCCTCCATGCAAGAACTGTAAAACAACAGACCAGAAAATGGCAGAAAAAAATGCCAGCAGAAACAAAAAAATCCCCCAAAGCCATTCGAAAGCCATTTTGATCCAACTGGTGCCAAGGATGAACCAACCATAAACAGTTCTTCCATTTTTGAAGAGGTTAGAAACCACTCTGAGAAGACATTCATATCCTTTCCCAAAGCATGTGGAGAAAGGTTGAAAGGAACAGAACAGGCACATTTAATGGGATGTAGAAGAAAATGATGACCATGTACATCGTGCCCATGTTTTTTCTTGATGCTCCTTTGTGGACAACTCTCTCTGACACTTTCCTTTAACCTACTTTGCACCATAGATCAGGTACACAAAGCAGAAAGATAAGTCCCCACACAACCATTTCTGGGTGTATACACATGATTTCCTAGCTTGGTGACCTTGGTTCCTCTTGGTCAAGAATGGTAGTGGAACTAAGGAGCACAACTCCCCCCCCCCCATTAACACTGTAAATCTATGTGAAGTTTCTTCAGTTCCTGCACCAAAGCATCTCCACTGAAATTCTTTCATGAAGAAGCTTCTCTGAAACTCATCATTCTAAACATGGTTGCCAAGTAAGAGAGAGAGAAAATTATTCCTGCCTAGTAGTGTAAGCTTGATCCCTAGGCAACAAGCATAAAGAATTATCTCTTGGATACCAGTGTTTCTGAATCAATAGCTGGTCTGGAAGCAGGAGTTCAGCAGGCCTGATTAAATCACTCTAGAAAAGTAGCAAGGATGACTGGATAAATGAGCTTTTAATCAGGAAACCATTGCCCTTTCAGTGGAAGAAACTCCTAACAAACAGCAGAAGTCAAATTTTCTCTTTGTTGTGAGAACAGATAATAACATCATTTCCTTTGCCCACAAACCCCCATCTCTGTTCTTTCTTTACGGGTAATTTAGTTATCACCACAATGGCCATCAGTAACTTCACAATTAGTGCTTTTCCTTCAGGCACTTACCTTTGAAAGCCCACATAGAGGATTTCATTTGAGCTGGGGTTTCTGGGACTTAGCCCCAAAGTATAATTAAGTGAAAACAAAGAAGAAAGTAAAAATAATGTGAATCTGGAGATGGCTTTTTCATCTGAATGTGGTTTGCAGGCCCAGCATATAGCCTGGAGGAACCAACACGAGACTCTCTAGAGTTATCAGCAAGACTGGCCCAAGACATTTTGTTGCCTGTTTTTAATGACAAGATAGTAACCTCCATACCAAATTTTACATCTAGACGCTGACTGGACTAGCAGTTGATCATTCTTCAATGTGAGACAGTGTCTTCCACTGCTCCAAGGGGAAGCAACCACTTATAAGGGTGCAAGACAGGGTTAGGATCCTCCAAGAAGGAAGCTCAGGAGTGCCAGCCAAGGGAGGGGGCTCTCCCTGCTTTCCCTCAGCATTCAAAATGTCAGGAGTGCTGTGGAGCCAAGTGGGATGGGGCAGTGAGAGCAAGATCTGGAGGATGAGGTTGGAGGTGGGGAGAGGCCAAGTGGTGAGTTGACAGAGGTTTCTGCCTCTTTTCTGCTGGACAACACACAAGGGATAGAGGAGCAGTTGGAGACAGCCTTCACTCCATCTTTTGAGAATGACGTTCCTATGGTAGCCAAGGATGCAACTGCCCAATTGACAGAGCCAGCTGAGTCAGAGGCGGAAAGACAGTTGAAGTGAGTGAGTCAGGTCCTGTTGCCAGCAGACCTGGCCCACCTGCAGGACTGCATGCTTGCAAGTACAGTCTTTTGGCTTGGGTTAACTGTGCAAATGACTGGCCCTGCCACACTCTTCAAAAGTCGAATGAATCTTAGAGCTTAGCCATGAATCTTAGAGCTATGCTTATAGACTGATGAATCATGTGTCCTGTACTTTGAACTTATGCTGTGGAAAAAAACAACAACACACGAATTGTGTGTCTCCAGAGGGATGGAGGATCCAGAATGCATTTGGTGGGATTTTATTTCCTCAGCTTCGGAGTTAGATGCTCAACGTTCACCATCGATGCCTTCATTTTTATTGGTATGTTACCATTTCTTTCTTCTATTGTGTTTTGTTTGCTTCCTTTGTATATGGAATGATGTAACACTGTCTTATTGCACTTTTGGGTTGTTAGCAAAGGTGTGTGTGTGTGTGTGTGTGTGTGTGTGTGTGCTGAGACAATGTGCACTCATTTATTGAATAAAGCTTCCAGGTTTCCTCAAGCTGAGAGTCCGAGGGTGGGAGCCAGGACATCCTATCACTGTCACTGAGCTACCTGCCCTACGATCACAGCTGAGTTTCTCATATGCTGAGAAAAGTTCTGGGCTACTATGGCACATGTGTAGACTGGCAGTACCATGTTAATGATGCTGCTTCTTAGATACTACTGATTCTTGCCTCACCCCAATGTTTCAAAGCTTGGGTATTGGGCTGGGGTCATTAGAACTGCATTGTTGGCCAGTACATGAGTACAGACTAGGAACTCTTCTCGCCATTGCTGCCTGGGTAGCCCCATTCCCAGGAATTTGTTCTGTGGCAGACTCTGCCCAGGTGCCAAAACCTGCTACAAAAATCTAGGTTTTCTCCACTGATGCTAGTGGCCAATGAGCCCGCATTCTCTGGGTCACATGCATTCCAAATCCCTTTCTGTGACCTCTAATTATGTGCACCAACAAGCCCATGCATGATTATCTAAAGCTATGGACTGCTGTGAACCATAAAAAGCTTCTCTCTTGGCTGATTGTCATAGGAGGCACTGATGAAAGTTCTAGCTTTTCTGCTATTGCTAACAGCAGCCTTTCACGGTTTCCATGGAAGCAGATGTGGCAGTGAAAAGTTCTAAGTGACAGGCATTTTCAAACCTTGACCTTTTTCATTTCTACAGAAAGGGCAGCAGAAAAGCTGGCAATAGCAAAAGCGTTACATCTATGCTAATACCAGTTATCAGTCTAGAGAGCTCTGGACTTTACTGTAAGTGGCATTTTTACAAAAAAATTGATTTGGCAGCATCAGGCCTAACAAATGTAGGCTGCATGCAGTGTACTGAAAAACTCAACCACAGAGCGGGACGGGGGGCAGGGATCTTTGTATATTATTTTCTCATTTTAGTGAGAACAACCATCAGGAAAGATAATTTTAAGTTATTGGCCATTCAGTCATGTTAAAGATAGGCAGGTGATGGAACTTGAACTTTGCGGTGAATTTTAGGTCATTTATGTTTACTGGCTTCTCCAGTAGACACTGGCGTAGGAAGGGCAGGGCGTAGGGGGCGGGGTGCCCTGGGCAGCAGGATCCCAATAGGGTTCCATTCGGTGCACCCCGCCCCCAGAATGCGCGCCAGCTCCGCCCCCGCCTGCTTCCCGCCCCTGGTGCCGGAGCATGAAGCTCCGCCACTGCCAGTAGATGGAGTGGACATGATTTCCAGAAAGCCAGGACACTTATTTCTGGACACATTGCTATTCTAGAAATCAGAGTGGCCACCTGCACAAGTAAAGTGTGTGCCCCAAGAACACCACAGGGTCTCGAAGCAATTACATGTGGGTTGCTATGGTGCTGAGTGACCCATGGCATTGACGAAACAAAATAGAAAATTCTTTTCAGTAGCACCTTAGAGACCAACTGTGTTTGTTCTTGGCATGAGCTTTCATGTGCATGCACACTTCTTCAGATACCATGGCATTGAGGCACACTTGCGAAGCTGCATAGGGACAATTAAGTTGTTAAAACCAAATTATGTATTGTAGTTAATGTGTGAATTGCAGTATTAAAATAATTATACAGCTAATCCATTAAAAATCAAAGTGGTTTACAACAATTTCACATAAAAACATACAATAAAAATCATATTAAGAAGTTAAAATCAGAAATCAGGTAACTACTGTGGAAAGATGTATTCTTAACTGCCTGCATAAGTCTGAACAAAATAGAAAAGTTTTCAGCCAGTTTTTGGAAGTTGGCAAAGGATCTCACTAGACTGGGCTGAAGACACTAAAGGTTTGGTTTCTTGTTGTCAAATGAGCTTTGCCAACTTGAAGAACAACCAGTGGTGTTCCTGCAGATGGTATCAATCATCAAGCTGGGATATAAGGGTTCAGAAAGCCCTTGAGGTACCCTGGTCCTAAGTTGTTTAGGGCTTTGTAAATTAATACATGGGCCTTGAACCTGGCTTGGTAGTAGACCAATTACCCCATAAAAATGTGCATTGATAATGCCCATAATGTGTAAAATCAGGTTGGTTTCTGGGTGTGTTATAAAGTGTTGGTTAAAAAAAAAAAAAGATTTTACAAAATGTCTCACGGGAGGGCTGAAAGCGTAGAGCCAAGAATATAGCCCTACTGTTAACACTATTGTCCTGTTCCTGGGAGATTAAGGTAATTTTCTATACAAGTGCTAGCATATTGCATTTTGATGACAAATTAGAGCTGTTCAAGTGTGCTTTACTGCATGCAAAATCTGATGAAGTCCTTAGGCTATTTTTTGCGCAGGTAGAGTTTTGGGATACAAAGCTAAGTTTTTATTAAATTCTGCATCACTTGGAACTTTCTGAAGTGAAAATTGCTTTAATGATCACAGCATGAAGAACAGTAGTTACCATACTCAGCCATTTTCTTGCCCAAATACCCACATTAGGGGTTAGGATTATCTATCAGATGGACCTTGCTACAGAGTTTTTGAAAATTACTCTGGTGCAATACAATAGGCTGAGCTCTTATACTGCAGAAAGTGTGCATTAGGGAGTTTGAATGCAGTCAGGAATGGACTGAAAATTCAAAGGCATCAATCAGTATTAGTTACTTAGGATTCGAGGTGTGAAATAGATGGAGAGCATGGAGAAAGAATGGATAAGTTACTAATTTTATGAGAAACAGGAGAACTAACTGCCCTCTTTCCTCTTCTGGCAGATTCACATGATTTGAAAGAGTGTTCTGTCTTTCAGCTCGTAAAAAAAGAAAACCATACTCACCATATCACACTCTTAAGTGAGGCTTCCAGTGGGCTATCTGCCCATGTTGCTGATCAAGTGTGTAACCCACTTAGTTTGAGCAACAGGATGTGCTACCAGACCATTCATTGGGTTCAGCTTCACTTTGGGTTCACTTTCTTCATGGATTGTGGATGCCTGGATTTTGCATGGGGACTAGAGGTTGTGTTTAGAGCTCTAATATTTCCATTACTACTTCCCTGATGCTATAGTTGATGATTCTGCTTTGTGGCTGCTCTGGAAAAGGTTAAGAGCAACTATATAGGTAACTGGCCCCTTCCAAATATTTATGTTTGGATGTATGTCCTAGGCCAGGAAAACCCAATCTGTGGTGGTCCACAGACAGCTTCAGCTATACAGAATTTTTTTCTCTTGTGTCATTGGGCCTGGGCTCATTGTTTCCATTTGGACTGTTCCACCCAGCTCTCTTCCACCATGACAGCATCACAACTCACTTCTCATGTAAGCAAGAAGATAAGTTAAAGATTCTTTAAGCATCATCATGCTTAAATCCAGTCTACTTACTCCACTAGGCTTTCCATCTCCATTTGTCTCCTGTACTCAGTGTCCCCTGATGATTGATCATACCACCAGATCAAGCAATTACATGATAGCTGGTGGGAATTCTGCAGCTCCTATGACAGGGAAATTGGCTATCATTGCTTATAGAAATGGACAGCTCAGAGGCACAGCTCTGCAACTGAGTCAAAAACCTCTGTACCTCTCAACTGAACAGGCTACTGGGTTTTGGTAGACTGATGTAAAACTAACTAGCTTTCCTTCAGCCCCCCAAGCTGCTAAAAATGGGATTGGGAAGGATTCCAAGCATATAAAACCTGTACAAATGATAGATTTGGGTTCAAAATTAAGATATGTAACCACGGCTACTCACTACATTTTGGGGGGGGGGGTCAGCATGAAGTCATATAATTGTTTATCTGTAGTGGCCATCTACCACCAACTGTCCTATGAGAAGAATTCTAGGACAGAAAGATACAGGTGAAGACAACCTCAAAGGCTGCTCCAGCTGGATTTAGCAAATAACCCAGCTGTGTGATG
This sequence comes from Lacerta agilis, assembly GCF_009819535.1. Taxonomy (NCBI): domain Eukaryota; kingdom Metazoa; phylum Chordata; class Lepidosauria; order Squamata; family Lacertidae; genus Lacerta; species Lacerta agilis. Next base: position 48,965,806 of record NC_046318.1, on the reverse strand, counting down.
TTCATGAAGGAATGGTGAGACAAAAATCACAAAGCTACGTGACGAATCTGAACACATTGTGTAGAAGTGCTATGCATGAAGGAGATAGTGCATATCATACTGGGGGGAAAGGTTAAGAGCAACTGCCAGGACCAATAGTGGCAAAGGAGTCTGCAAAAGGTTCTACATATCTATACACTTTCCAAGTAACCAACTGAACTTCTTATATATTTATAATAAAAGTTATACTCAGTCCTTAGCTATTTACCTAGGATCAAATGTAATGATGACCAGAATCCACCAGTGGAATGGATTTTCCTTGCATGCTAGAATTTCCCCTTCCTCTGCTCCTGCTACAGCCCATTGCTCAGTTCTCAAATTTTCTCTGAAGAGTTAAGGGACACCCCCACTCTGTGCAGGTGGGGGGGGTCATAGGGGCTTGGGGGAGGAGAGAAAGGAGAAGTTCCTTTGTACTGCTTGCGCAATGTTGGATGTCACCTGTAGGATTTTCCCATGGACTCCACAGGGATGTCTAAATCTAAAACACATTTGTTGTTGTTCAGTCGTTCAGTCGTGTCTGACTCTTCGTGACCCCATGGACCAGAGCACGCCAGGCACGCCTATCCTTCACTGCCTCTCGCAGTTTGGCCAAACTCATGTTAGTAGCTTCAAGAACACTGTCCAGCCATCTCATCCTCTGTCGTCCCCTTCTCCTTGTGCTCTCCATCTTTCCCAACATCAGGGTCTTTTCTAGCGAGTCTTCTCTTCTCATGAGGTGGCCAAAGTACTGGAGCCTCAACTTCAGGATCTGTCCTTCTAGTGAGCACTCAGGGCTGATTTCTTTGAGAATGGATAGGTTTGATCTTCTTGCAGTCCATGGGACTCTCAAGAGTCTCCTCCAGCACCATAATTCAAAAGCATCAATTTTTCGGCGATCAGCCTTCTTTATGGTCCAGCTCTCACTTCCGTACATTACTACTGGGAAAACCATAGCTTTAACTATACGGACCTTTGTCGGCAAGGTGATGTGTTTGCTTTTTAAGATGCTGTCTAGGTTTGTCATTGCTTTTCTCCCAAGAAGCAGGCGTTTTCTAATTTCGTGACTGCTGTCACCATCTGCAGTGATCATGGAACCCAAGAAAGTGAAATCTCTCACTGCCTCCATTTCTTCCCCTTCTATTTGCCAGGAGGTGATGGCAAAACACATAGGACAGCTCTATTAGTAGGACAGCTTTTCCTTTGTTTTTAGTTTTGTTCTGCATGCACTGCAACATAGAGAGAGGACAGCTGAGTGAAATAAACTTCAAGATCCCACCCCAAATTATTCTATGAACTGTGACTTTGAAAAATATTGGCAGTCCTCTCTGGCTGAATTTAGAAGCCCAATCACCCACATGAATACTGAAATGTTAAGAATAAATAACATTATCAACATGAATGACAAAAGATTAAGCAGGAATGCATGCCAAGTATTTTAACTGATATAAATTTGAGGATCTGAAGAGTCTAGTTTTTGGGGGAGGAGGAATCTCTTGTTCACTTTTCTATCTGCTCTGCTGGTTTCAAAACACTATTGAAAACAAAAAAGAGGAAAAAGAAAGGTACAAAGCTGTTGGGAAAAACACACCATTTATTACTGATGGGTTCTTTGTTTCATGGGATTCATATTGTAGATTCAGCTGTAATGAACAAATAAAATCCACAGTACTGTGTTTTGGCTAGCTGTGAAAATTTCAGGTTTCTTTTTATTTGCACTCTTTAATCTTAGAAATGTAATAATAATTCCACAATGCAATGTTTCATGGGCACTTTATTGCTTCATAGAAATTCTCTGGTGTATTCATTTAGTCCTGAGTAAGACAATATGCTCCATGAAGCCTTTCTGGGATGTTTTCTGTATTTTTTCCTCCCTAGCTCCCTTGTGGTGTAATTGTGCTGTTTATTCCTCATTATGTCCCTCCAGTTATAACCATATGTTTTTAACAGGTATTTGATGGATCTCCTTAAAAGCTGCAAATGTTTAATACCACGCTGAATTGTGATTCCTGTCAATATGGTGTGCTTCAAGCAACAAGAAAAACAATACTTTTGTTTAATGTCAGTAAAGTACAAACACATCTGCTTGAACATATTGTGCCAATGTTGCAAATAGTTGCTCTTAGCCCCTGGCTGAGCCTGCTTTTAGATTTTATTATATTTAAGTAATTGACATAAATGAAATGCAGTTATACACAAAAAGTTGAATTTAAAAGCAGATAAAATCTAATAGCAAAAATTAGAGAAGTTGTATGGTTTCTCCAATGGGGGAGGAAGTTCAGTAACGGAAGCAGTATCACAGGAAGTAGCAGGAAGTAGCCCAATGATTAATTGTGGTAGATCTCATTTGTGACAGTTGTGGGACCCAGCAAATGGCACAATTTATGGGAGTCTTTGCCAGCCTGGTGCTCTCCATTGTTCAGCATCTTGCAGCCGTGCCAGCTGGGGCTGACAGAATTGTAGTTCAAAACATGTGGAGGGTACTAGGTTGGTGCAGGGTGATTTATAGATCAAGATGGCGACGGGAGCAGCAGCCCTGTTAGAGCAGCTCCCCCACTCCAATTTACTTTCTAATTAGCCAAAATCCATTTCCTGGTCTTTGTTTGTCTTAGCCTTTGGCGATTGTTTTATTACTCTTTTTATAATCTTTTTTGTATTGTTTTTTTAAGCTCATTTAAGCCTGGTTTATGGCTTTATGGCTCTTATGGCTGAATGTGACCAGCAAATTGAGAAATACTAAAGTGGGTAGATATGAGCCCGAGTGGATTAACAACCCGACTGATCAAGTATAAACTTCACTCTGACCGACAAAACTCTGCCAACTGCTGGAATTATGGAAATGCCGGCCAGAAGGAGAAACCAAGGTTCAAAGAACCAGAATGAAATTGGGACCTCTAACCCCCCTAAATCAAGGAATCGGTGGAAAGCCAAGACCACCCCCCCCCCCAGCTCAGAAGCAGACCAAACTGAGCAAATTGAGTAAGATGTGGATGTTGAACAGGCAGAGCAAACAGTGAGTAACAATACTGGGGGAATCTCTCCCCCCCTTTTTAAGGAGGATGAAAATAATTTGACCTCCCTCCCCGCCCCCAAAAAAGCCAACCTGCCCAAAAGAGCAAGGGCAGAAAAAGGGGTCCTTCTCACTCCCAATGCTCTTAATGCCGACTTATCCTCGCCTCTAGAACAAGACATTAGAGGAGCTTGCAAGGATAATTACTCTCAAATTATCCTTCATTGGCTGCACAGCCGGTGTCCACTATCTTGCGACCCGCTGCTTGCCATGGTGGCTAGCGCCGGAAGTCAGGGAAACGCTTTTTAAGTATCTCCCACAATTACTGGGATTCAATTCACCCTTTTTAACGATTCTTGACGGTTGTATAGAGGGTTATTTTTACCATAACACTGAAGGATATCTACACATTGACCCAGAACTTCCACACTGCTTTTCATGTGCATAGCACATCAGGGCAACCATGCTCAAACAGCTGTACTTATGCACAGATGTGTAGTCTCATGTGACTCTATATAAAAAAAATGATTGCCATGTATTGGTCCACAACAGGTGAACATTTAGTGCTTTTCTAAACAATAATAATACACCGTGGTTGTGAAAAACTGAGCTACCAGCACCCAAATAGAATCCATTTCCACTGTTGTATGACATAGTGCACAATGTAATGGAGTCTTTTGGCATTACAGTTTACAATAAATCTGGAAGGAAACAAATCTGCCTGTGGATCCAAATTTAATGATCTCTACAGTATACCAAATGTCACTTCTGAATATATATTTATATCTAGCAAAGCGAAGTGGCTTCATTTACTGCATATGTTTCATATGAAAAAGTTGCTAGCATAATTATAGTTCTGTTGTTAGTGGCAAGACTGAAGATGCTATAAATCTAGATATTGATTTTCAAGTGATTTGCATTTTTAAATAGAAAAGCATAGACAGTACGATCCCATGTATGTCTACTCTGAAGTAAGCCACACTGAGTTCAATGGGATTTACTCCAGATAAGTGTGCATAGGATTGGAGCCATAAAGGACAATTTTTGTGTGTATAACATATGGATTTGGCATGAAACAAATATGAGCAAGCATTATTACTTTATCAGCTCTCTCATCTCTGCTAGGATTGCAGGCAAAGGCAGCTAGCTAGAATTATAGATTTTTTGGCCAGCATGAGTTATTACACCATCTAAATTTACTGCTTATTACTACAGAAGGAGCCAACTGGCAGACACACCATCCATTTTGGAGGAGCATGGGGAAAGGATACTGAAACAGCCACTTTTTGGATTTCAGCACTACAGCTAGATTCTGATCTAATAGTGGAGTACAGCCTTGAGAAGAAAGGTATGTTCACATTACTGCTTCCTCCTCATCTGGTGTGCTTCCACTGCTAGGTTTTGAAGCCAGTTCACACGACACTCACCACAATCCCTATCGATCCAGTAGTTGCACTAGAAAACTTAAGCCACATTCCCTTCATACTTAAGAATGGCGCGCACATTTGAGGTAACCGAGACACTTGTGTAGATGACAGCTTTATGGTTCTGGGGTTGCTGGGGTAGTGGAGAACTACTAAGCTCATGTCCACCTGGTGAAGACATTCCCTGGCTGCTCCCTGATGTTCACAACACTGGGCCTTCTTGGTAGTGGCGCCTACCCTGTGGAATGCCCTCCCACCAGATGTCAAGGAAATAAGCAACTATCTTACTTTTAAAAGGCATCTGAAGGCAGCCCTGTTTAGGGAAGTTTTTAATGCCTGGTGTTTTATTGTGCTTTTAATATTCTGTTGGGAGTTACCCAGAGTGGCTGGGGAAACCCAGCCAGATGGGTGGGGTATAAATAAATTTGTTATTGTTGTTGGTGTTGTTGTTATTATTAGTATTATTGTTGTTGTTGATTGAAAGGCAGCAGATGTGGGGATGACTTCACCGCCTTTTAAGTATACAATGTGAACACCCCCTAAGTCTGTTTAGCAGAGTCCAGACAGTCTGTAAGAGCTTTCCATTATGATACATGCTTTATAGGGGGGAATGTGTCACCTAAACTGTTCCATTTTCTTCCCAGCCATCTTCGGCCACCCCATTATTCCACCATTTCTCTTCTAACCACAGTACTTGGAAAGGCACCCAACCCACCCACCCCCCATCTGCCCTTGCAGAGCCCTCCTTGAATGTTATCTGGAGTTGTTTTTCACTCTAACATTCAGTTAGGTTCCTTCCAAATGGGTTCTTAATACTTTTGTGGTCAGGCCATACCCTTGCGTACATGATACTGGTCCCACTGATAATGATTTTTTTTTTTTTACAGAATTTCTACATCAGAACCATTGTCTCTATACTAAAATAATCACCACCAACATGATTTTACCCCTTTTTAAAAAGGAGTCTACCAGCCATATGCCTTCCCTCTCAGAAGTGGAGGCATTGCACAGAAAAGGGCAGAAGAGGGTGAACTCAAGCTGAATGCAAGGAAACAACTTGCACAGCCTTGGATTTTGTTACTAACCAGAACAGCAAACCAGTTGCATTATTAATTATCCTTTTCCTTTCTCAGCATTATTTATTGTTGCATTTTAATGCTTCATTTATCACTCGAGAACGTTGCTTATACAAAATGAATTTTGGCTAATGTTAAGAAGTCTGAAGACATTTATATGAACAGAGCTAATAATTAACAATAATGGAGTGATCTGCCAAGTACCAAAATTTTTACTTGACTTTTTTTACTTCACAGATATAGCACTCAGCTCAAGACATTAGGCCCCATATGACATATTTATGGGGAAGTTCATTAGTTATAATTTCAATAGCATGATGAGTGTGCAAAGTGTTTTATAATTCAGATTATTCATCATTGTGGAAAGTGACCAATTTATTAATAACAATAAATAGAGAGATGTATTAATGAAACCAGGGGAATGACTGTATAGGACAGATCTTTTAATTTCTTGATTATTATTATTATTATTATTATTATTATTATTATTCTGAAAACCTTAGAAACAGGATAAAAACCAAGCAGGCATGGTGGGTGTGGGGAAGAAAGAATAATTCAAAAGTTACAATTCTTTGCTAGATCAGTTTTAGGGACAATCCCCATGGATTTGTATTTCTGTTCCCCGAAGTTGTAGTAAATTCAGTCTGATGTTTACAAGAAAAGCCTATGAATATGCATTTCTAATTAGCTGGAAAATTTCTCATGTTACATTCTTTGGGATGTAGGTCAGTGTTAAAGCACATTCCTTGTGTGCAGAAGGTCCCATGCTCAAACTCTGGCATCTCCAGATTGGGTGAGGAGAAACCGTTGTGTCTAGCTGGGGTTAGTTATAAGAGGTCTCACCAAACATTCTCCCCAAAGTGCAGCAAAGTTTCTCTTCCAGTCTATTTAAAAATTGTTATTAAAAGTAGCAGCATATGCATTGTTGCAGTTTATAACTTCAGTGTGGTGTAGAGAGTCAGTGTGGTGTAGTGGTTAAGAGCGGTAGACTCGTAATCTGGGGAGCTGGGTTCGCGTCTCCACTCCTCCACATGCAGCTGCTGGGTGACCTTGGGCCAGTCACACTTCTCTGAAGTCTCTCAGCCCCACTCACCTCACAGAGTGTTTGTTGTGGGGGAGGAAGGGAAAGGAGAATGTTAGCCGCTTTGAGACTCCTTCGGGTAGTGATAAAGCGGGATATCAAATCCAAACTCCTCCTCCTCCTCCTCCTCCTCCTCCTCCTCCTCCTCCTCCTCCTCTTCTTCTTCTTCTTCTTTGGTTTTAAGGCATTTTCATTACCATATTCATGGAGGGGTAGCACAGGTCTTTTAAAGCAGAAGCCATAACAATATATTCAGTATTTTCCATGGCACTTATTCCCAAGTATGTGTGCATAAGATTACAGCCTTCTTCATTCATTCTGATTCTGTTTTTGTTCTTCTGATCTGCAGTAAGGTGTACAGCGATGAGACGTCAACACAAACAACATTTGCTCTGGCAAGATCATTTGATTTCTTTCTGTGTAGGAGAAGGGGATATGCATAGATCATTAGAGAATGCTAAATCTAACTTAATGGAAAATTGAAATCTAGAAGTTCTGTGGCCTCTGGGCAATGCACCACTGAGCTGCTCTGCAATGCAAAAACAGAAGCATTAACAAGTTTTCAATATCAAGTATAGTTCAATAAGCGATAACTATTACACAAGCCACATTGAGCAGGTGTCCTATTGATTTCATATTTGTATTGGGCAGAAGGATAATAACCCCATGATTTATGTTGCCTGCCATTGCTTTAATGTTCCCTGGAGTAGATAACTGAAAAATGAATAAAGATTGACAGTTCAGAGCTGTTTGATGCAGAAAAGTGCCACTTTGCCAATGAAGAGAGAGGTCTGCCTACAGAGCACTTACATGGCTAGAAAGTATCTTTCTCCACCCACCACCCAAGTACCCTTACACAAAGAAGCTTTGTGGTTGTAGATATCCTGCTGGTGGGAAACATGTTGGGTGTGTGTGTGCTCTGCAGGAGCCTATGGGTTGTAGCTAGCCCAGTAATACTCAGAGTAGACCCACTGAAATTAATGGACATAAGTTAGTTAAAACTATTAATTGCATTCTAATTTAGTTGGCTATGACCCTAAGTACCCTCATCCCCCTGACACCCCACCAAAAGGAGCTCTCAATTTAGCCAGCTCTGGACTTTGCACTGCCTTCTGTTTACTGCAATGAATGGGAGAGAGGGGAAAACAACAGCAAAACTGGGTAGGAAAAAGCTCCACCTCTTGCCTTAAACTGAGTGTGAGGCAGCAGGGTTCAGAAGTGGATATAATTGCTCTCTTAGTGTGTAGGTCTGGCTGAACTGGATCCTACTACACACCCGCCAACACATTCATGCCCCAGTCCAGGACATCAGCAGCGTCATACCAGAGCACCTTCTGGTCCAGTGCTCTGGCGTGAGTCAGAAGGGTCCAGAAGGCACTCTGATGCAAATCTGCTGACTTGCGCTACAGTGAACGACGGACAAAAAAAAGGACATTCTGGGATGCAAACAGAAGTTAGGATTGACTTCTGTGTTTTCTGGGATGCCCCTCTTAAAACGGGACAGTTGGGGAGTATGCTATTAGCCTGACAAAGGAAAGCCAGTGTGTGTTGTGCAGAGGACAGTTTTGTACACAGAGTGGGAACACCTAAGTTCAAATCCTTAGTAGGTCAGGATTCTTACTGAGCAACCCAGAACCTAGGCTTTTTATTCAGCACTTGACTGCTGCTTACCATAAACTCAAAAGTCTTACTTTTGAGTGTGATTGGTTTCCCTCTCTTCTGATAATAAAGAGTGTTAGCTCAGTGGAACTGAACTTCTGGATCTATATTTCTCCTGGAAATCATGATTTTTTACATCCTTTTCAATTCATTTATTGATTTTTCATGGTATGGATAGAATGATTTATTTATTAACTAATTTTTCTGAAGACCTTTGCAAATTCAGCATACACTCAGCAGGCAGATAGTTTCAGCTACTACACCATATCTCAGAAATGCTAACCTTCCAGTAAGATTCTCATGTAACATTTAATTACATTTTGCCACACACACACACACACACACACACACAATATTTATTTATAACCAACTTCCCCCCCTGACGGGACTTAAGGTAACTTACAGATAAAAACAGGATGGAAAACATAGAAATAATAATAATTAAAAAACTATTAAACATTAGGAGAATTAAAACTACATAAATATAAAAACTGTTCAAAACTTACAAATAATTACAATAAGAACCGCATAGCACCTGAATGGAAGGTCTTTAAAGAATATATACAAAATTATATTGAAAAACCGGATCTCCTATCAGAATGAAACAGGTTCCGTGATTAATAAAGTCAAAAAAGGAACATTAAAAAATGAATATTAAAATATCAAATAACATTTAAGAAAATGAGTAATAGAAAGATAAGAAACAAATAAAAGTGATAGTATGCAAGATGGAATATTGGAAACTCAAGATGTTACAGCTGGGATGATAGGAAGCCTGGCACAGGGTGAGGTGAGGGGTGGTGGAGGGGCAGTGAAGGTGAGGGGTGGAGGAGGGAAAAGGAAACACAAGCAATGCTGAATGTAGTTATGTAGGAATACTTTTATTCAAGGTATGCAAGAATGTATGATTGTATATCCACAACACTTGTCTGTATATTTTAATGTTCAACTTTTTCAATAAAGGAAAAAAAAAATATTTTTTTATTTTTTTAAAAGAACCGCATAGCACCAGTCCATATATAGTGTGCCAACTGTGTTTCCCAATGGGAACTTAGTGCTCTTGTCTTTAAGATCTGTTGGAAAGAGTCCACATGATCTTCAGCAGAGGGTCCCAGTTTCAATCCCTGTCCTCTCAAGTTAAAAGCATCAGGTAACAATGACGGGGAAAGAACTCTATCTAAGACCTTGGAGTGATGCTATCTATCAGAGAAGAAAATCCTGGGATAGATGGGCAAACAATCTTACCTGATGTGTAGCATATTCCTAAGAGATCATAGCAACATCAGAGCTATCCGCTTCATAAAGAAAAGTGCAGTTATTGGGCATAGGGCCAGCAAGTACCCTCTTTGCAAATCTGCAAGAATTCATATCTGATAGTTCCTTTCTAAACAAATCCTCCATAATTCCACAATTCAAAGGCAGGATGTTAACCATGCAAGGTAGACTGGTCAAAGGCTCATTATTCTCATTATTACCAGGAAGTTATAATCTGTATTTAATCAACATCTAGTTTTATGATGTGCAGTGCTTGTGCAGTATTACTAGTGATGTCAGTGAGAGTACCTTCTAATCTGCAGAACATTCCCCCCTCACCCACCTTCATTTCCCACCCTGCAATGTCTTTTGACCTTTTGCAAATATCCCATTCAATAACTTTAAGATTTATTCAAGTCGTTTAGAATCTGTCACATGCACAATAAGCTACAAAATAAATGTTTCCATGCTCGGCCACCGTCACTATTAAATTATCTGGGCCACAGTTACGTTATTCATTTAGGGACACCAAGCATTAAGGTGCACCCAACTTAATTCAGAATAAATACTTAATGATCCATTTTATTGTTTATAAAAAGGCAGCCAAAACTGGATGCATCAGACATATGGTTATGCTATTCAGATGTAACTGCTGCATGATAAACTGCTCAATAAAGCACATTATGCTTTTTTTTTAAAGGATAGGGCGACTGCACTGCTCAGATAGCATTTATCTTCCCAAACAATGCTTTGTTAAAAAAAGAAAAACTCACACATTGTACCTCATTTCATAACACTGATTAACTCTAAGCACAATATGCCATTTTTCATTCTTCTTAGTGATAAGGAAGATGGCACTACTATGAGACACATATAAACCAGATGGCATATTCTGATATTGATCTACTTTATCTGGCTCTGCAGAACTTTAAACTATAAAGATTAGGCTGGAGCAGTTTAAGAGCTGATTAAATGGAGACACTTCAGCACCATTGGTGGCTGATGTCGTGGGGTGTGTGTGCTGTGTGACTACCCCCCTGACAGTGGCATCACTGGTGCTTAAATGAACAGAGCAGGACAGTGGCAAGTTCAGGGCTGACTCTGCATGCCTCCAGTACCTTCTTGGTAGGCAGCAGAGGATGATGGCACTGCAGTGGCCCATCATACTGACCACTCTTCTTCAACACTTCAGGGAAGGAGGCAATTCATGCCACTTGTTCTGAGCACACCCAGCCCCCAATGAGGACACACAATTGGACGATTAGCTCTTTATTGGCAAAGGGATGTGGGTGGTGCTGTGGTCTAAACCATTGAGCCTCTTGGGCTTGCTGATCAGAAGTTCAGCAGTTCAAATCCCCATGACTAGGTGAGCTCCCGTTGCTCTGCCCCAGCTCCTGCCAACCTAGCAGTTCGAAAGCATGCCAGTGCAAGTAGATAAATAGGTACCACTGTGGCGGGAAGGTAAACGGTGTTTCCGTGTGCTCTGGTTTCCATCACAGTGTTCTGTTGCACCAGAAGCTGTTTAGTCATGCTGGCCACATGACCCAGAAAGCTGTCTGTGGACAAACACCAGCTTCCTTGGCCTGAAAGTGAGATGAGTACCGCAACTCCATAGTCGCCTTTGACTGGACTTAACTGTCCAGGGATCCTTTACCTTTAAAGGCAAAGGGACTCCTGACAATTAGATCCAGTCACGGACAACTCTGGGGTCCTTTACCTTTACCTTTTACCTATTGCTTACATCGGTACCTAAGGTGTGAGAATTGCATATGCCGCTCCTGATGAATAGCTTGCTAGGCATCACCTTCCTCAGACTTGTGTTCCGATAGTTGGAGCAACAGCACAGCTACCCTGCCATCAGCACATTTAAACCCCCTCTTCTGAAGTTGTGCGCACAAGCAACCAACGACTTCTCTGGCTTGGCCACACTTCCTTTTGTCCTGCTGCTTCCCCCTGCGGAAGACCTCTACTTAGCACTCAGTCAGAGCAAACAGCAGTTTGGGTTTCGCCTGGATTGCTGTTTTGTTCTGATCTATGACTGTAGAGCAGGTCTCTTGGAAAAGAGCAGTGCAAGGGGAAAGCTGCTCAGACCTGTGCTTTTTAGGCATGGCACAAGTGGAAGTGTGGACAAGCCCTCCTGTGGGGCAGCTTCAGCTGCTCATGTTGCTTAAAGCCCCTCCTTGTTCTTGGAGACAGTAGGGGAGGGGGCGGAGGAGATTCTAATAGCCCAACTCTCTCTCGAACTGTCTCTTGCAAGTCTGTGCCTTCCTGCAACTCTTCCCCTGCCTCTTCTTCTCCTATCTCTGACTGTGTAGACTCTTTCTCTTTCTTCTGCCTCATGGGTGTCACAGGGTTGCCAACTTGAATAAAATATGGGGGGGGGGCAGGTAAGCCCCACCTCACATAATCAATCAAAAGATGCAGTGGACACACACTGTTTGAATGGTGATGCCCATCAACTGGAGGAGGGGCTCAAATATTTTATTGGGGGGGGGGTTCAGCCCCTAGGACCTCAGTCCCTAGGAGTTGGCTTCTATGGAACCACACAAATCACTGGCCCTTCCCCTACATCATCCTCCTGTCCCCGTCCTCCCGCTTCCTCTGCCCACCCTTCTAACTCCTGCCTGTCCTTGACACCACTTGTGGTGTGGCAACAGCTCTGTGCATGTGCCCCAAGACCATGAGTTTGAGAAGATGCATGACAGGTGGTGGGTAATGGACACAGAGCACCGTGGTATCAAAGCGCTTTAAATATATGTTGTGGGTGTGGCCGTAGAAGCACTTAATGGGATACTACCCTCTGAGCCCAGGAACTTGTTTTGAGTATCAGAACTGAACTGATGGTGAGTACATAAAAATATATTCCTGGTTGCCCCTCCCAAAAACTTTCTTCATTTTAGCACTGCAATTTTGAGGGGAGAAGGGCAGAAAGAGGGCCATTTTGTTGTTGCCATGGTTAAGCATCTGGGTCAAAAATTATTTCTGACCCTCTTCATTTCACTAGTAGATCTCAATCCTTCTGCTTTAAGGAATCCTACAGGAGTGGTAATAATGCCTAATCATAGATATAAATTCACATATAGCAAAACAAATATCACTGTTCCCCTCTACCGTTGGAGTGAAATGTAATGTGCATTGAGTTTTTAGATGGGGAGAGAAAAACCTACAGTGATTTTTAATTTATTGCTAAAATGAATGTTTGGGTCATGCCTTAAACTGGATGAGATGCTAGCTGTCAGCAGTAGTGTCTAAACTGATGTAAAACTATTTAATCAATAACTTACTTTTTCATAAATATACTGCAAACAATTGACAGATTTTTAGGAGATAGCTGGACCCATTATTTTTACAGCAAAAAACTAAAAATAAAAAGTGCATATTAAAAATTTATAAAAACCACATTTTAAAAACCTTTCGCTATAACTACTTTCCACAAGTAAAAGTTGTACAGTCTGAGATGGTGTTAGAATCAAAATGTCAAAATGCAGACCAAACCTCTAATAACGAAATGTTTGCTGTTCCTTAAATAAATCTTTCCCTAATCTGGAACACCCCTGTAGTGTGCTCACATGGCTTCTGCCAGGATGGGGAGAGATCCCCCTTATTTATTTATGTTTATATCCCATTTTTCCTCCAAGAATGGTGTACTGGGTTTTCCTCTTCCACCATATTTTTATCCTCAAAGCAGCCCTGTGAGGTAGGTTAAGCTGAGAATGTGACTGGCCCAACATTATGGCTGAGTGTCCATAATTTGAAACCTGGTGTCCCTTCAACACTCTAACCACTATGACACACTTCCTCTCTAGATAGGCACAGTGTCTTTGCTTGGATGAGAAGTTTAGTGGGGATCTTTCTTCCTGTCACTAAGTGTGTGTGTGTGTGTGTGTGTGTGTGAGAGAGAGAGAGAGAGAGAGAGCTTATTTATATCCTGCCTTTCTCCCACCCAGGCACTGACCACTTAGCTTCAGCAAGTTGATGGTCTCAGGTGCTTTCAGACCATATGTTGGAAAGGGAGAAGTGGGATTGAGTCCACTGGTTCTGCATCTTGGCTCATGACCTTCACAGCCTCCGAAAAGGGTGCCTACATATGTACAGCTGTGGGCACATAGGTTCTCTATGTGACTGAAAACCCCAGATGCACAGAGGTTAGGGTTGGGGAGTGTGTGTGCCAGTATTGGAAATGGAGGCAGCAGGAAACATCCTGTCCCACCTCAACGTTTTGGTATAAATTTGTGAGGAAATGAGTGATTAGCCCTTGCATGCTTGAGTAATTTCCTCGGTTGCCATTGAAAAAGATGTTCTGATTGATGTGCCCTTAAAACAACTCAAGTGAAGATGGATAATACCATGTCAGAAATAGCAGGACCAGTAGGTAGTGTCTTCTTTCAAAGCAACGTCTAACAAATATAAGAAAACCTTGCATGAATAATAGTAGCATCAGTCAGACTGTGCTGAGTGAAAGGATAAGATAGCAAGCTTTCATATTAATCTCCAATATGAAATTTTCAGGGCAATGCAGCATGCTTTTTCATCTGGTTCACTGCAGGGCATGCAGCTTATCAGAGGATACAGTTGTTGAAAATATTTTGTATAATGGGCGGGGGGGGGGGGAAGCTTAAACTTTACTCAGTCTGACCTGCTACTGGCTTCTTGGAGTGTCTCTGATAAAATAGAGATAACCTTTGATGATTATAAAAGTTACACTGAAAAGTTAGTAATCGATGCAAACTTTGTTGAAATGTGGAAAGAAGAGCCCATCAGAAGATGACAGATTGATGCCACCTATATATCTGCAGCATCTTCAATAATTCAGTAAAGTGCACCTTTAGCAGACAGAAATCATAATGATAGAAGGAAGTAAAGGAATCTTTTCTACCACTAGCAGGAAAAATACAAAAATGGAAAAAAAGTGCACTCCTATGACTCCTGTTCTTAGTGCTGACAAAATGATCTTGGTTTCCTCTTTTAGAACAATCTTTTGAGTGCTGAATTCATAAGGAACCATTCCCGAAATTATGAATCCTTGTGCTGATGGGGTAGATATTAGAATTACTTAAGATGCAAGCCTCATGAAGTTGTTATGGCATGAACTTTCATAAAGCAGAGTCCACCGTCAGTTGCAGATCCTGCTTTTGGACTTCCCAAAGGCAACTGGTTGGCCACTGTGAGAAGAGGATGCTGGACTAGATGAGCCTTTGGCCTGATCCTGCACAGTTCTTCTTTTCTTTTCTAAGTGATAAAGTAATTTTCATTTGGCAGATGTATATGCACCTAGACCAATCAGAGGTCCCACTTGAGTGAAGGAGCCTTATGCATATACATTGGTGCTCGTGGGGGCCCTTTATGCTTCTGTGGAGTGTGTGACTCACCAATGATGTTCAGGATGTGTGGCTAGCATGCATGATCTCATTTTCCTCTCAAGTATTCACTGAAGTGTGAGGAGCTTCATTTGAACTTCTCTACGTCATGAGTAACTTGCTGTGACAAGTCCCAAAAATATGTTTTAGGTTCAAGTCATCAGTGTCCTGGAAAGCTCTAGGTCTAGGGCATTATATTTCTGCTGTAGGAAAGGATAATTGTATCAGAAATGAACAGAAAAGGCTGTGGTTGATTATAAAAGGGAAAGCAGCCAGGAAAGAGGAGTTACGGATCACTGTATTGTTTTAATTTATAATCACCATGACGAGGCCCTTTGGGACTGAACTTTAAACCCTGGATGTTGCATTTGCAATGCCTGATGTATGCAGTGCACTACATCTAATTATATGAATGTCACCTCCACAGATTTTACATAGCACCCCTCCACCCTGTTTTTGCATGCCTTATTTCCAATGACTTGCCTGACAGCCAGATTCCCCACAGGCAAGCAGCATTTGTGAACCTGTATAGGCAGGAAAACTAGGTTCCCTTAGCAACAAGGGCTGCATGAAAGGTTTAAAACAGATCCTTCCATTATTGGATCTATCTCTCTTTCTTTGTTGGATCATGAGATATTAACAGACACTCTGGAAGTGCCCAGGTTTATCAAAAATGAAAGCAGGCTATGCACGTATGCAAAGATGTATGCATATATTTATTTGACAAAGTATCATCTCCTTTGTGCCAGTACCTCGATTCTTAAAAATAAAGTAAAAGTAAAGGACCCCTGGATGGTTAAGTCCAGTCGAAGGCGACTATGGGGTTGCAGCACTCATCTGGCTTTCAGGTAGAGGGAGTCGGCATTTGTCCACAGACAGCTTTCCGGGTCATGTGGCCAGCATGACTAAACAGCTTCTGGTGCAATGGAACACTGTGATGGAAAACAGAGCACACAGAAATGCTGTTTACCTTCCTGCCACAGCAGTATCTATTTATCTACTTGCACTGGCGTGCTTTCGAATTGTTAGGTTGGCAGGAGCTGGGACAGAGTAACAGGAGCTCACTCCATCACGGGGATTCGAACTGCTGACCTTCTGATCGGCAAGCCAAGAGGCTCAGTGGTTTAGACCATAGGTAGGC
Source organism: Lacerta agilis (assembly GCF_009819535.1). NCBI lineage: Eukaryota > Metazoa > Chordata > Lepidosauria > Squamata > Lacertidae > Lacerta > Lacerta agilis. The sequence goes on along the minus strand of NC_046318.1, from coordinate 48,949,789 downwards.
AAATTAAGGCCTGGGGGCTGGATCCAGCCCAATCACTTTCTCAATCCAGCCCGCAGACCGTCTGGGAACCAGTGTGTTTTTACATTAGTAGAATGTGTCCTTTTATTTAAAATGCATTTCTGGGTTATTTGTGGGGCATAGGAATTCGTTCATTTCCCCCCCTCCAAAATATAGTCCAGCCCCCCACAAGGTCTGAGGGACAGTGGACTGGCCCACAGCTGAAAAAGTTTGCTGACCCCTGGAACTTTAGACCACAGCACCACCTGCGTCCCGTCTCTTGATTCTAAGCCCCTGCTGGCACTATATAAATAATAAATGATTATATGACTTGTAAAGAATATACCAATACTTAGTGTATCAATGACTTCTGTATTCCACTCAGAGTAGAAAGATGGCTGTACTTTCCTAGTTTTTGATGAAACACCAAAATGAATGTGGGACGTGTTCTGGGCTGATATTGGAGCCCACGGAGAAGGAGGCACAGTGAGTCTGGCCAGAGGTTGCAGGACCATGGACAGCTCTGAGTAGCTTGGTCCAATAATAGTTGTGAGCAGTCGGCACCTTCTCTCTCAGACTACATGAGTGTGACTGCCAAGGCTTTCATGGCAGTTTAAAATATAAAATAGTTATTTATTTAGTCTAATTTAATTTATTTATTTTTATTGCAGTATTTGTACTTTATGATTAGAGCATAGGAAGAGCCAGGCTGCATCAGGTCAAAGACCCATTTAGTCCAGCATCCTGTTCTCAGTGTCCAATCAGATGAGAAGCATACTAGCAAGACCTGAGTACAACAGTGATTCTCTCACACTTGTGATTCTCAGCAACTGGTAGTTAAAGGCATTCTGCCTCCAAAATAAAATGATTTCTTTATGCATTTTTCATAGTAAATCTAGATAAACATTCTAACTCAAAAGAACCCCCTATCCCCACCTCCCCATTCATGGTTGTGTAAGCTTCCAGATAAATTCTATTTGAAGGATGCAATATAAACAAACACACACAATGAAAGTGAAGCCAGGTGATGGGCTGGAAACAACAGTAAACAATCCTCCACTGATTCTGTGCTTCCCAGGCTGACATGGGAGAGGACCTGAATAAAAATCTAAGAGAGATCAAAATTCTCTGTCTCATTCATTGTGCGCTTGGGAACAATAAAGAAAATCTCCAAGGCGGAAATCTCTAGTTTGTTCAGACTAGAGGGTATACTTCACAAACCCTTGTAATTTCTAAGGATCATGGAAAGATGCTTCCTCAGAAACCTGAGACATACCCACTGGTTATAGAGGATGGATTGTCCTTGGTGTAATATTGTTGTCAGTACAAAGGATGGTTTTGTACAACATCCTGAAGACATAAATGGCTTTTACCTCAAATGCTACTGTCTGCCTGCTTTCACTTAGAAAGATTTCACATATTGGATCCCCCACCCACCCCCTCACTGAGAAAGGGATGCAGCACAGATCAGGTCTGCAGAAATCCGTCCCCCCACCCCCCGGACATTCAGACGGTCCCTGCTGAATGATAGAGTAATACCAAGTCTCTGCTTGGTACAGTAAGAATATGGCTTAATTCCCCCCCCCCCCAAAAAAAGCATTCCAAGTTAATAAAAATCCTCTTTCAAATAAGTGCATTCCTGCTAGGTTCAGAATTTATCTAAAATAAAGTTCCAAGGAACTGTGATAAATTAAGTTTTGAAATGTAAACTAGGTTCACAAGTATTTGTACTCTGCATTCAGGCCTCTTCAATTTCTTGCAAGATTGACTGTAGACTAATGAACTGCACCTATTGCCAGAGGATATCACACACCTAACTACAAGAGTCCCCTGAGAAAACAGCTACGTTACCAATTAACACACTATCCTGGAATATTGCATTATGAGCTAGTAATAAACTGATCTACTGTGAAAATGCTATAACAACTCCTGCCCTCTGATTGTACAGCTAAATTGATCAAGCAGAATAAAATAGTTTTCTCTAAATAGTTATATTTTCATGCAATACTGCTAATGGGAAGAATTAAATAGTAGGAATGTCAGCCTTCTTGAATGATTTTGCATCTAATTTTGTTGGATGACAACTTTAGTCCTAGGCTTTGACCTGATTTGCATGTCACACTGTGCCAAAGCTTGAATTCACCACTTTCTTCCTCTGTGGTCCCCTTTATTCTCTCTAGACTAATCATGAGTTATAGCCATGGCTTGTTCTTGGTTACAATTTGTGTTTTGTCTGAAGAGCCTCTGGGTATAGGGCAGTATATAAATTCTAATGATGATGATGATGATGATAAGTTTAACCATGAACTTGGGTTCAGGAAACTTGTGACGCCTTGGCTTTGTTAGTGCAGCATGGCAACAAAAAGCAACAGAAGAGCAAAATGGCTGTGAGCTCCCTTTCCAGATTCTGCATGCTCACATTCAGGCCAGTGTTCTTTGCGAAGCTTGGGCATTCATTTGGGAGATGTAATCACTAACAGTCCTAACAGATGACGATGATGGATATTTCTATCCTACCCTTCCTCCCAAAGGAGCTCAGGGTGGCAGATGCTGAAGTGCTAAAACCATACAGCTATCACTGGACAGAGGGTTGCTTCTCATAATAAGAATTCAGCTAAGATGTGGGTCTAAGTAGACCATGGCCTGCATAAAACCAAGTTCTGCCAATGGTGTTCAAGTGTACCCAAAACAATGAAATTTGTTTCATACATGGTTTTGTATGTTTTGTGGTAGTTTATGCATTGTGATTTGCTGTTTTTATTGATCATAGTTGCTTATTTTAAAGTTATTGTGACTTTTTATATTGGATCAGATTGTTACTATTAATGTCTGGTGTCTTATTATGTTTTTATATGTGATGGAAGCTGCCTAGAATGGCTAGGGCAACTCAGCCAGATGGGTGTGTTACAAATAATAAAAATTATTATTATTATTATTATTATTATTATTATTATTATTATTATTACAATATTTAACTATATGATAGTGCATATTGATCTTCAAAAGATCAGAGATACACCTGTTGAGTTCAGCTAAGTTTTGTATATGGAAGGGTATTTTTCCTATAAGAAGTTACTGCATATGAAAGGTGACAGACTACTCCCCAAAATGTTATATATCACTAAGGATAGCATGCACGGCTGGGCTAAGAAATGTGAAGATGCTGTCCTTAATTACCTGCTGACCCGTCATTAATTAAGAGCCGTCTCAGTGACTTCAGCTAGGGGTAGGATTAAGAGCTAGATCAAAGAGTTTGACATACAGCCTGACATGGGTGATGTGTCTAAATTGCAAGTTTCTCCATGGTATAGGTTCATTAAATTTAACCATACCCTGGAGTCATATTTGCATAATTGAGCTTTCCGTACTTTGTGCAGTCCTTTCGACTTCTGGGCGCTTTCTTGGCATACTTGGTACCAAATGGCCATTTAGTGAATGATCTATTTTCAGACTGGCCTTGCCAAGAGCACTTCCTAAAAGATATGGTCCATTGTGTTTTTAATTGCTTGTTTTATTTCAGTTCTAGGGAAAATGTTTCTACCTTAAATTCTCACCACAATTTCTTGATGGGTCCTTTTATTTTATTTTTATTTTTTTAAGACTTCTGCCTGTTATTAGATCTTGAGAAGTTTATAACAGATAGGGCACAGGTAGAGAACTTCATGCCTAGGGAGAAATGTGGCTCTCCAATCTCCTTGTGTTTTATGCAGGAGATGCCCCTATTAGGCCTGCTGCACACTCCCATTGAGTGCATTTTCATGGCTACAGTGTGGTCTTCAGCTGTGATGCTTGCCTGGATAGAGAGAAGGGTATCTGTGTGTAGAAACCACTGGCTTTTGCATGGCTGAACCAAAGCCTAGTGAGTCAGAACCTTTGGCTCCTTTTTTCCTCTGTTCCCACCCACCTTTTCCTCTGGCCCTGTCCATCACAGTCATGTGACCCCTGGACACATGAGAAAATGTGGCCCTTGGCCAAAAAAAGGTCCCCCAACCCCAATATAGGGGTTGTTTGCATCTGCAAGAAGATATAAATTTGTTCTGAAACATTTGGGGATCAAGGAATCTTCATGTGGCTGGGGATATTCTAATTGTTATGTCACTGAAATAAATTGAGATGCTTTTGTTTAACTATCGGCTTATTCACACTTCCTCTTGTTCTGCTGTTTCCCCCAGGGAAAACCACTCTTTAGTGCTCAATTTGGTTTTTCTGCAGGTTGACGTTTGTGCTGATTTAGAACTTAAGAGCAGGTTTTCCCTGGGAAAGAAGCAGGACAAGGGGGAAACCGCTTGGACCCATGCTTTCTAGGCATGGGGCAAATGGAAGGATGGATTAGCCCTAACTCTATTAATGTTCTGCTCACCGTGGTGATAAGCATTGGTTTGAATAAATACAATTCCTTCCTTCCTTCCTTCCTTCCTGTTTGTGTGTGTGTGTGTGTGTGTATTGCCTTCTGTCATGAAGATTTCCCTCATCACTGCTACTGGTGGTTGATACTGGTTCTCCTGGTGTGGAGAAGACCTATGCTTATCTTGCTTGTTTAAGTGGATTCTGTGTGATGGAGACAATGTGAAAGGGATTAGAGATCTCTTTGGGGGAATCCCTTCCAACTCCCCATAGTCTGACTGCTCTGTGACTGCAGCTCCCATCCACTTTGACCATTGGCCAAGCTGACTAAGGCTGATGGGAACTGGAGTCTAACAACATATGGAGAGCCACAGCTTTCACATCCCTACAATAAAAAGAAACCAAAGTACTTGGGTTTTCTTTTCTTTTCTTACTGAGGTTTTCCCATGTTCACAATTAGAGGGAAATCACATTGGAAAACATCACCATTGCCTAGGAGTATAAGCCAAATAATTGCTCCTGTGATGATGGATGCTTTTGTTCTTTGGGATCCTGCCAGTGAATATTGATGAAAAGGCCTCTGGGATACACATTCAACTCTATTCATCTACAATTCATGAATCTATTTCCCCAAATTAATAATAGCTAAGTATCCAAACAGCTGCTGTCTGTCTTGATCTAGGGCCTTAATTGGCCATCTTGACTATGAGTTGGGGCCCCTGGTTGATGAAGTGGAAACTGCAATTTCTTGAAGTCTCGCAAGGCAAGGAAGGCACCTCTCCCTTGGTATGTCCACAACTTGTCAGATTTTTTTCTAGCAGAGGACTAGCACAAGCTGAATCACTCTTCCCTGAAAACTGCAAGGAGCAGCATGCACCTAGTCCTTGGTCTATCTGTCCATGTTCTACATGAAAGAAAGGGCAGTTGCTACAAAATAAGTAATTGCCTCTTTTCTCTCACACTGTCCTACTACAACTTTCATGTTTGCATGGCTGAAACAGAAGTTTCATCTTGACTTACCCCTTTCCTGCTAACCCAGGCATCCAGTACTCCAGGTGAAATATAAATGGATGATGTAGATTAGTGGTGGGGAACGTGATAGTGTTTTCTGCGGTCAGGATTTGGTGATACTAATAGTTGAGCACCTTAGGCTGCATTACACTTTGGGTAGAAGATTGCCTGCACATTTTCCTTCCTCGTAAGTCACAGTCTTTATACGTTTTATAAAACAAGAAAACTGGAGTATCTGGAGGCTTAACTTAAAACTCCTCATCTCTGTTCCTAGCTTTTGTGTGGTGTTGGGTATGTTACATGAGTATCCGATCAATCAAAGGGATAACTGGGAGCTTCACACAAGCAGAGTGGCACTGCCTGGTGCAATGGAGATTGTGCCTTACGTTTTTATAAGAGACCACACATTGCTGGAGCTCAGGGGGCCCTGATGCTCATAAACCAGGCTGGGGGAGAGGATGTGTCAGGCTGTCAAAAGGATGGTTTTAACATGCATCTATCAATGCCTCTCCTTGTGGAATCCTGGAGGAGATGGTAGAGCCTATGGAGATGGGGAAGTTCCATCAGGAGGCAATGGCTCCCTCAGTTTCACAGCCTTTGGTGGTTTAGTGCCATCCAGTGTGGTGGCCTTAGGCTGTCCCTGAGATAGCATTTGTTTCCCATGGCCCCAGTCTGAACTGAAGCCCACAGTAATGTTGTGCTTCTGCTCTTCTTACTTTTTTCCTTAAGGGCACAGATATGGATCAATCTTATTGATAGGCTTAAGCCAATCTCTCCCCCTGCCCATCTTGACTTATTGACATTCATGACAACAAAGCTTGACAATTGTTGACTTATGAGGGTATTCTTTCATGCACCATAGGATCGCTGAAAAGTAGAGATGGGACACCTGTGGCCATCCAGATGTGGCTGGACTTCAACCTGCATTGTCCTTGACCATTGGCTGGGCTGCCTGCAGTTGATGGATATCGGAGCCCATCAACACTTGCAGAGTCTCCATTGTTGTTGGAACAGAAGTTTTCTTCACTGAGCTGTTAAATAAATAAAGCAAATAGATAAAGGGTGCCAAAGGTATTTTCTTTCTTTCTTTCTTTCTTTCTTTCTTTCTTTCTTTCTTTCTTTCTTTCTTTCTTTCTTTCTTACAAATCTACTTGCAATACAATGTGAATAAATGACAAAATCATTATCGAATATAAATGGAGTTGTTGGCTGTAGATCCATAATGCATCTAAATGATATGCAATGTATCTAACATGTTCTAATGTGGTTCTCTCTTATCATTTCTACAGCATCATAGGAGAGAGCATTCTCTGCCCCCCTTCTTTGTATGGATTTAATGAAACAGGGACACAATGTGAGAACAATCCTGAATGCATTCAACATGTATCAAGTGGGCAGTCGGATCTGCTTTATCACAGATGTTCTTTTTGCTGTCTTTTATATAATTAACCAGAGGAAATACGATTGCTTAAGCATTTTAAAACCTGGGGAAAGGCTGGGATAGGGTGGGAGAGCAACTTGTAAGGTGGTATTTAAAAAATCTCCTAGGTGCTGCAGGACTGGCTGCCTTATTCTTCCCAAGTGGTGTTTAGAGAATAGTCATGTGAGCTTGGAGGAGAATGTGTGCAAGGACTGCCGGCATATACTGAGCTGTTTAGTGGGAGACAGAGTGTGAGTGAGAGACTGCTTGTACAAAGGTAAAGTGCAGGCTGCAGTTACAGCTTCTGCAGTCTTGGAGCTAATACTTGTGATCTGTCTTGGCATCCCGGCTATTCTTCATCCCCAGGGCGTGTGAACCCTCCAGATTCCCAAGATAACAGTCACCTCCGAAAGAGAGAGAGAGAGAGAGAGAGAGAGAGAGAGAGAGAGAGAGAGAGAGAGAGGGAGAGGATGCTTTTCAAATTCTGAAAATATCTCCTGGGAGATCCCGCTCCTTTCATTGAATTTTACAAAAAGGTAATGTACTTTCTGTTCTGTTTCTCTCGTTTTATTTATGATTTTTATTTTATTGAAATGCATTCTGTGCCCTCCACCTATTTTGAGAAAACTGGCTGTACTTTAAATGGAAATTGATCCCCTTTTAATTTTACCTAAGAGGAAAGAATCCCTTGTCTGGATATGCAATAAATTACTGATGAAATGAGAGCAAACTGAAATGTATCTCGGGTCCTGAGCCAATGATGCAGTGTACCTCAATCTAAGAGGGCTTAAAACTTACCTGGAAAACTCATCAAGTTTTCTCATACCTAGTATTTTAAAAGTCAAAAGGAGTTTCAAACACTTCAATGATTGTGAATCTCTTCCCTAACCTAGTATCTGAAGTATGTGGGGTCTATCAAGTTTTCTCTCATTGCTTTCTAGAGGACTAAATGAGTTCAATTCAAAAGCACTTTGGTGCAGTAGGGAACCTGTATTAGTTTATTACTTTGCTAGGTAGTGATGTTCTTGAGTCCAGGTTTTTATGAATGTGCTCTGCCACTTTATGCTTTCCTTTTCCCAATACTGTTCTTTCCTTTTATATTAAAAACAATGTTTAAGAAGGAGTTCAGGACTGTTCCAATGACACCTTTATCATCTTTAGTGATGTCTCTATTAATTGCACTCTTTTAATTTCACTCTTCTATTTCCAGTGTATCCATCTGCTCCTGTCTCCTCTTCTCTACCTGGGCTGGAGGTGAAAGCCTCCATGGAATCCCCAGTGTATATTTTTCGTGAGGAGCCGGGCCCTACCTGCTCCCCAGGACCTTGCCCACTTCCTAGCAGCAGCAGCAGCAGCAGCAGCAGCAGCAGCAGCAGCAGCAGCAGCAGCAGCAGCAGCAGCTGGCTTGTGGACTGGGCAGAATATGGCAACAGTAGTAGTGGCACTTATGAGGACTTACAGCAGAATGACACCAACATCTCCCCAGCTATTCCCATAATCATCACTGCAGTCTACTCCGTGGTCTTTGTGGTGGGCTTGGTTGGCAACTCTTTAGTCATGTTTGTCATCATAAGGTAAGAAGTATGAAGGAGGATTTTGGTGGGTCTTTTAACTGTCCTTGTTGGGGGGAAGCTAGATAACTAAAGGGAACTAAGGGAAAATAGGAAGGGTCATAGCTTAGTGGTAGGTAGAGCATCTATTTTGCATGCAGAAGATCCCAGGTTCAGTTCCCAGCAACTCCAGGTAGGACTGGGCAGACTTCACGCTGGAACTATTGAGAGCAGCTGTCAGCACAGACAATACTGCACTAGGTGGATCAATGGTCTGCCATGTTATAATGTTTCATATAAGGGGGAAAGCTCTCTGTTTCTTGATGGTTGTATCCCTTGGGCTGCTTGAGTTCTAGGATGCTTCCTTACTGAGGGCTATTTGAGTGCCAGGACCAAACTACAGATGCTGGATCAGTGCTTGCAAATGGCAGGGTTGGCAGGATGGCAGAAACCCCTCATTTATGTGGCATTACTAATTCAAGATATTTCCCCTCACAGTTTACTGTGCTAATCCAATAAAGGGGGAAAGTGCTTTGTGGACACAGATGTGACTGTTTTAAGTGTGAGTCAGAGACTGTCTTCATTTGGTTGTAAGAATAAAAGTGAAAACTGAGGCAGAACATGGGCTTGAAAGTTAAAAGTCTGAGAGAATCAGTGCTGGGAAGCACTGTGGAAATATGTGAGCAGAGCTCCCTCCAGGGATAAGACACAGTTAATGTGGTCTATATTATTGCTAACATTATATAATACACATACACTTCAACTGTCAATAGATCTAGTATTTATAATATTTTCCTTTTTTGTTTTTCAAATGAAACAGTGTCATTATTTATTATTATTTTTTAAACTATATAGAAGTTTTGTTACCCTAAAATCAGATGTCTCAGCAGTATAACATGGGTATAGGAGCTTTGGAAGAAAAGATTCCCCCACCAGGCCTAACAGAGCCCTGTTTTACCCCCACTCCCTGCATGTGAGTAGATGTACAGGCAGCACAAAATGCCATTGGGGTAAATGTGAGGCCACTGTAGCTCTATCCAAGCGTCCTTTCTCAAAGGGTTTCTCATCCTGTGAAGAAGGGAGAGCAAGGGTGTGCTCGCTACACCACCTTCCTAATGGTCTGGCTCCAAAGGTTGGGTTCTGAACTTCTACAGCAGGGAGGCCACTCAACAGGCAAGGGCTCTGCCTCCTCTGATGGGAAATGTTTGAGGGAGGACACCTGACTGGGGTTTCTGAGTTTCCCACCCAGCCCTCTCTCTCGGTTTGATACAAATTGCTTATGCACCACGGCATGAGTAGCTTGAGCTTGTGCTGAGTGGAGGGAAAGAGTAGAAGGGAACATGTGTGGTGAGTGATGTCCCATTCACCCTATTGGCCCATGCCTGGTGAGGGGATAGGTATTCTGTTGAGCTTGTGGGAATCATCCATAAATGAACACTGCACTCACAGAGGATGGGATTGTGGAGGGCGGGAAAGTACACACAAAGACTCTCTCCCCCCCCTCTCGTGTGTGTGTGTGTGTGTGTGTGAGAGAGAGAGAGAGAGAGAGAGAGAGAGAGAGAGAGAGAGAGATACAATTGATTTCAATACTCTGAGTATGAATAGCATGAACTATCATATAAGTGCACATAAAATTACAGATTTTTTGTTACAGGATACTTGATGGATGTTTTTGGTGGGGGGGGGATAGATACACTACAGGTAATCTTTGATCAATTTTCATGACTGTTCTTTTTTTCTTTCAAACATCTGCTGTGAGCTTTGATTGTGATTGAAGCCCTGATGCTGTAGAAGTGGGATTAATCTTGCAACGCATGCCATTTCCCTGATCGAAAATGCCCACCCCCCAAAGCTAATGGTAGCTGTAATATGAAAAGAAAAATGTAGGCAGCATACAGTTAACTGAATTGACCCAGTCCCTCCAGCAGAGCTAATAGGAGCTTCAGGATGGGGAAAAATTAGATGGAGACAATGATGTTGGGAGTGGAATATCTTAAATATCTTTTCTCCCAGCACTGCTTCTCAAATCAAAACTAGAGTTTTCAATAGCTTTCTTAAATAACCATTCAGAGAGAGTTGGTAGCAGATCTCCCAGTCATTTATCTTTGGGCCTTCTGCTTCTTTGCTATTATATATATATATATATATATATATATATATATATATATATATATATATATTACCAGTTTTGCAAGCTGTCAGTTTTCTGTACTAAATTTCTGGTGTGCTTCATGTTGTGATCAAAATCCTTGGCAGGATCCTTTCCAGCTGCTCAAATCCCACAGTTTGGAATGTTTGGTGCTAAATCATGTGTGTGTGTTGGGGGGGGGCTGATCAGTGCTCAGCAAGCCAGACAGGTAAAAAGGGGGTGGAGAAAACAAAGCAAAAATTTCAAACAGTGAACAATATTGAATAATAAAATTAAGCAGACACCTGCACAACACTAACAATTCATTGAAATCCTCCAGAGGAAGTGCTTCCAAATCAGCACAATAAATGGATGTTTTTGTGGGGAAATGTGTATATCACAAAATATATGTGAGGGGAACACTGCATCTTATAAACTTCAAAATTATACAAACAATTTCTAATGTGTTTTAAATGAGTGTGAGATAGAGAAGCTTTCTTTGTGCCTGTGTGGAAAGGGGGAGTTATATACTGAGTTTCTCTGTATTCATATGGGAGCGGGTGTCTCTATGAAAAGGTATACATTTCTGTTTGTTTGTAGAAAGAATGATTGTGTGCGACAGAAAAATTATTTTCCATGTTCCTAATTACTTTGACTGGCTACAGCTCTATATACACTGACATGGGAACAGATCCTACTGAGCACAATAGGGCTTACTTATCTGGAGTAACTTGTGTAGGATCTCACTGCTATTTACTAAAGTCCTTGAAATGGTGCTTAGCATGATGGCCAAGTAAGTTCACTTCCTTCCGTGTTTCTTTCCTTTCCTTTTTCTTTCTTTGTGCCATGTCTTCACTAATGGCTTTTCAGAGTTCCCCATCTGAAAAATGGACAAATGCTTTCTGAAAATTCTTCTAAACATGTAGTATCTTAATAATATGCTGCAAATATGTGTGTTAGGCATGCACCTTGACATGTAGCTTGGATTTACCTCATTGAGTCCTTGTTTTCTGCTTGTGGTGCAGTCAGGGTCGGGAGTGTGTAATCTCTGTCAGCCTAGTATAATGACAGGAGACCTGTGAGCACCTAGGGTAACAACTGTACACCTTAGGTGAACATACAGTTTCTGTGGGCTCAGCTCCTTTTCTCTAGGTTCCTGAGTCTCGTTCCTAATTGGATTCTATTTCTTGAGCATTTTCTCTTTTCCAATCAGATGTCTCTTAATGCCACTTCCCTCCTCCTGCCATAAATTTCTGGAGTTTGTATATAGGTCTTACTGTACCATTTTCAGTAACTGACCCCAACTGGATCTCTGCAGGGCTAGAGACTCAATTTCTATAGGAAACAAGACTGGGTTTAAAATAAAATGGCACTTTTCTAATGCCTTTTCTAACTTTAGAAATCTAATGCATTTCCTAACTCTGGAAATCATACATGCAAGAAAAGCCTTTGTTATTTTAACATATTTTTGTCACAGTGGGATGTTCACTGGAAATGTTGCAGCTTGTTTTATGGCCTTTTTTTGGTAAGGAGAGGAAATGGGCACTAATTTCAGCATCTAATGGATTCAGAACTTCAGCCTTTTGGATTTGCCACTGTGATGCCATTGTCAACTAGTAATGGCTCCCATAAGAATTATGTGACTCCAGCAGTAATTCTGGAGTCACTCCCTCAATGTACTGATGCCCATTGCCCCAGGATGCCACTTAAATGGAAGAGCAGATGACTGTCATCAGACTCCAAATTAGCCACTTTCCCTAATTATCTAACAAGCCTCCAGTGATTTGAATAATTTTCTGCATTAAAAAATGGTCTTTACAAGAAACATTTTTGCTGATCTCTTGCAGTATGGATACAATCCCAATGAGAGGGGTGGAAAAATATACTTCTGTTTCTCTGCCGCTTCCGCCTAAATTTCTGCTGGAAAAATATCAATACAGGGTTCCACACTCACAATCACCAGTGGAGTTTGCATGGGATTGGGCTATAAGAATGCCCATTTCATCTAGAAGAATGTATTAAACATATAGGGAAAGTCCACTTCTACCACACTGTGTGTGTAGTAGTGTTAAACAAACATTAAAGAAACTAACCAGGATTAAGAGATCTTCCATACGATTCCTTATTGCAGGTGTCCTCCAGAAGTTTTAGACAACAACTCCCAGCATCCCTGACCTCTGCCCATGCTGAGTGGGGCTGAGGAGAATTTTAGTTCAAAACATCAGGAGGGCACCGCTTGGTTATCCATGCTTTGTGGTATAACAATCTGCACAGGGTACTATTCATAGTTCTAACATTTTATTAACTCAAATGAGTGATATAACCCTGCCTATTAACATTTACATTTGGATATGTAGAAGAGCTATGTTTTTCAAACAAAAGTACTAATACAAAGTATGTCTGAAATGATACACATCAAAACCCATCACAGGCAACACCTGGATTGGTCTAATCCAGTCTGACTGGTAAAATCCATATAGTCTTATTCATATGTTCTAGTGCATATAAAAGGTCATATGGAATGCCTCGGTACTTTTAAAAAAGAAATTTATATTCCATCTTTCTACATCACTGGTAGCACTAAGGCAGCTAACAAAAGCATTAAAAAAACCAGCCTTAAAATAATAAAATGATTCAATGCAAGGAAGTTCTGCAGATACGTATTTCTGTTCTATTTCAAGGAACAGGAAAACTAGGCAGCTAGTCCTCAGTGTATGGGGACTTGTCCACACTCGCTTGTCCCTTGCCTAGAAAGCATGGATCGGAGTGGTTATCCACTTCTCCTGCTCTTTCTATGCATGGATCCAAGAGGTTTTGCCCTTGCCACACCACTTTCCCTGGGGAAACCCACTCTTTGGAAATAAATCAGAGCAAATGTCAATATGGAGAAAATTTGAATTGCTGTTTGCTCTAGTTGAATACTAAAGGGCTCTATCCCCTAGGAGAAAACAGCGGGACAAGAGGAAATTTGGAAACGCTGAATGTCAGGTTAAAACCCTGCCACATCAGCTTTAAGGTGATGCCAGGATTCTTGAGGGGAAGCCATGACTGTTGGAGGGGTGTAAGAGTGGTTTAATGGTATGGCATGGATGTAGGCTATTACATCCTCACATACATCTGCTGTCAAACAAAGGTCCCTCAACCCCATTCTATCTATGTATCGGGCACAAACCTGCTAAATGTATGCTGTTTGTGAGCTGGAACCCAGCATGATTCATGGGAAGCTCCTACACGTGTTCAGCAGGGTTCCTCCACACAGACATTCCTTCTTCTGTCCATGTGATGTTAACTGCATAGAGGCTAATGACTAAAGGAGTCTGTAGCAGTTGGGGCACCAAATTTTGGGTGCTTAGTTCGGTGACTTGGCTCTGAACAGTGGGAAGGATGCACCTCCCCTTCTCCCATTCTCTCTAAGGTCCCTATCCTTGGGATTCATACCCAAGCCCTACTTGGTGGACAGCAGGGGAAATTCTGTCTCACATCACTGGGCTTTCCTATGTGTAGAAATCAGCAGAACTCTGGCTGCCACTGGCCCCACTCTCCTAAGAAGTCTCCTAATTAACATCTAGGAAGTGAAATATCTGACATGACATCATCACATCCAACATTTACCAGCACTCTCCAGGCAGCAGGAGTTAAAGCGAAGCATGGGTGGGGAACATGATGCTGCCCCATCATGTGTTTCTCTAGTTAGTTGTTCCCAGGAAACATAGGACAGTGGCTTCCGGCTTTCCTCCTCATAACATCTAGTTAGGTCTTCAGAACAGACCATTCAAAGATCAAGAATTCTTTCTGGAGTTCTCATTAAGAAATAAGTTTTCTTGTACCTGAGATTAAAGAGTAGAGTCAGTTTCCATTCCCCCACCCCCACCCCCTGCTGCATCTTTGAGCCTTAATTTGGCAGTGCAAGAATTAGAGCTCACTTATTAAGTCAATACTTATCCATAGTGCTTTGTGTTGGATTAGATTGGGGTGTGTGTGTGTGGTGTTAATGAAAACAAACAAACCAACAAACCAACCATCATCTATCACATTGGTTCCTATTGCCTGAAGCAACCAAACAGAAGAAGAAAAGGCATGACTAGAATGTTAAAGTACATTTCTTTTGAGCTGTTGTATTGTGAGTAGGGATGGGACAGTGTTGGTTCCTCATTTGTCCAGTCTTAAGGTCAGTTCCCCACATTTCCACATCAGATTGCATTTTTTTTAAAAGGTTCTCATGAAAATTTATCAGCATTTTCCTGCACATTTCCCCTAGTACACACACACACACACACACACACACACACACACACACTTACTTTCCCAAAATATACATGTTTGTAAAGAAATTTCCCTAATATAAGGCATATAGTATGTTATTTTCTCCAACAGATGCATTTATATGCACACTTCTTTGAGTTTTGTACACATTTGTTCACTTGAGAACTTTCATTGCAAAATTTGAATGGGTGAGACTTGGGAAATCTGTTTGTGTTTTGGTTTGCATATTGTTTTGGAAAGTGAGAATGAGGTAAGGATGCTCTTAAATGTGAACTGAATCAAATTTCTCTCCCATCCCTCCCTGTGAGAAAAAAGAAGTGAGATGCTACATTCAGTAATTTGTCTGTCATCAAAGGCTCCTAAGAAAGCTTTGTGGTGGGATAGATGGGAGATCACTTCCTGGATTAGAAACTGGTTTAAAACGGGTAATAAACTTTTCCTGCTTAACCATTTTTTGTCATTGGTAATAGCAAGTGACGTGATTGGACAGTGCCACTCAACTGCCCTCCAGCTAGTTATGTCATTTCTGCTTATTGGGAGGTAGAGTAGCAGAGTAGTAGTGAGGCAGTGGTGAGGTTGGCACAGTGCAAACATACTTACACAGTCAATCCAGTGTTCTTCCTGGTGAGTTTGCACTATGCCAACCTCGCCTCCCCCCCCCATTGCCCTGTAAGCAGCAGTGGTGCAGCTGGCTGAAGGTCAGGTAGGTGGTGCAGCCACAGCACCCACTACTGGTCATAAGCTTCAGTGCAAATGAACGAAATCCTTTAATTTTCCATTTTGCAAGTCCTTTGGGTTTTTTGGGCAAATGCTTGGCTGCCTCTTTTAAAGATGTTCTTTTTATGAACAGTCTTTTAGTATTATGTTTTCCAGATGTTGACTTAAAGGCTAATTTGAGTGAGCAATTGCAGTCCTTAAACATTAGTGTTAATCATAGCAACATTTAATGTATAGTTTAATCAAGGCAAACAGCTGCAATTTGCAACCCTGATTATCTGTGAAAACTGCCTATATATGACTGCAGACTTTGTGCAGATTGTTGTTGCCAGCTACTGCATGAAATTTTAAGAATACAGCTGCAAAGAGATCATAGAAGCCTAATGGAAATCAATGGGGGACGTCAGTTGTGACTTATTCAAGTACATATTGCTACTTTAACAAAATTCAAATGTAGCCATTTTTTCATAGAGGTGGTGACAGTGTAATTGGACATGTTTCAACTAGTACCAGTGGAATGAAAGAGTTTAACAGTGCAATGCTACTCTAAATTATGCTGGCCAAATGACACAGGATAGACTTGCAACTAAATCCTCCACCCAAGTATGACTTCAAATAACAATAGTGTAGTAAAGTTACAACAGCGTAGCAATTTTGTTACACCATCACAACCATAAGTCAGTGTTTCTGCTATGTTAATGTATAACTAGTAACTACAATGGTGTGTGTGTGTGTCCCCATATGTAAACATGTTTGTGCCTCAGAGCCCAAAATATTTTGAACTCTGTAGTTAAATTGTCTAAAATATGGAAGATCAAAAGCAGGAGTGTGGGGACTCTTTGCAGCTAGCAGGCAAATTCCTGGGCTCCCCCCTCTCCCCCACTGGTGGGCAACTTTGATCGGTGGACAGGGCTGGCCAGGTGCCATTCACTTGATGTCACCATGATGTTAGGAGAACCATTTCTCCTTCGTAGCATGGCTTGAGTTCCAGCTGTGCTGCAATGTAAGAGCCAAGTGGGGCTTTATAATATAACAACAACAACAACAACAACAATTTATTATTTGTCCCCCACCCATCCGGCTGGGTTTCCCCAGCCACTCTGGGTGGCTTCCAACAAAGATTAAAATGTCATACATTAAAAACTTCCCTAAACAGGCTGCCTTCAGATGAAGTTACTGAAAATTCACCAGTGGAGGCAATCTGTAAACTGGGTTGGTACTGAAGTCATAATGTCTGAATTGGTCAAAAATTCATTTTTGTTCTAGAGTCTTAGAAGGGACATGGCTATTAGGGCATGGCTTGGGGATTGTCCTGAAGAGTGCCTGGATTTCATCATTTACCACCCATACTAGGAAAAGCCCTTCATCATATGTATGCATTTACAGTGACTATCATGTTACTGTTTGCATGTGTGACATTTTGTAATATAACCAGCTGGCAATATTCAGCTATTCAGTCCATTAAGCATTTCTTCTTACAGCAGTAGTGCTGAATGTTGCT
Organism: Lacerta agilis; assembly: GCF_009819535.1. Taxonomy (NCBI): domain Eukaryota; kingdom Metazoa; phylum Chordata; class Lepidosauria; order Squamata; family Lacertidae; genus Lacerta; species Lacerta agilis. Next base: position 48,932,858 of record NC_046318.1, on the reverse strand, counting down.
AAAGGCTGACAGATCGATGGCAACCACTCACTTGGCAAAAAAACACAACTGTGGTTCCTGAAAAGAATGGAAACACTAGGGGGCGTTACTTGTCATCCGCTGAAAAAAATATGTCGTCATTTAGCTGTTGTTGGATCTTATTTTATGAAAATACATATTGCAACTTTATGATGGCTTGACTAATTTGCATAATCTAATTAAAATTGCTCATGAATTTAGTTCTGCTGCTGGCGAGTAAAACTTAATTGCTAACACAGCAGTGCAGCAATAAATCAGTTAAAGGGTGAAATAAAATATATAGACTACAGGCGTTGGCAAATGCTAGTATTTCTGTCGGTAAACAGTAGCCTACTGAAAACTGCTCCAAGTTTTCTTTTGCAAAAAAAGGAAAAAGGTAAAAAGTGGACTTGCAGAAGATGAGAAATGTCGCCTGGAAAATCCAAATAAATCTGTCTTTGCCCTCCCGCAATTGCTCCCACAACTGCTATTTTCTTCCCTTGAATTTTTCTCCAGTACTATTTTATTCTCTCTTGCTGCATGATACTTACACCCAAAGGAGAAATTAGCATAAAGCCAACAATCAATACAGCAATTTACACATTGGAAGAAACACACAGAGAAGAATGCAAAACTGTAATTAAACAATACAGCATCCTTGCTTTTCTTAGAAGGGTTCATTCTCCACCCACTCCCAGATTCTAACTAAACAATTGACTTAATGTCTTTGTCTCAAGGCTAAAATATGGCAATGTAGGCACTCAGATATGACTATATAGCATCATCTCTGAGGGAAAATAAAGAAGCATTGTCCTTATTCATGGGGGTAAGTAGGAAAGGGAAAACGGGAACATGTATTTCTTATGCACTGCTGAACCAAGCAATGAAATTGCTTCTGGGAACATTGCCCAGTTGCACTGGAAATGCAGTGCTCTGTTTCCTTCTCATAGATCAATGATGGGACGCCTGTTGCCCACTAGATGTTGTTGGACTCTAGCACCCATCAACCCCAGCTAGCATGGCCATTGGGTTACAATGGGAACAGGGCCAGACCTACCATTAGGTAAAATGAGGTGGTTGCCTCAGGCAGCAGATGCTTGGTGGGTTGGGGATGGGGATGAATTATCAGAAGATAGAACTGTGTGTGTGCCTGCCCTTCACACACTATCTTGCTTTCTTCCATTGTGGTAAAGTACCCCATAAGTGGGTTTATAAATAAATAAATAAATAAATAAATAAATAAATAAATGTTTTTATTGAAAGGTTTCTGAACATACAAATATCAAAACAAAACAGAATCACAGTACATTGGCTGCAATAGTGTTCATTATGAAATCCAGTATATTAACTTACAGTCTTCCTATAGGTTGCCATGGGTTGATGGAGGAATCATTGGATCTTTTGCCCAATGTGGGGCTTGAACCCATGACCCTGAGATTAAGAGTCTCATGCTCTACCAACTGAGGTATATAGGTAAACTGTTAACATATGAAACAAAACAAAACAAAACAAAAACAAAGGGTTATATATTTTTAACCTTTATAGCCTTCAGTTTTCCTGTTAACTTTTCAGCTAAAGCAATTTGCCAAATGGTTGTGCATCACTTGGATAATGTTAATCCTAGCGTGGTTTTTCAGTTTCTACAAGCCACCATCACTGAAAATGTAACTAAGTCCTTGTAAGGAATTCCAGCAGTTTAATTATAAAACATGGGCAACAAAGTTAGCCAAGAAGTACATTGCTTACATCCCACTATTTTACTGACATCACTAGCGTTCAAGTGAAATTCAACTGCCAATCCAGCCTGCTTTTGGAGATGGAATTGTGGTATTCAAAGCTGCAATTTTGTCCTTTGCCTCAAGCAGCAAAATGCCCCAGAGTGGGAGTGAAGTCCAACATCTGCAGAACCAAAGGTTCTCATCCTAATAGGGAAACACTTTCACCCCTGTTAGTGCACCACCATCACATACACAAAAGTAACTTAAAGGAGGGGAGTACTTTGGGTGTCTGGGAAACGTTCAGTGAAAAGTCACACCCCCCCCCCCGCTATTTAAATTCACCTCAAAGTTAAATGTTTCTTTCAGAGCATTCTCAAAACTAAACTGACTTATGGGATGACATAATGAAAAATTCTTCTTGTGTTGCAGGTACACAAAGATGAAGACAGCAACCAATATCTACATTTTTAATCTGGCCCTAGCAGATGCCCTAGTAACCACCACAATGCCTTTCCAAAGTACTGAGTACTTAATGAACTCGTGGCCATTTGGGGATGTGCTGTGTAAAATAGTTATTTCCATTGACTACTATAACATGTTTACCAGCATATTCACGCTGACCATGATGAGTGTTGATCGATACATTGCTGTGTGTCACCCGGTGAAGGCTCTGGACTTCCGTACTCCCCGGAAGGCAAAGATCATCAACATATGTATCTGGCTCTTATCTTCATCAGTTGGCATATCGGCCATCGTCCTTGGAGGTACCAAAGTCAGGGAAGGTGAGTATGGGCTCTGTTCTTTGCTGGTGATTTGTTTCTGCCCAATAATAAACTTTTTTTAAAATAAGCATAGAGGAGACTAACACAATTAATTTTTGAATACCAGCTGCTTTTATGCACTTGACATGTTCTTACTAGAATCCTCAAAACTGCTCCTTTTCCTTTTTCAAAAGATGGATTTCTAGTGATCATGGTTGTAACTGCAAAATAATCTAGCCTGCAATACCATACTCTTACTTGAAAGCTAGTGTAGGTCAGTGCCTAAGAGATTAAGGTGTGGTGGTGACTGTAGGGACAAAGGAAGCTGCTTTGTCCCATTACCTGTAGTCCATCTAGCTCCTTATTGACTGAAATTATGGAGTGCTGCAGCCAGTCATTGTAGACTTTGCAGTGACTGGCAGTGACTTTCCAGCATTTCAGACAAAGGACATTCCCAGTCCCACCTGGAAATGCCAGGGATTGGAACTGGGGCTTTCTGTAAGCAAAGCAGATGCTCTGTTATGGCCCTTTCCCATTAGGAATTCACTGGTTTAAATCTTGCCTTCACGATAAACTCAGTAGATGGACTTTGACAAGTTTCACTTATTGGGAAAATCTCAGCTCCTACTCCTTTAACAATATGAGAATAATACTACCAATTGGTATTAATGATTGCTGAGATGACAAACACCCCCCACCCACCCACCCACACCTATGCAGTGTTTTTACAAAACTATACTACATAAATGCAAAATATTATTCGTCGTTGTTACTTTCCTGTGTGAAAGAAAAAAATAGCCCACCCTGATTCATATACAGTACGAAATTGTAACATACGTAGCAGTCTGGCAACCGCTCATTCTCACAAAAACGTCATTCATATGAATCAACTGCATGCAACAGAAATCTGCAAACTGGTTGAATCCCTCAAGTTGATGGTGTATCTTTCATGGGCCCTGCAGTGATGAACGAGCTGAATGAGATTGGATGCTGAAAAGGATCCAAATGCATTGGCTCACATCTGTTAAATTATGTCGCTGGTAGGCTACTTTGTGTGTGAAAAGCACAGCCACAATTTATCCTTGTTAATATGCAGCGAATAATTATGCAATATCCATTAGATTATAATTCAGAAGCACTTAGAATGACAAGTACATGATATTATGCTACGAAATATAATCACTATTAACCCATTGGTACTTTTTATCAGGTGAGTCACTCTGCAGTGGTTGCCTGAAGTCAGTCAAACTATGTTGACATATATGGTTTCAGGATTTGATGTCTTTTAGCCCATGTTTTCATTCATCGTAACACCTAACCATTGCACCTATCCTTCTATAAATTTGCATGCTACTTACCTTGGGTGCTTTTGTAACCTATGCTATATTCATACAGTCCCCAAAAGTGCAGGGGGGAAAGTGAATTGCTCCTCCCCAGATTATTTAAAAAAATCTCTCCTTACACAACTGGCAGGGTTCATCCAATCAGAAGGGGTTACTATGCCAGAAAGTGTGATTATTGTTTACAATAATTTATATCCCACTCTCCCTCCCTAAGGAGATCAGAGAAGAGTACACTAAAAACAGTAAAATAATATAAACAAGCAGCAGCAAACAACAGGACTCATAGTTTATAATCTCAACAAATTCTGCAAAAAAATAACTAATGGTTCAATTCCCCATGTTCATGGTGGACTGTGGGGAGACAGAGGAAGCCCTGAATTTCTGAAGCAGGCCTCCACTTTGGACCTGAGTCCAAGCAGGTCTGGCCCAAAGTGGTTTGAGGAAAAGCAATCCACTTTCCAGAGGCCCAAAGAGGGATCCAAACTAAGGTCACACTCTCAATTAAGGCACACTCTCCTCAAAAAATCCTGGGAACTGTAGCTTGTTAAAGGTGTTGAGAATTGTAGCTCACACAGGAACAACTACTCCATGTATAATTTTTCAGCAGCTTCCATGCTTTCAATGTTTTTCTTGTCAATTTAATATCAGGAATGCAAAAAGCACAATTTGTTGTGCAGGAGCAAAGCCTGTTAAGACCATCGGTTCAATCGAGTTTGTTGAAGCATGATATCACTCTGAGAATATTTGTTCCGCTGCATCATGAATTTCTCATCTCTGTAAATCATGCATTCCCACTCTCAGCTGTTCTTCCTCATTACTTACAGAACAACCCTTCTAAAAGCTACATCTCTTTCTAAGCACCATAATTGAAAGAGCTCCAGTTCATTAGAGAGGTACAGAATCGCCTGCAGGTAGAGACAATAAACTCTCTGTTTGAAATACAGTTGTAAGGGCACATGAAAGTTCACCCTCTCAAATCAGCATTAACACCGCAAAGCAAAGTTGAGCAAACTACAGAATGCATGGAGGATGAGGGACTGCAATTAGAAAGTGAAGACCCAGTTAGGAACACCTGACCCTAACAGTGCAAAGTGGAAAGTCTTGAAATCACATTAGTAGTAACAACAACAACAACTTTATTACAGTATTTATATGTCACCCATCTGACTGGGTTGCACCAATGCACCATGCACCAGTCACCCTGGGCAGCTCCCAACAAAATATTAAAAACAGATTAACACACCAGCCATTAAAAACGTCCTTGAATAGGGCTGCCTTCTAAAAGACATCTGCCATTCTAAAAGTCAAAAGTTTGCCATCTGATGGGAGGGTGTTCCATGGGGTGGGCACCACTACCGAGAAGGCCCTCTGCCTGGTTCCCTGCAACCACACTTCTCTCAGTGAGGGAACTGTCAGAAGGTCTTCGGTGCTGGAGTTCAGTGTCCAGGCTGAATGATGGGGGTGGAGACGCTCCTTCAGTTTTTTTAACATTAGTTTGGAATTGTCATGACATGCATACTTTAAAAACAACAACCCACTGTTAAACTGTTAGTTTAATCTGTTTCTGTGTTTCCTTCTCATTGGCCTTTGCATTTACAGACACAGGCAGTACAGAGTGCTCTTTGCAGTTCCCAGATGAAGATTATGCCTGGTGGGACACCTTTATGAAAATCTGTGTCTTTGTCTTTGCGTTTGTTATCCCGGTACTAATCATAGTCATCTGCTATACTCTGATGATTCTGCGCTTGAAGAGTGTGCGGCTCCTCTCTGGATCTCGAGAGAAAGACCGAAATCTCCGCCGCATCACTCGACTTGTTCTTGTTGTGGTTGCAGTTTTCATTATCTGCTGGACCCCAATCCACATTTTTGTCTTGGTCGAGGCCCTTGGGGATGTGTCACACAGCACTGCGGCCATTTCCAGCTACTATTTCTGCATAGCTTTGGGCTACACCAATAGCAGCCTAAATCCCATCCTGTATGCTTTCCTGGATGAAAACTTCAAACGGTGTTTCAAAGATTTCTGCTTTCCTTTTAAGATGAAGACGGACAGACAAAGCACCAGCAGAGTCAGAAACACCATTCAAGATCCTGCTTATTCCAGGGAGGCTGATGGTACAAACAAGCCAGTATGACTAGTCGTGGAAATGTCATCTTACTGTCCTCCTGGAAGAGAGGAATCCAATGATCTTGGACTAACTCAAATAACCACCGCAGTGTGAAATGGACAATAATAGACCTATTTGATATCGTGTAAGCTTTCTTATAGTCTGAACGGGCAGTTGCTGATAATGAGGGTTTCATCAGCCATGTTCACTGATGATTAGTGTTTGGATCATATTAAGAACAGATCTTTGTACATAGCACAATATCCATTCTGGCAAAAGACAGTATACTTCTTCACAATGCTGATCTCTTTATAGGAAGGGAAGGATGATATTTTCCACTTATGACACCTTGATGCTCTTACTTAGGATCCATATGGATGCTAGTATGTGGTTTTCAGAGATTCCTGTAAAAAAAATGGGGGGGGGGAGAGTGCAAAGATCTTGTGCAAAAATCTTGTTTTACTGTACTGTGTTACAATGAACAGTCTCAATTCTAAGCCAACATTTTCCTTATATTCTTTGAGTGAGAAGCATATTCTGATAAGTGTGTGAACCATGTAGGAAATTAGGGAATCTAGTGTTCTATTGCAAACATCTGGGAGCTGCTTTGGGTTAATTTACACAATCGTGTTTTATATTAGGAGTGAGGAACCTGTGATTCTCCAGATCCAACTCGTACAATCCTTGACTATTGGCCAGGCTGGCTGGGGATTGATGGGAGTTGGTCCAACAACATCTGGCGGGGGGGAGCTACATGTCCCCCACCTCTGCTTTATATGACGATTACATCTAGTGCTTGATAAGCTGGTCAACTGAAACTTCCAGCACTTCTACTATATGTAATTTATAGTTATTAATCCTTAGAGAACACTATAGGATGAGCTTGTCATATAATTACTGCAAATAGAAGATTCTGTAAATCTTATTTCTTTATACAACTTATATCCCTATCTTCTAAGAAACCCAAGGTGTTAACAGGGAGGAGCCATAGCTTGGAGGTGGTGCACAAGCTTTGCAAATAGAAGACCCCCAGTTTAATTCCTGGTATCTCCAGTTAAAAGGATCAGGCTGTAGGCAGCAGTTGGTTTTAAGGAACCCCTGCTGGAGTTTCTGGAAAGCTGATGCCAGGCAGAGTGGACAGCATTGCACTAAATACATAAATAGGCTGACCCGGTATTTCAGGCACTTACTTTAATAATTATACCATCAAGGTAATTAACTCGATGTAATTAATTAATTAATTAATTAATTAATTAGCTTAAATAACCATGAAAACTCTGTCAAAATTCAAAACAAGGCTGTAAATAAATCAGTCCATGATACTACTAAAGTCTGCCAAAATAAAAGTGTTTTTTTTATTAAATAATCATCCTCACCACCATTATTTCAAAGATGGTAATATTGGGTTCTGGTGGCCTTTTGGGAGTTCCAGAACTGAAGCATTGTGCCCAAACATGAATGTGTAAATTAGAGGTTGCCAACATAGCACCCATAGACACCCATACGGTCACACAGAAGCCTTTCCTGGTGTCCACAGAGTACCCACCCTTCCCCGCAGTGAAACTAAGCTTGGAAGCAGCATTCTATTGTAGCCAACTGAATAGGTTGTTTGCTTTTTGTGGTGTGTGTGTGGTACCCACAACAGTGTGCCTGGTTCACAAACATGCCCATGGCCCCTCAAAGGTTGGTGTCCTGTGGTGTGAATCATACGTTTAAAAAGCAAGATACCGGCTTCATATTAGCATACAATGAGCTGTCATGCCTGCTCACCAACTCCTCCCCTCACAGCTTGGCCAAACCATTTGCCTTCTTACCTCACAGATTGCCCAAACTGTGCACCCCCTGCCCTTACAGATTGCCCAAACAACAGCCCAGGCGAGCTTAGAGGAACAGGCAAGACAGTCTGCTGCTGCTCTATTCCATGGCCTTTGACAGTGCTGAGGCAGCATCATTGTGAGGTACACCATGGCACCAGGGCCGGACAGTTGCTGGGGAGCTGACGTGACCCAGCCTGTCCTGCCTGTCCCTCTGCAGCTCACATGGGCTCTGCTCCACCTACTTGCTTGTTTGCTGCGCCTGCCTGCCTGCCTGTCTGCCTGGGCCACCCACCTGCTGTTTTGTCATTATGCTGCAAATCATTTGGCCACCTGTTGATGGCCACCTGATCTGCAGTGTGGTGATATTCTTACAATTTTATTATATACAGTACTCAGATTTATGGTGTCCTTCAGCTACAGGCTCTGAAACCAGAGGACACCTAGGTATGGATTACAGGAACCAATGAGACTGCTTCTCATCGCAATGCAATCTAATTATTTTAAACTCACCTTCTCCACTCTGCACTGCTGGCTACGGCTAATGTGAGTTATAGTCCAAAACAGGAAGGTATCAGGTTGGAGAAGGCTGTTCTAGTAGCCTTCCCAGTGTCATTGTCATCCCGCTCCACTTGTTCTATTTCACCATTAAATTTCTAAATTGACATTTCAACCAAAATATGCTGTATAAATGTGTACAATTTATTCCAGCTAGGCTTTTTGCCAGTAACATAATTGTGGACTGTTAGCATATGCCTGTCTGCAATGCAAGCTTTCTTGATCTGCAAGATCACTGCATGGTCACTGACTCTTGTATTTGTGTCTGTCTACCACAAAAAGTGCTTCAGTGCGGTTTTCTTTTACTTTCTTTTTTAAAATTACAAATATAGTAACATATATATTCTGCATCATGATGATTAGTGCTTTTTTTTGTTCAAAACCCCCAAAATATATCTGCCTACTGATTATGAGAGTGACACAGTATGCTTTTCACTAATATGGAATTCTTGATAAAGACTATCAATCATCTAGAGCAAAATCTAGTAAAAATAACTTCTTGCATAAAGGTTTGATGACAGAGGCACAATTAATTTTTGTTTAAGCATTTATCACCCAAAAGTTTCACTTTTCCTAAGTTTAGTTCTTAGATTACGGGAGAAATTGCATAAAATTTAAACACTATAACTCATGGTCAAACAACAAGTTACACATATTGCATAGCATGCAGCTATGCCTCTTCTTTTTCTTAAACTAATTACTGTCGTGGATATCAGGGATAGGTGAGTAATGAGAGATTATTGGAGTGTGTGGGAAGGGGAGGTTCCTAAGGCCACATCACACAAAACATTTAAAGTGCTATGCCAAAGTGCTTCTCCCAAAGGTTTCTGGGAGCTGTAGTGTGTTAAGGGTGCTGAGAGTTGTTAGGAGACTCCTATTCCCCAGAGCTACAATTTCCGGAATTGTTTAGAAGTCTATCCCTCTTCATAGGGAACTCGGGAAATTGTAATTCTGCGAGGGAATGGGGTCTCCTAACAACTCCTAACAATTCTCAACATTGACAATTGTTCTCCGGGGTTTTAGGCCCTGAAGACAACAGGGCTTGAAATTGGAGCCTTCTGCATGTGAATCCCCTACAGCTATATCAGTGTTTTTCAACCACTGTTCCGTGGCACACTAGTGTGCCGCGAGATGTTGCCTGGTGTGCCGTGGGAAAAATTGAAAAATTACTTTATATATAGTCAATATAGGCACAGAGTTAATTTTTTTAGCATTTTCTAATGGTGGTGTGCCTCGTGATTTTTTTCATGAAACAAGTGTGCCTTTGCCCAAAAAAGGTTGAAAAACACTGAGCTATATCACCTCTCCATTTTGGATCTGTAGACATGGAGCAAGGTCTATGACATCACAGATACTTCAGAAATGCTGATTCTCATCCATTCCCTTCATAGTTCAACAGCATATTTAGACTATAGAATGCAAAATAATGGATGCCAGAACATTTGGCAGAAATTCGCATGGCATGGGGAGGGGGTGGTGGTTTGCTTTTCCATTACAGACCTTTTCTATTATAGACCTGGAGAGTTCTGCCTATTTCTGGTAAAAAACATGCCTATGTACTAAGCAAAATGAGAGCTTACGACGTCTGACTAAATTAAGGAAGGTTGGGCAACTAAGACTGTAGCTTCTTTTTGAAGGGTTTTTACAGCTGGATATGCCCTTGCACAAATATTTTTCAGTAACCTTGTGAGCATTGAATAAGACACACTGTATTCTGGCTAGAAGCACCGTCTGCCCCTTTCACAAAGCTTTTACAATGATTACTTTGCCTCATTGCCATACCTTAATGTAGGGGTGGCTTGTATGTGTTGATACAGATGTTACTGGAACACATTTCTCAGCATCCCTGACCACTTGCTGTGCTACCCTGGGGCTGATGGAGTTGTGGTTCAACAACACCTGGAAGGCCACAGGTTCCTTATTTAATGTGCTCCCCAGAGCTCTACAGATGGAATGGGAATAGAAAGTATGATTCTTATTCCTTCCTCATTTTGGAAGGATATGAGGGGGGTTATTATCTGTAAAGAGGAGATGAATGGTCAAAAGATGACCCATCAGATGGAGAGCAAGGGTCTGTGATTGAAACCATTCACCTCTCCTCCTACCTGTCTCCATTTGCATCCCACTGCTATATTTATCTATATTGTAGATGACTGTAATAATAAGTTGTAGCCTGTGACTGTACACGAGCTAGCAAGCTCTAGAGCGGACAAGCACTTTCATCTGGGGGAAAAAAACCAACTCTCAACACCCACTCTCCCCCATTCATGTGACAATGAAATGGCATAAAAATAGATGCTAGTGATTATCTGTTGTCGTTATTTATAATTCTTTATTACACACATAATAAAGTATAGGAGCATCCCACATTTTTGCCACCTCACATGAGACACATTGCTTTGTGCTGCTTAGGCTTCAAGATTGCTCAAATCCTAGCATTCAGTTGCGGCCTTCATCTTGTCAATGACAAACAGAAACACAAATATCAGATTGTCTACCCTGCAGGATGGAAGCACATTCCATGAGCATAGAACCATCATTTGCAATGGTCCTGACGTCAATAGTAACTTCTATTAGAAAATAATTATGTACCACATTTTTTAAATTATACTTTTGGGTGGTGAATGCCAATGTGCAAAGTTTGTGTAACTCTTTTACAAGATTTAAACTACCTGTATTAATTTTATGTGTATTCCAAACTTTTGATTCAGGGTCTTGGAAGGGACTTACACAGCAAAGGGCATTCAGAGACAAATAGCACAGAACTCTAAGACATCAAACAACACAATATTCTATCTTAATCGTGTATATATTGGTTTTACATACATGGCATGATGCACATAAATACTGCAAAGCAATGAAAGCAAAGTCCTGTGCTCCCAAAGTTCCATCTTTTGGGTTGTCCCCACAGAAGTTCTCCTCTGGCCCACCATCAGCAGCAGTTGGTCTTCCTTGAAGCAAGTTCTGCTTAGAGTGACCCAGTGGAGGTGCCTGATAAACAGAACTTAGGAGAACCCCAAAGTCCTTGAAATCAGTGGACTTAAGAATGCCTCACTCTTGAGTCAGACTCTGGCATTGCATTTCTGTTCAACCGAGTTTAGGATTATTCTTTTTCTTGGCAAAATGCCAGTCTGTTAACAGATTTTATACAGTCAGTGCAGTAGCACTGCATATGGTGGCTCCTCCTCTCACACTCAGGAGGAGCCCATGCCACACTCGGCTCCATGCTTGGCCTCCTCCGCCCCCTCAACATTGAGGGGTCCCACCCCCCTGCCAACAGATATTGAGGGGGCTGAAGACACCCCTGAAGACACCTGCTACCTAACCGCATCTCCTTGCAAAGGAAATGTTTCAGTGTAGTGATGGCTCCTTCCCCGACTTACGCAAACTAATGACTTGCAAAATGGAACAACTGTGCCACAGCTTTAGCCTAGAGAGAAAAGGCAGAGGAAACAACCCTGTAAATATAAGCAGACTGAAAAACAGAAGATTGCAAAATGAAGCTACGTGCCTCAGCTGCTCTGGGGGACTAGAAAACCATACGCTTTGTGAAGAAGCCACTTTTGCATCTGTTATTCATACTAGCAGAAGGGCAATGTGTGTTAGCTCACACTAGAGAACAGCATTGCTTTGATGCAAGAATAACAACAGATTTTGTTGCTAGATGGGGCTTATAACTAATGAACATCCAAGGTGGCTGAATGGAAGCAGATCCTATAGCAAGCCATGCTAGAGTAAGGGATTATCCACTTAGACTGCAACCCCAGACGGACCAAAACCAGTTTAACTGCCTCATGTAAAGTCCTGCCAGGCTCTCACCTGCAAGGTGAAAATAATTCCAAAACAGTGGTCTTGCACTCTCCTGCTCAGTTTGCTTTCTTTTCTTTTTTAAACCCTTTACTTTCCTCACTTTGTTTCCCAAGGGATATTTATTGCAGGTTTTGGGAGGTGTCTGAAGAGGGGAGCGATATTGTGAAGGCTATGGATCTAACTGTTCCACACCTTTCCCCAGATCCAGTGCTTTTTTCTGGTGGGGACGCTGGGTACACATACCCCTAAACATTTTGTGAATCTAAGTTTGGCATCATTGAGGTGCAGTATTTCAATGCTAGCAGTTCGAAAGTGCTCAAAGTGCAAGTAGATAAACAGGTACTGCTCCAGCGGGAAGGTAAACAGTGTTTCTGTGCACTGCTCTGGTTCGCCAGAAGCGGCTTAGTCATGCTGGACACATGACCCGGAAGCTGTATGCCAGCTCCCTTGGCCAGTAAAGCGAGATGAGCGCTGCAACCCCAGAGTCACCCGTGACTGGACTTAATGGTCAGGGGTCCCTTCACCTTCATTTCAATATGAGTAGGAAAATGAGAGTACCCCTAAACATTTTTTAAAAGCACTGCCCAGATCCACACCTTTTTCGGGGTTTACTGACATTAGCAATCTGATTTCAGTAGGGATAGACCCACCAATGTTTCCATGAGAGGTGGAGAGGTGGGCTCTGATGTTGAATCTCCCTCTCAGTAAAATTGAGAGACCTGTTGTATCCTATGGCCCTTGCAATGTCCTCCCAGAGGCCATAGAATTGCAGTCTTCTTTCTCTTGTTTCTTTAAGAAAAGTATTAAAATTAGGTAGCTGTAGGATTTTAGCGTTTTTCATTTTCTACTGAAAATTGCCTTGGAAGCAAATGTTGAAAAGTAGTACACATACCAGTACATTTTGTAAATGGATAATATGGGAAATGAATGGCTGAAAAGGCCTGCCAACCCCTCCTCATATTATGAAAATATATTTATGTGTGTGCATTTTTGAATGTTCTGACAGAAGACACTCACCTCAGAAACTTGCTTTTGGTTTCAATTTTAGATACCCAGGAAGAATTTGAAATTCTATCTTTACCATTCATCATGTGCTTGTCGGGATTTAACCATCTGTATGTGAGAGCTACCAGAATTTCTGATTCAAAGGCAGGCTCTTGTTTCTGTGACTGTGAATTTGAGCCCCAGTCAAATCACTATTTCTTAGGTTAAATCCCTTTCCCCAAGGCACACTACAGGGACGATAATATTGACTTACTGTGTTTATATTAGATTTCTCCATGTCATTTTTATTTACTCGAAAACCTGCTGATTAGGTCTTTGTCACTGAAATCTTGATAGAATTTAACAGGGTAAAATTTGTAAAGCCATGGCCTCAGGTCTCCCCAAGTAAGGAGGGCCACTCTGAATCATAAGAACACAAGTAGATTAGTATTATTCAAAATTTATTGGTGGCTCTAAAACCTACAGAGCTTGAACTGCTCCCTTTAGATTTACAAAAGCCCTGGCATGCAGCAGCCATCCCTGGAATTGCCATCCCTGGAAGCAATAAAGGAACTATTTATGTGCCATAACCCTTAACCAATGTTGCACATAGAAAACATCAATTGCCATATATTTTACTGGCAGGCGAAGCCCTAGAAAACTTTCAGTTACAGTTCCTTAAGTCTGAGAAACTTAAGGATTTTAAAGGAATTGGAATTGCCACTACTTCTGAATTTCTACTGATAAATGTAATGTTACTGGTGAGAACGCAATCTGACATAGAACAGCCGTTTTCACATGACTTATCTCTAATATGAAAGCATGGACAGGGAGAAATGGAATTGTGACCTGGACCTAGGCCACAGGCCAGATCAAGCAAAGTAATAGTGCCATTCTATTATGCCTTGGTCAGACCACACTTGGAATACTGTGTCCAGTCCTGGGCACCACAATTTTAGAGGGATATTGACAAGCTGGAATGTGTGCAGAGGAGAGTGAGTAAGATGATCAAGGGTCTAGAAACCAAGCTTTATGAGGAATGGCTGAAGGAACTGGATATATTTAGCCTGGGAAAAAGGAGATTGAAAGGCGATATGATAACGATCTTCAAATATCTGAAGGGTTGTCACATGGAAGATGGAGCAAACTATTTTTCTCCTGCTCCAGAGGATAGGACTCAAACCAATGGATTCAAGTTACAAGAAAGAAAATTCTGACTAATATCTGGAAGAACTTTTTGACAGTAAGAGCTGTTTGACAGTGGAACAAATGGGCTCCCTTGGAAGGTTGTGGATTCTCTTGTATTGGTGGTTGGATGGCCATGAAAGTGTGGATGAACCCCAAGTCCAGATCTGACTTGACATCTTTAATATGGTAAACAAAAAGGCTTTGAAAATCCATCCATTTATATGCTGCCTTCTCAGGTGCTCATTTAACTTGTTGAAGAAATGACTAAGACTTTTGTGCTCTGAAGGTGGAAGCAAGATCCTCACGCACAAAATATGGTTCAGCATAAGACAGTAGTGCTCTTTATATAGGCTTGGAATATTATTGTGGACGTACATCTCAATGTCTTTGGTAGTGTAGGGAGTATTCTTAAAAAAGAAAAAGAAAGAAAGTGTGGTGTGCTTTTTATATATAATGATAATTCCCCTTCACAGCTAAGTGCAATTTTTTGAAGGAAAGAGAGAGAGGGGGAAATGGGTTTATTGTGTACTACCATTCCCCGAGCAGGAACATTTGAGAAGCAAGGTCAAAATGCAATCAGCAAAGCAATCGAGAGAATCCTTTAGGATGTGGCTCATTAGCTGCAAATGCTTTTATGAAGAAGGTCACTGGCACTTTCAAAAACCCTATTTTTGTGGTTTCTACAAGTCTTTTCTAGAGTTAGCACCGATTGGCAGCATTTTTGAGAGTTGGCTGTTGAATTCTGAAGTTTTTGCAAGCTACATCTATGAACTAAAAGAGTGTTTTGTTTTGTTTTTGTTCTTACTTTTACTGTTGGAATTCCCCCCCCCCCATTGATATTGGGCTTGGGTTAAATGGGTTTTCGGGGTTCCTTGCATCAATCTCTGACTCTGTAAAAAGAGACTGTCAAATAAATCAAATGTAGTGGACAAGTTTAACCTGATAGAGATGGCCAAGTAGAATGATGTGGTAACATAGAAACTATATAGTTGGAGATATTTCTGGAAAAACGGGTGACTCCCCATTTACACACACACCCATGTACACAAAATTGCATAAAATGGGGAGCACTCTGGAGATGTCCTGGCTTGGGAGGAGACACACTCCCGATCCCAAAGGAATTTGACAAACTCCAATATGGAGGGAAAAAACACAGAAGGTCAGGAGGAGGCTGCGAAGAATGGAACTCGATCGCCCCCATGGTCAATTAATTATGTCGTTTACTATCACTGATATTACATTGCAATTTCTTGTAATTAGGAATTACTATCTTCTCCTTGGAAGTCACAGTCACTGCACACTCTTTCGAACTAATTTATTCTCTTTGTGTGCACAGTTTAATTTTGCATTGGTTTGCTCTGTGGATGTAGCAGCTGTGCGCTCTGGAATCAAATCAAAGTTTAGCTTTGCGGCAGTATTAATTTCAATTCTTTGCTAATGTTTCTGAATATCAGTTTCTGAGTTGGCTACTTGCCAAGGCTTTCAAGTAAACAGAGGCACTTTTTGCATTTCCTCTCATTACAAAGGAGGGGATTTTAAGGAACTGTGGACATACATTAAGTAGTGACATCTTCAGAAACTGATAAGGTCATAGAGGATGCTTCCCATGTGAGAGGAAGCCAAAAGAAAAACCTAGTTATGTACTAACTTAGTTTCCATCTCAGACAAGGAGCATATAATAGCTCTTCTGGATCATGCCAAAGGTCCATCTAGTCAAGCATCCTATTTTCACATTCATATAAAGCAGAAGGGAAATGTGATCACATCAACAATCAAAATAAATGCTTTCTATTTCTTTCTCCCGCCACACTTTCCTCAGTCTCTTGATAATTCAGACTATTCACCACTCTGTAAAACTCCTATCAGTACAGATAAGATAAGAATACTGGCACTCCAAGCTAGAAGACAGATGGTAATAAATTAATACAACACCAGACAGTGTCATCGTCAGCACTGGGAATAAAATCCAGGACCACTGTTCCAAATGACTGCACTGACTGCTAGACTTAATTAGCAGCCCAGATTTTCAAAACATATATCGTAAATTGCAGAAATGAATCTGGTGGCATTTTATGTTTCCTTGCCTATTTCTTTAGTGCTGAGCACAATATATATATATATATATATATATATATATATATATATATATATATATATATATATGCACGCTTTTGACAATTTAAAATTCACCAGAGGATAAAGTAGATGGTTGTAGGAACAGATTTTTCCCCCCTATAAGGATAGAACAAACAAATCACTTATGATGCATTGCCTCTGTTTTTTCATATTACACTTGTGAAGACATTGGGAAAGTGAACATTTCATTACATATTTTTTTCACATGCAGTTTGGGTAGCTGTTTTTCCTCATATGCAGTTTGTCAAATAAGCTGTGGGTTTCTTTTTCTTTCTTTTTTACTACTGGAATGACACTACTGTAACAGAATTCAGCAACTTTGCCAGATGTTAAACTCATTTCACCTTTTTCTCTGCCATACTTTTCCAATGCATTTTCTTTGGAATGAATGCAGAAGAACCAGTAGGCTAAAGCTTCAGACTCCAAGGCCATTCTTCAGCAAAAATAAAAGTTAAGCAACCTGAGAGCCCTGCAGGACTGATGCATTAGATATATAACACAGTAGAAAGTAATGTAGGCTCCTAATACAGGGGGAAATAAATCAAAATACTAAATCCCACTTTTTGCTTAGAAGAAATGCTTGCATTGTGTAGAATGGAAAAAATCTGGGGGAGCAGGAATGGAATGGAATAACCTGGAAGAGGTAATAGCATACTAGGATGCTTCTATTCTGCTCAATTTTGTTGCAGTCATTTTGTTATGCATTATCAGTACAGTATACCAGTGGTCCAAGGGACACTTGGAAGGAGAGAATTTTCCAAGAGCACCCTTGCAGGGCACCAAAACTCTTACCAAGGGAAGCAAATAGTCAGGGGGGGGGGGCATAATCATGCAAACCAGACTGGTAGGCTGGTCTGAGAACTTAGAATTCTGACCAAACAATGCCTTAAAAAATTAATGGGAGAAACCATGACTAAACCAATACTCATAACCACCTGTCCAATGGCAAGGTTGTTGAAATATCCCGAAATTCATTGAACAAGGAACAAAGCCATTCATGTCATTCACACTCTAGTTCCAGTGTTGAAAGAGATGTTTCCATGGTAAACAGAAGATATCTGTCATCTTTTGAAGGAAATACAATAGAGAGAGGGGAGAAAAACACCAAATGATATTCATCCTGATTTCCATTCTCAAACTTTCATTGATAAAGGAAATAAATAAATATCATCTTTATGAAGAAAAGAGTTGTACAAAAGTACAAAGGGCAGCAGATAATATGGATGATAAAGTGGAGGCAAGTCCATTCAGAAGCTCTGAAAAGAAGATGTTCCTAAGGAAGCATCAGATGAAAATGGAGAAGCAAACGTTTTATGAGATGGTGATGCAACATTCATGAGACAGAAAAGTTACAGCTTGTAGTTGTTGCTGTGCGTTTTTCTTTCCTTTTCAATTCCTGATGTTGTTTGTAAAGTCAAATCCATAGTTCAGAAACAAGCAGCATGCATGGAAGATACTCTCAGATGGATCAGCATCTTTTTAGGAGGTAAAACAGCATTTTTTTCTCTCTCTTCAGGAAGATAAGAAGCTGCCTTATACGAGTCAACCCCACAGGTCCATCTAAGTCAGTATTGTTGACAGTAATGGGCAACAGTACTCCAGACTTTCAGAGAGCGGCTTTGGCATTTGCTCTGGGCTTGGTTTCTTGCAAAAAGACAGACAGACAGACAGACAGACAGACAGACAGAAAGACAGAAAGACAGAAAACCTCGCACCCTTTTTATGTGAGTATTTCTGTGGGCGTGAGTCATTGTGAGGCGGGAGCCAGTGTGGTGTAGTGGTTAAGAGCGGTAGACTCGTAATCTGGGGAACCGGGTTTGTGTCTCCACTCCTCCACATGCAGCTGCTGGGTGACCTTGGGTTAGTCTCACTTCTTTGAAGTCTCTCAGCCCCACTCACCTCACAGAGTGTTTGTTGTGGGGGAGGAAGGGAAAGGAGAATGTTAGCCGCTTTGAGAATCCTTCGGGTAGTGAAAAGCAGGATATCAAATCCAAACTCTTCTTCTTCTTGTGTTCAATTTATTCATGCTGTTCAACTTTGGAAGACCACTGAGCCTCTTGGGCTTGCTGATAAGAAGGTTGCCGGTTTGAATCCCCGTGACAGGGTGAGCTCCTGTTGTTCGGTCCCAGCTCCTGCCCACCTAGCAGTTCAAAAGCACGTCAAAGTGCAAGTAGATAAATGGGTACCATTCCAGCGGGAAGGTAAACGGCGTTTCCATGCACTGCTCTGGTTTCGGTGTTCCGTTGTGCTAGAAGCGACTTAGTCATGCTGGCCACATGACCTGGAAAAACTGTCTGCAGACAAACGCCAGCTCCCTCAGCCTGTAAAGCGAGATGAGCGCCACAACCCCAGAGTCATTCGCAACTGGACTTAACTGTCAGGGGTCCTTTACCTTTACCTTTTTTACACTTACCAATCAGTCAGCGCCTTCAATCAAAATGTTTTCCTTCTCTGATGTGATTCCACTTTTTATTGACATTCTCACAACAACACGACTTACACTGATTTGAGCACTTTTCACAGGGTGGGGAACAGTCAACCACATATGCTGCCCCTTAAGTATGTATCTTTAGGTGCTAGGCAAAAACATTCCTCTTCAACCAGGCCTTTGGCTGATTAATATTCTTCAGCCTTATAAATGTGTTTTGGGGGGGAGGCTATTGTTTTGTTGTTTTTGTCTTAACCATTTGCATTTATATCTTGCATTTTTTAACTTGTGAACTACCCTGAGATCTTTCGATGAAAGGTGGTATATAAATCTAATAAATAAATAAATAAATAAATAAATAAATAATATTCCTAAATTCCATGAATTCAGGTGAGTATACGTCAAGATCCTGAAGCATCTGCTTCCACAGGCATTTCCTTGAACTCTCCACCTGAGTCTCCAGTTCTAATTGCTCTGTTGTTTTAATGGGGTTGTTTTATTGTGCTATTTAATTATGAATGTTTATATTTTACTGTTTGTGTAACTGGTTCTTATTTTTTGCAAACTTATTCTGGCATTAAGCAGCATAGAAATACATAAACAATTTGTGTACGACTCTTCCCTTAGAAATAACATTTCTGATCACATCCACCAAAGGAAGCTGAGAAGACTGACTGCATCTGCAATCTTTTGCATATGCATACACCACTGAACACGTGAGAAGTGCTTTAATTGTGTATTTAAGATATTTTGACACTGGTCAGTTTAATGAGGAAGGGGTTGACTTGTTCTTCTGCAATTGAGCTCTGTTAAAGTTTTAATTTTATTTTAAACCCCGCTGTGTTTACGGTAACTTTCAACAGTCGCACATGTTGCCTAGGCAATTTTCCATTGTTGCCTGGACAAGCACAGCTGATAAAGGGGACAGTTTTGCATTTTGCATTTGTATTATTTATATTCCAGCAATAAAGTTCTACTGGAAACAGTGTTGTTCATCACATTCTAAATCAAAAACTGCCCTTCTTTCCCAATGAAGAAAGACTTTCAACTGTTTTGCAAACTAAAATATGTTTCTTTTTTTTCTGCCAGTGACATGCAGGACTTTGAAATGAGTTAAGCTTCCCTGTGGGAAAAGGTATAGTAAAAGTGAAAGATTCTGGTCATGTCAGTTAGGAAAAAGATAATGCTGGGGAGAAGGAGAGAGAACTAAGATAATCTCTCTTAGTTTATGGTCAGGGATGATGGGAGTTATAGTCTTGAAACATCTGGAGAGCTACAGGTTGGCCACTCCTGTTTTCATAGTAGAGAAGGCAATGACCCATGTGCATTTTTGTCATTTCCAGATCAAGAACTGCAGACTGTAGGGCTGATAAAAAAACCTCTTCCTGAGAGCTCCCCAGTCACTGCAGTTGTTCGTTACAGTGTCAGACTAGGGCCAGGTAAAACCACATTCAAACTCCTACTCAGCCATGGGGCTCACTGAGTGATCTTGTGCCAGCCATAATTTCTCAGCCTAACTGCCTCACACAGGGTTATTTCAGTGCTATTTTTTTCTAGAAAAAGAGGTGCCAGAACTCACCATGAGTTCTCTAGAATGGCAATAGTGCATACCTGAAAAGTGCCAAAACTGAGTTCCTGTGAGCTTCCCCTGAAAAAAAAAAGCCCTCAGCATTCAGCCAGGCTTGTTTCATTGAGTTTCATAGAATGAGGATGCAATTAAAAAGAAATGAATAAAAACAACAGCCTGGTGCAGTGTGAGCCAGGTTTGAGTATTGGGTTGGCATTGGTGATTGGTGAGCAGTTACTTGGCACTAGGGCTGGGGGAGAAATATAATTCAGTTGGCATTTAAAGGCAATTCTATTAAATTTGCACATTCTAAAACAATAGGAGTACTTAAACACAGCCATCCTTCAAAATTTGCATGTATCTGAAGTTTGTGGTGTAGTTCACCTTCCAAGCTGTTATTGGGATCCATCTGTCTCAAGAGACAATGGAGTACACCTCCAGAGGTGAAGTCTGGAAATGATGACAATATCCCCACTTTCAGATCATTCCCTTCCTGTTCAGTTGAGAAAACAAGGTCCAGAGTGTGGTCTGCCACATGCGCTGGGCTGATGACATGTTGGGACATCCTCGCAGATGTCATGGCAGCCATGAAGTCCTGAGCTGCCTCAGAGCCAGTCACCTTGGCATGGATGTTGAAGTCCCCTAAAACCAGCAGGCTCGTGATGTAATGGGCAATTATCTCTGCCTCTCTCGTACCCTCCAACATTTCTCCGATGAAAATAGAGACGTCCCATTCCATAAAGATAATTTTAGTATTTATACCCCTTACATCTTACTGGGTTGCCCCAGCCACTCTGGGCAGCTTTCAATATATATAAAACATAATAAAACATTAAACATTAAAAAAACCTTCCCTATACAGGATTGCCTTCAGACAACTCAGGGGTCGGATAACTCAATACCAGCCAACATTTCTCCAATGAAAATAGGAAAAGTGGGACATTCCGGGATCAAATCAGAAACCGGGACGGCTTCTCTAAATCAGAGACATCCCTGCAATATAGGGACACTTGGAAGGTCTGCTCTCTATGAAAATCACACCCTTTATTTGCACTCTCCTCTCCTGGCTCTGTTAGTTCCCCCTTCCCTTCCTTCTCTTAATTTAGCTGGCAATGTAAACCACCTCTGACTACCCTTCCCTCATCCTCTTCTGCATTCTCGGGTATTTAAAATGAGCATTTTATGAAAGCTTTTCTTAGAACATTGTGTTTTCTCATAATCTTTTCCTCAGGGGGTTTCCATGTTTTGAGAGTAGCATGCAGGCACAATCTATATTCAACAGCTTTGCTCTTTATCCCAAGCAATTTTCTGGACTGACATCAGCAATGACGTGGTCTTAATTCTGTATGCAGAAGGCCCAATAATGCAATATCATGAGGAGGCAATATCACAAATACATTTTTTAAAAGAGTCTCAGTACAATCATTATAATTTCAAAAATGGGGAGATGGAAGCATGCCCTGCACCATTTAGCTATTGTCTAGATAACCCAAAGTGAGATCTATATTCTAGGTCTAAATTGTAGCATTTGATGCACTTGACTAGAACAGCTAAACTTTAAAAGAAATAAAGAGTTTACTAGCTCTCTCTTAAAAATAGATTTTATTGGATAAAATTAAATAGACCACAATACATAATTCAAATTCAAGTTAATTAAAAAGAGGTATTTTAGAATGTTTCCAACATTGTAAAATAATACTAACTTTTGTACAAATATATCATTCATGTTAATGTCTACCCAGAGGGTTTAACAATTACTATTTATAATTAATTTTACATATATTTCACATACAGCTAAACAATTCTATAGTCATCTACTTTTATTATAGCCATAATTTTACTACCAATATCAGTTCCAAGGATTTACTAGCGCTGAATATCAGTGTAAAAACCAAAATATATTTAGGAGTAATTTCACTGACTTCTGGAACACTCTTGACAAACCAGCTCAACTTAAACAATACTGGAGAAAGAAATAGAAGTACATATCTATGCATATATTTATGCAGGTATGTGACTGTGCCATAATGCAAATAGTATTTGCAGCTCTTCCTGAGGGCTGAGCAAATTCCAAACCTTTGAAATGTCTGCACTGGTGCTGTGAACATAGGCCTGGCTTACAGACTATCCTTTTAATAGTTAATATTCCCCCCCCCTTACACTTAACACCCACAAAATATTATGCCTTAGCTCTTCATTCCTTAGACAATTCCTACAGCAGGGAAGAGAACCTGTGGCCCTTGAGATGTTACTGTACTACAATTCCCAGCATCTCTGCCCATTGACCATGCTGGCCAATGGTGATGGGAAGCAGGGCCGCCACGTCCATTAAGGCAAACTAGGCAATTGCCTAGGGTGCCAAAATGGAGGGGGCGCTGGCCAGGCTTGGGCGGGACGGGCTAGCAGCAGCTTCTCCGCTGTAGCGCAGAGGTGCTGCTTGCCCCCTACACCACCACCCCGGCTCCCGCTAAAGCAGGCTTTGGCGGGGGGTGGGGGGTGGGGTGGGCGAGCAGCAGCGTCTCCGCTACAGCGGAGACGCTGCTGCTTGCCTCTCCACCCCCACCTCCCGCTAAAGCAGGCTTTGGCAGGGGGGCGGGGGGCGCCAGAAGGTGGTTCGCCTAGGGCGCAAGAAGCCCTAGCACCGGTCCTGATAGGAAGTGGAGTTCAACAACATCTGGAGGGCCACAAGTTCCCTATAGCTATCTTATAGTTTATGTCTTCTTCGTGGTATGTTATTTTTTTAAAAAGGCATCTGAAAGTACTTCCCTTCCATTGAAAAATGACATATCATTTGGCATTTCGTTCACAGTTTTCTTATTTCTTAGCTTGACTGATTTTAGCATGTGCTAGAAATTGTCCTCTGGGAATAAATTTCCTGAATAGTTTGAACATCTTCAATCTGCAGCTTAGCCTATGGCAAAAATTCTAAAAAGTGTATTTGCAAATATATAAATATCTTCACTCTGGACCTGTTTTTTTTTTTGTTTTTTTGTTTCAGCTAATGAAATGTTGGCTCTAATAGTGTGATTTTTATATATATTAAAAATACAACTTACAGATAGAGCACTGCCAACAAAATGTGTTATCATCTTGCATCCAAGTATTATTTAAAGGACTGTGAATCAAGTTGCACTTACAATATTTGCTACTGTGTTACCTAGGCAATCACTGGACAGATAATGCAGACACATATACATATGAAATTATGGCAATTGCTGCCTAAATCAATGCCTGAATTGGGGGACATAATCACTTCGGTGCTGCAGAAGGACCACCATTGGCTTTGTGGTCAAGAAGTGCTCATGCAGTGGCGTGAGAACGACAAGTTCAGTTTTTCTTAGTGCTGCGATTTGCATGATTGTAGCAACGTAAGTTTTAGTGTAACGTAACGTAAGTTTTAGTGTAAACTTAACTGCAGTGGAACAGAAACAGTACTGATTGTGGCAAACCCAGGGAGGGACAGGAATTCCTGCCTTTTAATCGGCACACAGTGGAGGCTGGCCTATTGGCACAAATGGAGTGTTGCTGCATCAGCTTTTCTGACCTCAGCCAGCCCCTACCTGCCTGCCTTCTCACTTACAACCAGTTGAGAGGGGTGGGGAACGACCTACCAACTTTCTCCTCCTTGGTGCTTCTCTTGCAGAACTCAGTAGGAAAGGGGGCATGGCTGGAATTAGTGGTCCTGCCTATCATTGACTCTGGCTTCACCTCCCTTCCACCCTACCCAGTCATATTGGGCACTACTACCACTGTAGGCATGCACTGGCAGGCATGCTGGTGAACAATATTGCAGGCAGCTCTTTCTTGCGGACATATTTGTAAGGCTCTTCTCTCTGATATACCATAGAAAGTTTAACTGTGCTGACTCATCCATTAGAGCTTGCTTAATTAATTTGACGGGTTGTCTTCTCCTAAAAGGGTAACATTGATCTCTAGTTCAAATGTTGATATCTATGCATGAGTTTCTCTAAATGTAGTTCTAAACATGTCCATTAGGAAGAGGCTGCAGTAAAATAAAATAAGACAAGACAAGACAAGACAAAACAAAACAAAACAAGCTTTCTGATTTCGTGCTTTATGCATTACATTTTGTTGATCTGTAAAAATGTTTTATGGGAAAATACGAGAGACATTACACACACTTTGTAAACCAAGAAAATCTTTAATAATAATAATAATAATAATAATAATGCCTTTCCAATTCGTAACTTCTCAAGGCTGTACGTGATACTACATTGTTTCTCTGTTATAGTAATTAAGTGTTCTGAGATACTTTGGTGACATGGATGTCATTGGTTTGGTGAAGAAAACACGAAAACCTTGAAATTAAAAGAAGAAGGCCATCATTCAATGCATTTCCCCCCTCCGTTCCCAGGTAACGATGCTGATAAAATGTGTGTGAAGAAACTGGAATTCAGCAGGGATGGTGAACTTGCGGTCCTCCAGGTGATGTTGGAATTCCCATCGGCCCCATAGCCAGTGGTCAGCGATGATGGGAAGTGAAGGTCAGCCACATCTGGAGGACCACAAGTCCTCCATCCCTGAAACAGAGAGATACAAGGGACAGAGAGGCAACTGTGAGTTGTCTGAAGGCACTTGGAGGGTGCAACTCTGATGTGGGGAAGTGGGTCTACAGCTTTGTAGGAGTTCCTAAAGTCTGCCTTTGCTTATGCTTCCCAGAAGCATCTGGTTAATCTCTGTGGGAAACAAGATGCTAGATGTGATGAGTTCACAGAATTCAATAGTAGTTTGCTGCTACATTACAAACAACGCTGATTTAATTACCCATCTGAAGAAGGGAAATGTAACCGTTACATCGAGAAGCGCAGCAGGGATATAATTAAAATGTTCAACACAATTTGGAGATACAAAAGAGGGATTAAAAAGGCAGAAAACATTTTTTTAAAAAATGTCAATTACAAATATATCATTTCCTAATTTGAAGGCCTGTTCTCTGGAAACAAAATTAGCTGCTCTTTTTTATTAGATTGTGTTTGAGTGTTATTCTTATTTAGCCCACAGTTATCAGTGTTCATATTTTTATTTGAAAGAACACCTGGATTCAACTAACCCACCATGCTAGTGGAAGCCAGCACAGAAGCACAATGGGACTCCCCCGCACACTCCCTGCACCTCCCTCAAATCTGCTCTTCAGCGTCAGGAGACATCCCCACTCCCAACAATGTGCATGTGGAAGAGAGGGTGGATTGCTCTCTCTGCCAAGCTGATGGAACAATCAGAAGACTGCAGTGTTGAATACTTGCCTTTGTTATACTGATATGGGTGGGTTTTTGTGGTTTATTCCATTTTATTATTTTAATTGTACTTCATGCTTTTTTAATTGTTATGTTTTTGTGACCTGCCTTGGGACCATTTCCTATGGGTACCAATAATAAAAGTAAAATAAATAAAAGAAGAGATGTTGAGAAGTCAAACCAAAGAAATAATTAAAAAAATGCAGTGCACATAACCTTCTCCCATTCTCTTTGCATACAAGCCACGTGCCTATCTTGAGTCTGGTGCAGAACCCATGCTCAAAATGGCTTCTCCATTTACTTAATGGGTACCTTCATGTGTGCTAGGGTTGAGGAGCCTGCGGTCCTCCCAGTGTTGTTTGCCTCCAACTCCTATCGGCCCCAGCCAACATGACCAGTGAACACAGATAAAAGGAAATACAGTCCAACATCATCTGGAGAGTGCCAGGTTCCTGCAAATCAGGATCAGAAAAGCAGAAGTGCAACATAAAAATCACAAAAAACTATTTTTTAAAATTAATTTTTTTAAAGGTATTCAACTCAGGACCCCCAAAAAGAGCAGACTGAGCAGGGGAACTGGCTTCACCATGACTGGGTGTCGTATGTTCAAGGCTCTGGCTAAATCTCTTCCTGTTGCTGGGGCCTGTACCAATGAAAGAGACTCACGTCCTCTTGAGGTTATTAATATTGTACATTTGGAAGCAATATGGATGGAAAAACCCTATTTCTCTTTGTGTGTGCATTTAGCCTCATCTGGTGAGAATGAATATTTGGGGTAAAATAGCATTTAAAAACAAACAATTTCTTATTGTGCAAGAGAGATGCGAGTGGGGATAACCAGAATTTGAGCACCAAAGCATCAAAAAGTAACAGTGAAAAATTTGCATAAGTAGTATAAAGCTAACATGGAAGGGAAATGTAGATATCTTAGTTTGCAGTATTAGAAAATCACATTTAATTTCTGTTGGTGTCATATTCCCAACTCATGTATTGTTTCAAAACCAATCACATATAATCTGAACCTCGTCTAAACTAAATCCTTGATGTCTAGACAGAGGGGTATGGAAGCACATCGCTGAAAATGCAATGAGGGACTAAAATCAAATTGATGTGACAACAGTGAGAATTACAACTTTTGTCTTCTGATCCCATGATCTGTCTGCTTTACTCAAGGCTGAAATGAATGCCAGCATCTGCAACCTGAAATTCTCTTACATCTTTTGTGTTCAAAAATCCAGGATTGGAAACCAGGGGCAGGTGTTTCTGCAAGTTAACAGGCACTTATATAAAGACAGACATTTTTGTATCATAGTCGCTTTGTTGACTTTGGGCCTACAAGGCAACCTAACAGAGAAGTTAATTTAGCAAAGCCTCCTTAGCAATGCTCCTCACACGGATTCAAGTGCAAATGGGTCAAATGACATTATTTCTGATAACTGATCAATAATCACCATATCTGTCTTGTCAGCTGGGCTGGATGATATTGGTGAAGAGGAGGATAGGATAGTGGGGGCTGAGACATAGGCCTCATCTATTCCATAGCACTAAGATCATCAATCTCATACCCCGCAGGTATCCTGAAAAAACCTGATCATCCCTTTATATCTCACACGAGTACAGCAGCCATTTGGGATGCTGTCATCTCGCTGTGATTCCTCCCTGAAAAAATGTGCTTTTTAGGGGGCCACAATCTCATGTGGCACCCCAAAACATGAGTTTTGGGCGCTTTGCCCGAACAAGCACTTTTTCAGGGGGAAATTGCAGTGTGAAATCGCACGAGATGATTGTGTCTAAAATGGCCACCATTCTCTCTCAAGAAAAATCAGGTAGATGGTGTCCCAGAATTTACAGTACAGAGGTGTTGGAGGGAATGCAATCTACCTACCTACTTACCTATGCCTACCACATCTTTGGAAGGTAGCCATCTGCACTGGGGAGCCTTTTAGGCACAGAGAAGCTGCTTTCTACTGAGTCAAACCACCGAACCATCTAGCTCAGCATTGTATACACTAACTAGCAGCAGCTATCTGGGATTTCAAGCAGGGGACATTCCCAGTCCTTTCTGGAGATGCTGGGGATGGAACCGGAGACCTTTTGCATGAAAAGCAAATGCTCTGTTTCTTTAGAACTTCAAACCCTGGAAGATCATGGTTCTAATTAATGAAGGAAGCCTCTCCAAGTATATAGAAACCTCCCTGCTGCAGACATCCAGCCTGCCAACTTATGAAGTGCAAAGGGGCTGACTGCAGAGAGGAAGGAACTACATGTTTGCCCCTGATTCTCAAAGGTAAGAGTACTTTATTGCTCCAAGGAGGAAAACTTCATCCATCAGCCCTTTGGCAGCTACAGGATAGTAATAGGTCCAAAGAGTATCAGTGTGAACTACCTCACTTAATAGTAAAAGCACTGGAGATAGGCAGATCAATCCTAACTGTAGGAAGCCAGCAGAACCTATTCCAATTTGTCCCTATTCCAAATTCAATTCATATATATATTATTACTAATCTTGTTTAGAGGGTACCCTGCAGTGTGTGTGTTAGAGGGTAGCAGAGCTAATTATGGCTAATTATAGCAAATTAAGTCTTTCTCTTTAGGAGTGGGACTATTGTCAGCTGAGTTGGCCCAATCTAGCACAGGGAAAGTCTGATTTACATACTTTAGTCAGTATAAGTTTTGCTGGATTGCTAAGGCCATTTTACCAAGGGCGTTCTTAGCCCCTTGGCTGCCGGGGGCGGGAAGCCAAGAGGCACGCCTGGGGGCGGGGCATCGCGGTGCGTGTGTCATGACTTGGCGGAGCGCAAGTCAGGGCCGGGAGCGGGACGGGCCAGCAAGGAGGGGTGTCCCTCCTCGCTGGCCCGCCCCTCTCCATGCCCCGGCTCCGCAAGCCAGCCAGCAGTGGAGCTCAGCAAAGAGGCAAGGGGCAGGCCAGCGAGGAGGGGGTGGCACCCCACCTCACTGGCCTGCCCCTTGCCTCCATGCCGAGCTCTGCCACTGGAAGGGGGGCTATTTTCGGTGCTGCTGGGGTGGAGCCGCAGGGGCAGCCAGCGAGGGGGGGTGACACCCCTCCTCGCTGGCCGCCCCTGCGGCTCCACCTCGGCAGTGCCGAAAATAGCCTAAAAAGAATATATTTTTTTAAAAAAATTAAAGTAAAAAAAAGCCCAGGAGGCGGGGCCGCCCCCAGTGTGTCACCCCCAGCACGGGCGCTGCCCGGGGCCCCCCGCCCCCTCTGCCCTTCCCTTGCTACGCCCCTGCATTTTACCAAGCTGGAAAGAGTTTGAAAAAGCTATGTCTGCTGCTAACCTGTCTTGCCCCTGGTACATGCCCTTTTCAGGACTTACTCAAGCCTTGGTTCAGCTGAGCATGTGTGGGGGACTTCAGCCAGTTTAGCTGGAGACCAGCCTATTCTAAACTTGCTCATCCTGGCAGATCTAGGGTTTGTATTGCGCTGTAAGACTACGCAAATTCTTGTTAGGGCATTTGCAGTGCAGAGATGTCTTTGATCATTGGAGCATCTCAGAAATGGTAATATGGAACTTTGTTTTGGCTGTGATCCTGAAACCCTGTGATAGTATGAGAACTTTTCACTTTAAGGGGGTGTGCACCATCAGGACATTGTAAAGTTCAGGCCATCTGTCATTGATTTGACATTTCTTGGGGTTCAGGTCTCCTGCCAGAATGTTAACCTACAAAGTGTGGCTATAGATGGATGGTTCAGTGACTGATGGATTACCTCCTGTGTCAAGCAGATTTTCTGTATCTTCTTACGAATAAATTATGGGGCTCACAGTGAACCCAATAATACTGTAGTTAGATAAATCAGAAGAAGAAAAATATCCATTTCAAGTATATTGACAGGGGTTTAACTCTCTATCTATGAATCTTTCAATCTGCAGCAGAACCAAGAATTCTGGATTTACAATGTTGTGTGTCATACTAGAAATTATAGCACTTCTTGTCATGAGCCGGACAAAAAACCCAAGGTGAATGCTCCACATTTTAAAGAAAGTACCTTACTTCTAGAGTCAGTAAACACTATTTACCTATGAGGTTCTATGGATAGTGGTCAGAGTGCCTGCCAAGAACTGGGGAGACCCAGGTTCAGATCATCACTCAGCCATGAAGCCCACTGAATGATATTGGGCCAACAACTCATTCACAGCCTAACCTACCTCATAGGGCTGAGAATCAAAAGGGTGGGGAGACAACCAAATACAGTATGCCACCTTCAGCTCCTTGGAGGAAAGGCGGGATTTAAAGGTGGTGGATAAACAAAAAGAGCATGTACGTTGTCATGAATCACATAGAATCATTGAGTTGGAAGAGGACTTGGAAGTTATCTATTCTACCCATCTTCTCAGTGCAAGAACTGTGATGCAAGAAGCAGCTATGGCATTGCTGACAGGTGATCCTCCATGCTCTGCTTAAATATCTCCGGCAAAGGAGATCCCACAGCTATTTCCATCAGGATGTTTCTCCTAAAGTTTAGCAGAATGTTCACCTGAAAGCTGCCTCCTCGCTGTCTGGAGCCGCCTGTTTGTGTAGCCCTGCCCTCTGCAGCAACAGAGAACAAATCTTTACCATCTTCCATTTCCGGATAACTGATGGCCACTATGGTGTAGCCCCATAGGTTTCTCTTTTCCAAGCTACACATACCATTCCTCCTAGGATCTGGTTTCCAGAGATTCTGGCTCTAAGAGATTCTGATGCAATTGATTATGGGACATGATTCTTGCAGTATACATTGCAGATTCAGTGGCAGCTGCCACACATAAACCAAGAATAATGGGCCAGTGGGCCACAGCTTAGTGACATAGGCTGCAGCTTAAATCCCTGGCGTATCCAAGAATGGCTCCTTCTGAAACATTGGAGAACTGATACCAGTCAGTGCAGATCAGGGATTGCTCACCTTTTTAGCCAAAGGACTGCAATGTACCCACTGGCCAGTTCCCAGTCTGGGGCTAACCCCCCCCCCCCCCCCCCGGTTTCATACACCACACAGGACATCCATTGCCAACCTCAGCAGTGTGTTTTGTTATATTTTTTGGCACCACTGCCAAAAGAGGTGGGGTCTTTGGTGACCAGAACAACTTGCTTGTAGGGTGGTGGAAGTTGGATTCCCATAGGCCACCCATCCCTGACTCTTGTAAGGCAGTTTCTTATGTCCCTTATTTGTTTCAACCTTACCCATGTTTTTGATTTCCCCTTACATTCATCATATCTACATAAGAAACATTTGTGACACTTCAAGCTGTTAAAAAAATGAATTTGCTGGGGGAAGGGACATGGCACATTAAAACCATGCTTCTTAGCACCCACACAAAAATGTAAGAATATCTCTATCAACCATTTCCTCAATGCAACCAGTAATTTATGGAAGTGATATTTTCTGGTATTTTTACCACCCAGTTACATGGATATTCTTTTCAAACCAAACTGAGACGGATTAAAACCGGCAACCTCTCCCCTTCTTCAAAATGTCATTTTAATTCCAATTTCTTTAAAAATAAAATAAAATAAAATCTTGTAGTGTTTAATCTTAGCATGTCTATTTTAGGAAAGATGGAGGCTGCTGTTCTAGCTGAACCTGGAGATGAATCCTCAGGTTAATTGGAGGTATGTGACATTTTCCTGACCAACAATTTTGATGCATTAATCATAATTGCTGAAATACAAGAAGGCAGATCAGGCCCTGTTTGTGGGTGGGGGAGCAAAGCAGAAATGTGTGTGGAGCACTGCTTGGAATTTCACTGATATAGCAGCTGGAGTAGGTTTCAAATGCTTGAAGAAAAAATCCCAGCACCTGGGTAAGAACCAGGTGTGGAGCCATAGAGAACACACTGCTCATCTAACACAGGGGGGTGGGACCTTCAAGCCTTGGACCAATCTTGGCCCACCGGTGGGGTCCAAAATGGCCAACCATGCCTTTCCTCCAAAGCATGCCCACATGCCCATCAGTTGACGTCACTGGTAATGTCAGCTGCTGGGTGGAAGGACAGGGCTTAATTTAATCTTGCCTTGGCAGCCTACACCATTCTTAGGAGGGAGCAGAATTCAGGCTCTACTCACCAGCTGATGAGCAGCATTTAAATCCTGCTCAAAAGGGCTGTTTGAAGCAGTTTGCACACTTCTGGTGGGTAGGGAAAGAGCAGTGGTAGCAGTTGGGTGGGGGAAAAGAATGCCCCCTGCTTCTGCCCACCTGCTTGCAGAAGTGTGTGAGCCCAATACTCTGCCACCCATCACTGGCTCCTGTGAAGGAAGATTGATCCTGCTTGGTTCATGTGTGCGAGAGAGAGCTCCTTGCTTATGGCTTAAGGTGTTACGTAGCCATAAAGCATATTGCATATACAGTGGTACCTTGGTTTACAACCATAATCTGTTCCGGAGGTCCGGTTGTAAACCAAAACAGGTTGTAACCCAAGGTGTGCTTTTGCCAATGGGGCCTCCAAAAAAGGGGGGGTTGTAATCCAAAATAAAAATAAAAATGGGTTGTAATCCAAAAAAGCGACATGCACTTCCGGGTTTGAGTTGGTTGTAATCCAAAACAGTTGCAAACCAAGGTACCACTGTCCTTTACAAATCCCCTTTCGCCATGTTGATAGTCCTCTCTTAGATCAACACAATGCAGAACACAATAGCAGAAAACAATGGTGGCCTGCTGAACAAGGTGGAAATGTTCTCCCAGAGTCACGAGAGAAAGAATTGCTTTCACTCAGATGTGTTTTCTGTGATAGTCAAATCTGCTTGGCTACATGGTGTTGTGACAACCTCATACTGGCTGTATAGTCCCTTATTGGAAAAAGGAAAAAATGCACAGAAGCAGCTGGTGATAAGGACAGTAAACAGTTGCAAAATGCAGCAAACCAATGAGAAAAATATGCAAGGTGTGTGGGGGGGTGTCCTTTGGGAAAGATCTTGCCCCTTCCTCTCCAGTCTATCGCACCAAAAGCATCTGCCCATAAAATTTCAACTCAGTCCTATATTGGGTGTCCTTTAAGGTTGGGAGCTTCACCCATTCAATTCTAGCCAGTCTCCAACATTTGTAACACATCTGATATCAAGTGGCCTGTATGCAACCCATCATACCACAATGGCCATATATGACGTCCTCTTCTTTGCTGGAATATTGCCATATCATATACAATAAGAGACCCTGAGATACAGCCTTCATCTACAAACAATAGACTGCTCTGCTGTCCATCCACTCTGCCATAGCAGCCTCTTTTTCCTATGACCTGCCCTCTCCCAGTTTGCTGGGAATAGTTCTAAAAGAGCTTTTGCTCATTTTTTTAATTCCTGGCAATCCAGCCACATAAAAATCAGTGGGAGTTTCGTTCCTGTAGATTGGGTCTTTAATTTGCGACTTGTTACTTTACAACTTACACAACATTTATTTTCCTTGTTTAAATATATGTGTGTTAGTCTGGAAACCTAAGCAATCTCAATCTATTAGATAATGGGATAGCTCTGGTGTTCCCTCTCCTGTGAAGCACCGCTAAAAATCCAGCCCTCAGTTCCCTTTTTCATTTCGTTTTTTGTCTTTTAATACCAAATTTGATAGCTAAAAGCTAAAAGGAGAGATGATTCAGTCTCAGCAAACCTTAATCTGACATTTATGTACTGCCGAAAGAAGATCAATGAAACCTCCAGGCTGCTTTTCGAGGTAGCTGGAAAGGTATAGGATACTTAATTAAAATATGTTATCAAACCAAAATGGGGTTCAAAAGGCAGGGTAGTCAACATGTGTCCTATAGATATTGCAGACTACAGCTGCCGTCAGCACCTGACAGCATATGCAGTGGTCAGGAATGGTGGAAGCATAACCCCTGTCGTAAGTCAACCATATTATGAATATGTTCCATAGACATGCTTGTTTGCTGCTTATATCCTGATCCATAACCTAGTTAAGCTAGGGTCAACACTAAGTGTTAGTACCCGATTGGTATGCCTTGGCAGATGGAGGGCCTCTGATCCAGCAGGGCCTTCTGTCAGTGGCCTGAGATGATCTCCAGCAATTCCTTCTCTCGCCTTCAATCCCAGAGCTGTTCTGGTGGGGTGAGGGATCCTTTGGAACAACATGGCAAGTGGTTTTGGGGTGTGCCTGGGTGAAGAGGAATTGCCTAAGGTTGCTAGATCCGTGGTCCAGTAACAGAAGGCTCTGCTGGATTGTAGACCTTTCCATCTGCGCAGAGGGGCACCAGAAGAATACAGCTCTAGGTGTTTTCTCTGGAATCTCCATCCTTTGGTCATTTCCTTTTTATGGGACAGCTACACGATGCCATTATCAAACTGCTGCTCTTTTGCAATTCACATATGCCTACTTCTTCTTTTAGATATGGATGGAAGAGAAATCCAATTCAGGTGAATCTATCAGATTTTCCCTTTTCAAAAACAATGTGCAAACCAAAACAGTTTTAACTGTTTTTAACGGTTTTATGTTTTTATTGCTGTAAATTGGATATACTGCAAATGACATAGTGTTATATGTTGTTATAAATAAATAAAATGTTTCTATAGATAAATAAAACACAGCTATCCAAATTTTGCAATGCAATTCTCCAACCAAATAGTGTTTGCAAAAAGACATATATTAGAGGGAACTGTGCATAAAAATGAATATATTAGTGAAAATAACATACCAAAATGCATTATATTAGGTTACTTTTTTCAAGAATGTGTAAATTAGTCAAAACTATACCAAAATGTATTTACAAGTAATAAAATGCTGGTGAATTTTCATGAGATTTTTTTTAAAGCGCACTCACACACAAATTGTTGCAGAGATTTGGAAAATGAAATTTAACTTTATGGGGGGGGAACTGATAGAACCAAAATTAATAAATCTGCCCACCTCTCCTTTTAGACACTCATTTAATAATCCTGGAAGGTGTATATCAACCCAGTACAACTCTCCCCACCCCCCATTGAAAGAGGTGCATACTTTGATTTTCCTTACGAATAGCACTGCTTGCATTTTTGGGACAATATATGTTTCGAATACATTACATAGAGATCTCAAAAGCCACCAAGTGTTCAAACCAATATCCTTTTCAAAAGTATAATTAAAGGATAGCTGTGAAGCTAAATTAAATATTAATTATGTTAATGCACTTTTCAGGATTTGTATGGCATGAACAATAATTTTTCTTTCTTACAGGGAACCATGGAAAATGATATCTGATTTCTCCAAGGTATTTTTTTTTCCATTTTGACAGGAAAATTGGAACAGGCAATAATAAAGATGAGTGAGTTTCATTTCTACTCCTCTCAAAGTTTTTGCCAATCTTCTTGTCCCACACAATAAAATGAAGTTCAGGTTCCTATGACTAGTTCTAAGAAGTTCATATCTGCAGGATCCTTTTCATGAAAGACAAACAGAAAGCTCAGCAAGCAAGTACAAAAAGTAATAAGGTGCTGGCTTGTTAATTCACGCTTTTCAGGGAAGGAAATTTATTGGCATGAACCCACGGATACAATTTTCCTCATTGGAGCCTAATTGTGTATATGACACTACTGGTATCTCCTTTGTTAACAAGATTACTTGTATGATCAGAAACAGAAGCAGTTGGTTAACCTGTATGATTTTAACTTGTGCCAAAAGAATTTGGATTCGCTCCTAACTAACCATAGAGAGCATAAAACCAAATTAAAACCCAAAAAGAGTTTTGTTCTGAATGTCACAGATGGCCTTGTCCTTCATACTTTCCCCAATCATCTTTTAAAGATACCTGCGTTGGTGGCCATAACTGCTACATCTTGTGGGGAATGTTATATTGACCCCTCTGCACACTGGTGTTTGAATATGCTTTGTATGGTGTGTGTGTGGGGGGGTGTTGCTTAAAAAAATAATAATTGGCAAGTTGAGATGAGGGAGAAAGGATGTTAGGTGTGCGTGTGTGCGCGCGCGTGCGTGCACACGTGCACACACACACACATTAAAGTAGCCTTCCAGAAAAGATAGTTGTGGACCAGGGATCTCTTTGCTATAAGCTTTGTTGATGGTGTTTGGTGAACTTTAATCTCTCTGGAGCCAAAGATATTCTACAAAAGCACTGCTAATCCCAGCCTGCCTGTTGACCGTCTTTATAAACTCTTTATAAACTGAACTTTAAAGCCACTATTTGCAGTAGGTTTAGAGAGTGACATTAACAGACGGAAGATCAGAATGTTTGCATTTTGTGACATTTTGATCTTTGGGGCTGCAAATAAAATCTACACAGTTCATCTGGAAAGAAAACAAACAAATGTGCATAGGTGACACAATCTACACTGGATCTTGAATTTAATCAATGGGTTTGCATTACTCAAACTCTTAACAAAAGCCTGATAAGCACCTGCTTAACACAATATGGACTTAATTCTCATTCCAGCAATTTCCTTCCAGCTGAAACAATATCTTTTTAAAGCAGAAGCATATACAGCATTCACTCACAGTTACAATGTCTTCAGATGTATCTCACTGTGCGGTCTTGGGCCAATCGCCATCTCTTTGTTGAACCTACCTTACAGAGTTGCTGAGAAGATAAAACTGGAGAGGGGATCCATGTGCTGTACATTGCCTTGAGCTCCTTGGAAGAAAGATGGGTATAAATGTCAAAAACAAATGGTTGAGGGAGCTGGGTATGTTTAGCCTGGTGACGAGAAGACTGAGAAGTCATGTGATAGCCATCTACAGATATCTTAAGGGTTGTCTCATGGAAAATGGAGCAAGTTTTCTCCTGCTCTCGAGGGTGGGACTCGAACCAATGGCTTCAAGTTGCAAGAAAGGAGATTCTGACTAAACATCAGGAAGAACTTTCCAACAGTATGTGTTATTTGACAGTGGAACAGACTCCCCTAAAAGGTGATAAACATTCCTTCATTGGAGGTTTCTAAACAGAGGTTGTATGGCCATCTGTAAGGGAATATTTAGCTAGGATTCCTGCATTGTAATGTGTTGGATTAGATGACCCTTTGGGTCCATTTTATGAGCTGCTAAACACTGCTATTGCCTCTAAGTCTATTGGTCAATTTATCCCCACAGTCCCCCACTATGACGATAGTTTCATAGACACTATTAGCTACTGAAAACGTGAAGTCTGACACAGTTCAACTGCACACTCCCATACTTTAGCTATCAGACTTCTCTGGTCTTTGCTTTCTCTGAGGGCCCCTTTCTTTCAAAGTTGCACCCATGCATCCTAGATCAAGGGCAGAGAACTTGCAGACCTTCAGATGTTGGTGGACCACAACATGCACCATTCCTGAATATTGGCCAGGCTGGCAGCGGCTGATGGGACTTGGTGTCCAACATCCTATGCAGTCCCCCAGTCCGGCTCTCCAGCATGCCTTTATATAGGATGCTATAAGAATCAGGAAGTGGTAGGTCCAGAGTGGGCATATTTTGTCATTGATGTGCACTCTCTTTCTCTGAGCTTCTCCCAGGATGAAGGAACATGACCAGCTTTCAGGTGGTCATCCCCTCAGATGTAGCTTCCTCAAGTATAAAAGTTCAAAAGAGAAGCAAAACTCTCCACAACAGCAAAACATGCCCCTACTCCTACATAGACAGCCCACATCCTGAACTAGTCTTTTCATTCTATTTGCATTTTAAAAATTCTGTTTTATCCATGTTTCCTTTGGCATGGTCTACTGTGTAGAATGTGATGAATTATAGTAATAAATAAGAAATATTGCATTCTTCTGATATGGGCAATCCCCCAGGAAGTTTCTCCAAAGCTCAATCCATTACTTCAATTATTGTTCCCACCAGCCAAATATACAATTTGGTGCCGCTACTACAATGGAATTAAAGAAATGGTGCCAAAGTCTCCAGATATTTGTTTGCTGTGTATATGTGCTTATCTTTGAAGCACACATTTCCATTAACATAAATCCTGACAGCAGGCAATTAACATCACAGTTTTTAAGAAAAGTAGCTGCAAGTGGTGGCCGGGGGGGTGGGGGTGGGGGGAGAGATTCAGGGCCTGTTAATGAAGTTGCATAAATAAACCAAGTCCAGAGAGACAAGTCTTGAGAACACCTTTCTGAATAATCTGAACAAAAACTGTGTATAATTTGGGGAGAAAGGAACAGGTGTTGTTCCCAGCAGGAAGAAATAAATCATACAGAAGAAAACTTTCCCAAAACAACACAGCTAATCAGAGGACATGGTGCCTACATGAAGTTCATGCCACTATGCTTGGTAGTTAAGCAACACCTCCATCTACCCCTTTCTTGGCTAGTTGACATTAACACTAACAGAAGGGGGAAAACCTGAATATCATCTTTTCCTTTTCCTTTTGCAGAGGCACATTTAGGTGAGAGTGACTGGTTCACCCATAATGGGCAGCAAGCCGAGAGGGGGGGGGCGCTGCAACAATGACGAACAATGGAAGCTGAGAGGTGAGTGTGTGTGAATTTCGATGGCACACAGGGCATCGCTGAAATTTTAAAGCCCAGAATGAGCTTCTCATTCTAAACCTCTGCTTCCCATTCATCAGTGCAGCATATAGCCATCTATACTTGGTCACCCTGAGAGCCTTTTCCTGTTGCATTATCTTCTGTTCTTCTTTCCTACGGGTAATCTTCATCCTTAGGATGCACGTAAGTAATGAGTCAATTAGCAGCATGTCTAGCTTGACAACCCACCCCCAAACTCATAGAACCCTCACCATGCTTGGATTGCTTGTGCTTCTTATTTATTTATTTATAAAAAGGCTCCACAAAGAAAATTAAGTCTATTATTCAATGCATTTTTTTAAATTAATATTTAATAGAGAACCTCTGACCATGTATTTAGTCATGTCATTTGGGGGCAAGGGGGAAAGAGATATTGGTAATTTCCTTTGGCATTCTTGTGTGTCTTATATCTAGCCACAAAGAAAGGGCAAAAAATTTGTTTCCATTTTTGGTATATAGGTGTTAGTTTTATTTATTTCCTGAGTAGGAACAATCAGTGAGGACCATAAATACCAAGCACCACCACTTTGAAACATGCTCTGGGTCTTTCCGAATGCATTTCAACAAAACATGTCCATAAAATACAACTTTTAGCTCTTAAAGAACATGAGAAAAAAAGGTACGAGTGCAGCTCCTGTGGGATGACAATCCCATCCTGGATTCACCAGCAATGAATTAGATTTACAGCGCCACAGAATATATGGGAGCACTTTAATTTAACTAAGTTATGTGGCTCAGAGCCAACATTGCCTTTAATGCAAGCACTCAAGGTTATAGATGAAGCACTTGGGGCTATAGATTAAGCTGCCCTGCAGTTCTGATATAAGATAGTGTCAAAGAGTCAAGAAGATGGGAACCAAAAGTTCCCCCTCCTCTGCTTGACTCCTTGAATTCCTTTCTCCAGTACCAAAATATCAGAATCAGCTTAGAGAGAGCTTGGGATGAGAGCCTTTCAAAGAACAAAAACCTGAAGGGGTGGACAGAACTTGAAGGGGTGCACTGGACCGATACTCATATTTTAAAGTCCTGCCTACTGTTGCCAATGGACCTTGGCTAGTTGGACCAAAGGTGACAATGGGTTTCTTTCTGTGTGATCCTATAGTATATACACAATACAAATGTGTTATGTCAGCCTGGGTAGCTCAGTTAGTTGGAGCATGGTGCTGATAACACCATGGTTGCAGGTTTGGTCCCCATATGGGACAGCTGCATATTCCTGCATTGGGCTGGACTAGACGATCCTCAGGGTCAGAGAATCAGAGAGTCACAGAATCATAGAACTTTACATTTCTCTGATTCTCTGTATACCATTCTCAACTTGTCCCCAGTGACTAGAAGCTGGGGGGGGGGCACTCCACTGTCTACTCCTAGTGCATAGAGTGCAGTGTGAGCAAACATATTAAGAAAATATGGTGTCATCGTGGGACAAACCCTCTGGTTGAATAATAATTTGATATAACAACAACAACAACAACAACAACAACCATTTGTTTATTTATACCCCACCTATCTGGATGGGTTTCCCCAGCCACTCTGGGTGGCTCCCAACAGAATTAATGATAATCATAATCAAAAATGCGATAAAACACCAGACATTAAAAGCTTCCCTAAACAGGGCTGCCTTCTTATTCAGTGTTGTACACTGCAAATCTTGGCCAACTGTTTCTGTGGAGATGCCTGAGGAACAATAATTCATCATCGTGAAGCTAATGCTAAACTTGAGCACTGTGGCAACCTGGTCCCTCAAAGAGCCTTCTTCCACCTTCCAACTGACTGCAGGAATATTTGTAGAGTGAATCATCCTCAGCATGCTGCAACATGGTTTTCTTCCTGCATTTTTGACTTTGTGTTAATGGGTAAAAAACAAAACAAAACACCGTTTTGCGTATTAGATCTGTTTCACATCATTCAGAACAATATCTCTGCAGTTCCATCCTTTATTATTGGCATGCCTGTTCATTCGAAAAAATCTGGGCATATCTTGTTTCTAGAACCCCAAGTGTCTCTTTTCTTTCTACATTTCCCTTGATGTGTCTTTAAATCCCAGCAAATTGCGAATATAAAACTCTTTATCAAGCCAGTGATCACCTTTTGGATAAGACCTCATTCATAGTTGGCTTTAAGTAAGCCTAGGCAGCTCAAGAGCAACTGTAAAAATGCAATGAATTCACCTCTAAAGCTTTATATAGTACTGTGCTGTCCAATCACTATGCCAACCAGGTTTCTTTGGTAGCTGGGCTCTTAAGTGAGAATTCCTGCACTTCCCACGGAAACCAGGGAAGCCAGTTTCCCCAACTTGATTTCCGCCAACTCTTCTTCCACTTTAGTTTACAATTTAAAAAACAACAAAAAACTACACAAAAAGTTATATACATTTATGTGAACATGTCTTCAGATGTATGCCTTGTAATATGGAATTTTGTGTACAAAATTCCGCCAACTACTACATAATTTTATTATTACATTTATTAGATGCCTTTTCTAGCCACAAGCAACTCAATGCGTCTTTACAAAAACAAAACAAAAATCATACATTCATTAAAACCAGGGGGAAGAAAACATTAAAAACAACCCCTCTCCTCAAATCCAAAGGGTGATATCCAATGTTAGTCATATTCAGAGCAGACTCAGTTAAATCAATGCACAGTAACCAAAATAACATTGATTTCCCTGCCTCTGCTCTGAGTATGATTGTGATACCACAAAGAAGGAAAACTAAATTTGCACTGAATATGCATATATGAAAACAAATATTTTCTTAAGTGCCAAGGAATCGTCTGCTCTCCCCAGCTGTCTTGAAGAAAAAAGAAGCAAGGAGATTTAAATTTTAAAAGTCCTTAGGAAAACACAGTGTTAAAGTTTGAATCTCCTTCTCCATTATCACTCTTTGTCAGTGCTTCCCAAGTACCAAAATTATTGTTAATGCAATACCATATTTAAATGTACCACTATGCTTTTATTTCTAAAAGCCTCAATTATGTCATTCAATGTAAAATGCTCAGTGATGTTAATTCTGTCTGTTTCAGGTTATTCAAATATTTCTTTTAGACTGTTTTTGTGCAACTTCTATTTCAGATTAAATATTATCAAACTACAGTATACAGGTAGTGCTTTGAACTCTACTGCCATCTGCTGGTGACATTTAGGAGATGCAGTATAAGAAATATTCTGAACAGGCTGGCCATGTATCCTACTCAGCTGCACCACAAAGATTTCAGACTGAATTGGTCTCTGCTAAGTGCTGCTGACCTATAAAGCCTTAAACAGTTCTGGACCATAATACCTTAAAGACCACTTCTCCCCCTATGAACCAATCTGGACCCTATGATCATCATCTGAAGGCCTTCTTTGTGTGCCTCTTCCACAAAGCCTTTTCTGCAGTGGCTCCCCATTTGCGGAATGCTCTCCCCAGAGAGACTTGCCTGGAGCCATAGTTACCTCTCTTAGAACATTCCTCTTTTCCCAGGCCTTTGGCTAATTTAGCAGTCTATAAGGAAATTAGCCCTGAGTGCTCACTGGAAGGACAGATCCTGAAGCTGACGCTCCCATACTTTGGCCACCTCATGAGAAGAGAAGACTCCCTGGAAAAGACCCTGATGCTGGGAAAGATGGAGGGCACAAGGAGAAGGGGACGACAGAGGACGAGATGGTTGGACAGTGTTCTTGAAGGTATCAACATGAGTCTGACCAAACTGCGGGAGGCAGTGGAAGACAGGAGGGCCTGGCGTGCTCTGGTCCATGGGGTCACGAAGAGTCGGACACGACTAAACGACTAAACAACAACAACAAGATGGTCTCTTAGACTGAGGGTGGCGGGTGGTGGTAGCATTGTTTTGTATGTTATTATGTACAGTATTTTGTGTTTTTATACTGAAAACTGCCCTGTGATCCTCTCATGAAGGGCGACATAGAAATTTATTTTAATAATAATAATAATAATAATAATAATAATAATAATAATAAATACTTTTAGCGTAAAGTAGAAGAAAATGTAATGTAGGAAGCAGCTCTTGCTGGACATCTTTTCAAAGTACTATAAGACAGATTTAATGTGATTATTTGGGGACAAGCCACCAATTCATCATACCACCACTACTACGTAAACTTACAAACATGAAACAGCATCGAAATGCAACAGATCTCTGCCCTACACATGGCCTTCTTGGCATCCATCACATCAGTTGCAGGAGGCTAATGCCCTTGCATTGCACAGCTATGTACTGTATGCTTTTATTGCACACTTTAAATATTTTTTAATGTTTTGTGATTTAGCGGTATATAAATGCTTTTATAAATAAATAAATAATCATGTAAAATAATCATGTAAAATATGTTTCCATGATCCTGTGGTAAATTTGCTTGGCTTAACTCGCCGTAAGGCTTGCTGCTAATGTATTCCCTATAATTAATTTTCTGTCTTCTTTCATACA
This sequence comes from Lacerta agilis, assembly GCF_009819535.1. NCBI lineage: Eukaryota > Metazoa > Chordata > Lepidosauria > Squamata > Lacertidae > Lacerta > Lacerta agilis. The sequence continues at coordinate 48,890,326 of NC_046318.1, read as the reverse complement.
ACATTAAGGCTCTAAACGTTAAGGCACGAGTGGAGAACCTATCTTTGGCCCAAGGGCCACATTCCCTTCTGGGCAGCCTCCCAGGAGCCACATGCCAATGGTGGGTGGAGCCCAGGGCAAAAGTGGATGGAGCAACAAATGTAAATTTGACCTTTGTACAGCAGGTTACACAAACACACACCCTTCTCTTTCCAACATGTAGGAAACCAAGAGGCATTACAGGGGCAGACTTTGGGCTCTCTAATTTCAGCTGTGCCCTGTGAGACACTAAATTTCAGCGCCCCCACCTTGCCCTCCATTCTACAGCATTGTGTTGCAGCCCCTTGCAGTGCTGCACCCAGGACCGGTGCTAGGGCTTCTTGCGCCCTAGGCGAACCAACTTCTGGTGCCCCCCGCCCCCCGCCAAAGCCTGCTTTAGTGGGAGGTGGGGGGTGGAGAGGCAAGCAGCAGTTCCCCCGCTGTAGCGGAGAGCTACTGCTCGGCTGTCCCACTGCCCGGCCCCCACCAAAGCCTGCTTTAGCGGGAGCCAGGGGGTGGAGAGGCAAGAAGCAGCTTCTCTGCTGTAGCGGAGAGCTGCTGCTCACCCACCCCGCCGCCTGCCCCCGCCAAAGCCTGCTTTAGCGGGAGCTGGGGTGGTGGTGTAGGGGGCAAGCAGCACCTCTCCGCTACAGCAGAGAAGCTGCTGCTAGCCCGTCCTGCCCAAGCCTGGCCAGCGCCCCCTCCATTTTGGCGCCCTAGGCAATTGCCTAGTTCGCCTAAATGGACGTGCCGGCCCTGGCTGCACCCAGTTGCGCCACCCTAAAACCGCCTCTGAGTTCAAGGATGATTCCAGTCAGGCAGAAACACTTGAGGAGAGTGTTAAACATGGCCAGTGAGGGGTGTGGCCTGGTAAGAGTTTTGAGGGGCAGATGGAGAGACATGGAGGGCCTTGATTCTGACCTTTCCCATACCTGATTTAGTATATCTGCTTATCTTCCTGGTTTTTTTTTTTTTTTTTTTAGAATTGCCCTTTTCTCAGATTTTTCTTTTACTTTTTACAACTTGTGTTTGTGTTTCAGTGGTGAGCCTACTCAGGCTAATGAGACCGGCAGAACAGATCAGAATGTGGGAAGAGTCCGGATCTTAAAACCATTTTAGAGTTCAGATGTTATTCAGCAGACCCTCGGATGGAAAAATGGATTAAAAACCAAACACCATCAATTATTTCTGAAGCTAGCCTCAGTAATTCTCCTATCTCTGGAGCATTTCCATGTTTCTTTTTGTTAGTTTCCTGTCCTCCAGAGAACCACTGGCCAGCTTTCAAATCCCTCATGCAATCTGTCCCATTGACTCCCCTAACCCCTTGGCATCTAAACTCTAAATGAGAGAGATCAGGGACCCCCCCCCCCCCTTCTAACCAAATGAGAACATGAAACGATGCAAATATATCTTCTAACTTGAAAAGGCTATCTTATATCACCCCCTAGTGGAATAGATAGCTTTACATTTTGGATCAAGCATTTGGGAAATGCACAAGCCCTGTTTCAGACACCATAGTCGGGCAACTGAAAACACCATTGTCTCCCTTTCTCCTTCCTGAATGACAGAATTTCCCTCTTCCTTCTCAGCTTGGTATTAATGATGGTGTAGCATTAAGACTCATACCTCCACATACAGGGCACCTACCTGTTGAACTTCTGAGACTCACCAAAGAGTCCTCCTCCTCCTCCTCCTTTTTATTCCAGTAGGCTATTGAACTGAATTCTGATTTTATAGTTTTAGTTCACTTTTAGTCTTATCGTATTGGGGCACCTGTACACCGCTTGGAGATGACTGTGATTAAGCAATATACAAATTGTCTAAATAAGGATAAATAAACACAGTGGCAAAAATCTGTTTTTGAAACAAGACACGATGGCTAGTCCAAACTTCACACTGACTGAGCTATTCTTGGATGCTAACCAGGGAAAGGATCGTTCAAGGCCAAGGAAGTGAGAATGTCCAGTTGTCACAACAATACCCATTCATGTTTCTACTGCACTGATACTAATTTTGTCGTTTCCCTACTGTCTTTTCCGGGCTACTTTCAGCTAGGCTCTCAGGCTGTTTTTGCTTTCTAAAGGAGCCACTGGATGTTATTCAGTTTAACCATCAACCCTTCTTCCCAGAGAACCCTGGGAACTGTAGCTGTGTGAGGGAAATAGAGGTCTTATAGCAACTCTCACACCCTTAGCAAACTACAGTTTCAAATGTGTGATGTCAATGTAGCCACAGAGTCCTCAGAGGAGGACCCCAAAGGCCACGTGCCTTGAGGAGCAGGCAGGACCCCCTGAAACCCGTCTGCAGAATCCTCCTAAGGGGACCTCTGAGACAAGACCTGCTGGAAAACCTTTGAAATTATCAGAGAAGGTGGAAGTGGGGCCATTCCACAGGTCTGCAAAATGCTGGTGCCAGAAGGTCCATGTCTGAACCAAAGACTGACACCCATAGGATACATATGTCAGTGTCAGATTCCTTGCACAGCTTGTGAGTAAGAGGTCTCCTTGTGAGGAGCAATCCCTGAAAAACTTTCACTACCATTGGCTACGGTTAGGGTGTGGTGTAGGAGGCCAGAGTCCTGCATTGTTTGGACTGTGCTGCACCTTCAACCCTGCTCCCCTTGATGAGAGCTTTGCTTGATGAGAGCTTTGCTTGTACCTCCTGGGACCAGATCCTGCCGAGGGCACTCACAGGAGTGTGCCAGTTGTAGGACTCCAACTTCCATTGTCACTGCCCTTTGGCTTTGCTGGCTAGTGTTGATGGGAACTTGGCTCCATAAAAGTTTGGACTTAATTCTGGATTTCATGTCTTTTCTCTCTTGGGATTTACAAAGTGCTTAGTCTGGGTAGGGAAAAGAACATTGTACTATTGGAGATTTTCCAAAAAAAGAAAAGCAACAGGCTGGTGCAGGTGGCTAATATTATTTTAGACATAGCAGCAGCATAGTTTTG